>NW_008824668.1:470904-473442 GCF_000699105.1 Pygoscelis adeliae | reverse complement strand
TCAGGTTGGACGGGGCTCTGAGCAACCTGATCTAGTTGAAGATGTCCCTGCTCAGTGCAGGGGGGTTGGACTAGATGGCCTTGAGAGGACCCTTCCAACCCAAACCATTCTGTGATTCTGTGTGTTGTCTAACTTAGACCAAGAGAAGAATATTGTTTAATACATAGTATAGGATTATGTTTTCTTTTATCATACCATGCACAGTATACATCTAAACTTATCAAAATATACAGTATCAGAGCTTCTTTTTTTTTAAAGATCATACAGGGCCTGCCTAGTGCAGGTAAATATGTAGTCTTTTGGATTAAACGTTTCTGTAAATATCTTCCAGTGTTCCTATTCTCAAAATGAAAGCATTTGTGAGTTAAATCTTCCTAATGAAATCAACCTTCAAAATAGAATGTCTGTAGTATATGTTTGTATGTTGATAACTCTGGTTGCTTAAAATGTAGCAGATGAAAAAAATGTGTTTTACATAGCTGATGGAAATATGCACATGTTCTCACTGGATAATCTTAAGCATTTGGACTGCAGATAGTATTTCAGCATTTGAGTTGCAAAATATTTAAACACCTGGCACACACCACAAGGTATCTGGTTAATGTTCATCTGCGTTGTTATTGTAGTGCAGATAAAATATGTGTGCTGTACAAATTAGTGCCCTTATAAAGACAGCATAGGGTCTGAGACATTAAAGCCCCTCCTTTGAGGATTTGGATTCAGGTAGATATGTCAGGTTGAATGTATTCTTTTGCACTTTCTCTGAACCCTTATAAAAGAGCTTTTGTGTATTTATACTGTTGTCTGGGGCAAGGCTGGTGGATGTGTGCCAGAGCAGTGGTGCAGTGGATTTCAGTTAGTGCTCTTTCAGATGCACAGAAAGGATGTTTACATTTTAAGATGCTTTCCTAGGCTTTTCTAACATCTTAAACACCAGAGCCTAAATGTGTTTTACTAGGAATGGCTTCTGCATGCAACTTTTGTAAAGGATTCCAGAAACCTAGACTAATAGAGAAAAGAGTGAGCTGCTTTGTTCTTAGAAAATAATGTGCGACTTGACCTCAAAAGTTTTGTTCTGCTCTCAGTCTTTCAGTCTAACCCTTGTTTAAGGAAGATAAAACAGTGGGAACTTGTGCTGCACAGGATATTAACAAGTTTCCTCCCTTTACATCCTTCCCTCTAACTTTTCAGATACCAGTTCGCTTTTGGTGTGCTTGTCTGTCACTGTGTAAACTGAATCTTTGAATAGAAACAAACGTGTTATTTTCAGAGTACTGATGCTTTTAGGGTTGTGGATTTAACAGAGGTGGGTAAAGCACTGGCTGTCTCCATTTGTTCTGTCACTGCTGTGGCATGGATGCTTGAATAAGGTGGCATAGCTGGCTTTGTGCTAATTCCTTTAATGCAGCAGCTCAAGAACTGTAACTGTCACCAATTTTAAGTTAGTGTGTCAGCCCGAAAACTGCAATAGATCGTAAGAGGATGCTTGTCATGTCCCATTGTCCCTGCTATGCAGGTGTCAAGGACAGCTGGAGTAGCAATGGTTTCAGTAGTAAATTTAGCTGAGCTAATTGCATATGAATCAGTGCCTTTTGTTTTTTCCAGTGGAGTGCTTGTTTTTTGCCACTCTGCCTTCTGAAGGTGCCAAAGAAAACTTAGAATTGTTTGGCCTTCTGAGGGTATATGGGTATATTTTCTGGGGGAAAGCACTGCATGGGGTAGTAAGTCTCCAGTTTTTTTCATAGTATTGATAAAACATGCATACACCTCTTCAACATTACGCACTTGACTTTAAAACCTATTTTATTAACTCTAGAAAATTCCCTGAATGGTGCCTAAGCATAGTGTACCCTATTTTACAAAACTCAGACCGTTTGTTTAAGACAGACTTTTTCCAGCATTGTCAAAATCAGTATTATTATAAGAAAGGAAGCTTAAAACTCTTGTACACACAAACAAGAGACAGCGTATGTCTCGGGGTAGGGGGAAGTGTGAGACTTCATTAACTGTGGATGAACCTTACTCAAGATTTTCATAATTCCTTTGCTAAACTAGAGCTTGTTTCAAAATCAAGTCACAGGAGAGGCCGTTCCTTGCATTGACTTGGGTCTCATGATGAAGAGGCAGACTGTCATCAGTCATGATCATATGATCTGTGAAAACCTTCCGCTGACTACCAAACTCTTAGGTGTAAGTTCGCTACTAGCTCATCATGACGTAGCTAGGATTGCTGGTTTTTATTTTCAAGCTATTAGAGCTATTTAACAAAATAAAAAGTTAGTTGTAATGTTTATTTTATTTGGTTGAGTTGTCTTAACTGTTGCTTTCATGCACCATAGTTAATGCTGTGGAACTCAAGTCTAGGTCTGCTGGTGTCTGAGATGATTGCAAGGTTTACTCGTGCAGAAATTTTCCAGTGAGTGCTGAACTTCAAGTGAGGGGGGATGTAAGTTTTCAGAATAATCACCTGGGAATGATCGGATGCTAAACTGGAGTTTACTGGGGTTTTTTGGGGGGATATGGGAGGGTTTTTTTTTT
>NW_008824668.1:414147-470768 GCF_000699105.1 Pygoscelis adeliae | reverse complement strand
TAACTGAAAACAAAACCAGCTTCATATCTCTGTAAAATAATATTTGAGGACAGTATATCTTTCTTACAGATCTTAAGTGGGTGAATAATATGCCCGTCTCAATAAAACTGTATGAGCCCAATTTCTGCCGAGCAAAGATGTTCATCTTCCTGTACGCATCCAATCTGTTGGTTCAGTGGGCCGTTAGGTTAACGCTTCCCCTTGTGCAAACACAGGTAGATCTTAATTTCTGTTTCCCCTTCTTCATAGCCATCACTAACTCCTTGTTGGAGGAGTTCTTTTTGTGGAACTGTGGGAGAGAACTCCCCCAGTTCCATATGAGGGGGATGCTGGCATTAACAATCAGGTTACTGGTGATACTGAACACTCAAGTCATGTAATCCCCCGTGACTCTAGGTATGTATGCATTTAGATTTCTTTATTGGTTTCTAATGCTTTTGAATTACTTCATGTGTGTGAAGGTTAGAAAAATGAAGAAGGAGCTTCACGTGCATTTGAGTTACTTGAAGTATGGCATTAGGAAGCATGAATTGTTGATATTAGCCCTCCAGGATTCCCTGGGATTACTCTGGAAGCATGAATGAATTGTGTTGTAACAGCATGTATGGTATTTGAGACCTTCCAAAGTATTGAGTCAGTGGGAAGAGAATATAACTAGCAAGCACTAGAAGTACTCCTTTCTAACAAGTGAATGTTGTGCTTTGATACCTAAGTGCTTGCATTCTTAATACTGACTTGATAGAAGGTTGCAAATGTCTCTTGAATTGCTGCAGAGTACAAAAAACCCCACCTTTAATACCTTTTTATGGTGGTATGTCTTGGTATTTATTATGCCTGTCTTTCTTGGGGTCAAAGTTTACCTTTGATAACCCGTGGTAGATAAAGGCAACCTCTTTTCTCCCCTGTGAAATTACTATTTCAAGCTGGCTGGGGAAGATCATTCCAACTTCAAGTCCAGTTACCTGCCGAGTTGGCTTCTGCTTTGTGCTATCACAACAGCAGCTTGTATAGTCACTGGCTGGGTTCCTGCAGCTCAAATCAAGTTTCATGCTGCTACTGGAAAGAACAAAATGCAGCCATACGAATAATTATTAGGTCGGGGAGAGAGCTGCAATTTGTGCTTTGAGTGACGACAGAAAATGAAAGTGTAGGATTCTTGTCATTAGTTATCTACTGTAGATATTGCATCTGCTTTGACATACTTTGTGAATTTTGAGTAAAAAGACCAGAAATCCTTTTGGCTCTAACAGCTTTTTGGTGTTTGTTCTGGATGAGAGCTGTAGAGCTCAGCTGCTGTCAGGAGGGTGCTGTAACTGTCAGTGGCTTCTCTGTTTCCTACTGGGCTTATTTATGGTGTAATCAGTTCATGGAGCACTAATTTGTTCTGAAGTAACTTAATCACATAGGTATCTTGAGTCCCGAGTTGTGCAGAGGCAGCTTTTTCTTGGCTCATCAGACTGAGTCTACTTGAATAATAGTTTCCTCGGTGTAGAGTGTCCTTTTCTTCTATTAAATGAGCATCATCTTAACATGCTAAGACACTATCCCCTTGCCCTTGCAAATAGTAGGGGATGGTTAGACAGAAGAAAATGGTTGGACCAATTTCATTAGTAGGGCTTAATAAATGACAACTGTTACTTTGAGGGTCTCCTTCCTGAGCTGTTGGGACCTATTGAGCAGAATGCATGTCAAAGGTTTTGGAAAAATCACTTTACAGTGTTTTCTAAGAAAAAACAGATGTTTAGTGAAGGAAGGGGAATTAAAAGTTGCTGAGGACTACAACAGTTTGTTTTTTTATGACTTAACATTGTTTTTTGTTTCATGCTCTCCCTTCAGAGGGTAGACAAAAGATCAAGAAATGCTTTCCTTGTAAACTCTGTTTAAACTACATCTGCTATAAATCAATATTTAGAGCAGATTCTACTTGAATTTGGGTGCCCTTTGAAAGCAGAGGAAGGTGCAGTGATCACCAAGGGCTAGCGTTGAACTCGGGAGCGTTGCATTTTTCCCATACGCTTCTACTTCGCTTCCCGCAGGGAGTTAAGCTGTGTAGCCCACCACTGCGCAATATCTATCAGTTTGCAACTTCCTTTACCCTGTCAGAAATAACCTGGGGGAATAGTCTTGTGGAAATGGAGAGCTAGATAAAGCGGAGAGACTGTATCTCAGCTGAGTTTCAAATGCTGTGGTGTAAGGTCAGGCGCTGCAAACCTTTGCTGCCCATCAGGGAACGTCCTCAGTTGTTTGTGCCACTGGAAGAGCTACAAGTAGGATTTATACTGCAGGCAGCACAGCCACTCCTTTCACTGAAAGATAACAATTTCAATACTTTAGCTTCATGTAGCATGGCTTGTTTAAAACTAACTTGCTCCAATTTGACTGGTTTCTGCATGCTTCCCCACCATTCCTCAGGATTTAGAGCGGAAATTTTGGACTACCTACTGTAGTGGTGAAGCTCTGTCCTGTTACACATTTATGCTATTCGGACTCTTAATTGCCTGGAATGGATCTGGTTTTAGAAGCGCATGTCTCCTGAGAGGTGGGCTGGTCTGAGCTTCCTAAAAGTTAGGAGAAAACCCAAAACTGTTTTCAGATCAAATGAAGCTGTGTGGACTGAGCGTAATGTTTCTGCCTGCGTGGTGGTACTGCCTTTTGAACTTGCTGTCGGGGATTACTGTTGGCATTACTAAGTGAGAACCTCCCCAGAATATTAAAAAGTGATGACAGTCTGCTGTTGTGTTCCAGGTGTTTGGGTGGGCTGTGCCGCAGCACAATTATGAACAGCCTGATGACTACAGGGGCTTGTATACAACTGTTAGAGCCTGGGACTGTTAGCATCTGTAATACAGGAGTTCCTAGCTACTGTTTTGGAAACATGCTTTACCACCTCTGTCATGGGGGAACTTTACGCAAGTCTGAAGTGGGACTTTCATGGTAGCTTTGAACTGCAAAGCCCCTGTAGAGAGAGACAGTTGGATTCTAGGCTGTATAGAATGTAGGTTTAATAGCCCATGTGACACAGAGCCTGTCCTTGGCTGAGACTTGTACCACGGAACTGAAGACAGATGTTCTGGCACTACGAAGAGGCGTAAGACAGTGTGCATCTTATTCTTGCATTACCCTCTTTCAATGAAATTGAAGGTTCTTGGAGTATTTGTTGCTAATGGTATGTGTATAGGTTGTCTCATGCTTGAAAGAAAGTGTGGTGACAAGAGGAACACGCAACTAATGATGTATGTGCTTTTCCTGTTATCTCAGACTGTAATGTCCAAATAAAATGGTCTTAAACGGATGGAAGGTTGTGTTTTGGAAAACATCAGGTAGCATATACTCAGTCAAAGCAGTATGGAACAACTTCCCTGGAACTGCATCAAAGAGTAGATGAGACTCCTATGGCTCTAGGGCTTTGAGAGGGGCAATTATTTTGAAAACACAGAAAGCAATTCAAGCTTCATGGGCCAACTAGTAACTTTTCAAAGAAACAAACAGCTGCTATTCCTGTTTTACAAATTAGAAAATACTTAGTTTCCAGAGTGCTTTGAGATTTTCTGTTGATGGAAAGAACAAAATCTAAATATTTCTCTTTTGGGGAGTCTTTTATGGCTGCATCTGTAAAATGAGTCATTTTATCTGTTCACTAAGTCAAGTACTAGGGGGGTGACCGACTTGTGAGACTACAAGATTCCTCTTTCCACTGTTTGTAGGTCTCTTGTCTGAGATGTGTTTATGCTTTCTTTTAGATGCAGGACCACTTTGTTTTGGGATTCTGCTGTTTTGCTTCTACTCAACACCAAAGACCTCACAAAGATTTTAGGAGAAAACAGGGAGTACTTTATCAGGATAAGCATGTTGCTGGGGATACATCCCTTCAAAAGATCTTATGGTGATGCTTCATTTGCTGAATGCGCCAAGCTCTTTAACACTGTGTGCAGAAATTTTCTGTTATCTGTGTTTGGCAGTCGTAAGAGCAATTCAGAATTCTTTAGCACTATGGGTTTGCTTCTATGAGATCATTATCTTTTTTTGATCATCTCATGAGCTGTCCTTCCATGAAAACAAGCTCGTCTAGCCATTGGGTCTACATCAGAGCTTGTACTTACATGACCTCCATGCAAGACTGTGTGTGTTGTGTCCAGACTTGTCTTTAAATTCTGCATATGTCTCTTGTCCGTAGTGATTCTGCCAGTACTTCAGGAAGTTCTGGACTCTGCAGATGCCTGGTGTGAGATAATGCATGTGGTAATATATACTTTGGCCTTCTAATTTCAGTAACAGCAGATGCCTATCGCTTTGACTCGAGGAAGCTCATTAAAGGCCCAGCACTGCCAGCTTGCTTGGTTGTACAGTACTTGGTTTTCTTCCACCTTCATATCAGTGTGAGCTCAGAGAGATCTCCCCTACACTGAGTTCACCACAGTCAGGGAATGATGAATGCCTTCTCCTCTGCTTTTTGATACTGGCAAGCAAGGAGGGGTATTGGTCCCTGTCAAGCTGCAAAACTGTGGATTTGGTGCACTGAAGTCAGATTCGCATATTCCCCCTGGCACTCTCACTCCAGTGACTGCTGGCCTGGCATTTGGCTGGTTGCTCGTGAGAACGAGACCAGTGTCTTAACAGTGATCTGTCCTGGACTGGGATCATCCAGAAGTGTTGCGCGCTCAGCCTTGGATGTTGACAACTACCACTTTTGTGGTTCCAGAGATTTCCCTGGGAAACCATTCCTGTTTTCTAGGTTTAAGGTACTGAGACATACTTTTCTCTCTTTTGCCCTAACCCAGAGGAAGGAAAGGGGAAGCAAACATAAGTTTGATTCTTATTTATTTAGTTTTCTTTCATGGCTCCCACGTGCCCAAAGAAACTTCAGTTCCAGGGCCTGTTGTGTCGTTACCTGTAGCAGCACAATTCTGTTTCTCCTCCCAGACTTCTCAACTGATTGGAGGCTTAGATGACAATGCGCTCCCAGTTTGCAGCTTGGATAGCTCTTGTGTCTAAAAGTACTGTTCAGCTTCAGTGAGGGATGTTGTTCTCCTGTTGTTGCAGGGGAATCTGAAAAGAACCTGGAACTTTCCTGGTGATATAAACCTCATTTTATGCTTGCCCTGCAGCAAGGCAAACTTCTGGTTTTTATTGCTAGTTAATCTCAAATATCAGTTAAGTTTAACTGAAGAGATACTTTCTTTTGTGGGATCAGACTTCTTCTGGGAATCAGGACTTTGTGGGACCAGAGCGTACACATTTACATCCCTGATGATCAGGGTATTTCTGAACCTGTAGCAGCTTGCTTGTTCTCCAGCTCTTTGGGGAATTCTCTAGAATCTGTTCTTTGGGTAGGGGTTACAGCCTCTGAGGATTAGAGCTTCTGTTCCCTTCCCCAGACAGTGCTCTTCCTAAGCAGCTGCTGTTGCTGAAGCTTAATTTCAGCTGAATGAGATTATTTCACCTTTTTCCTCTCTGTCTTTATAAGGTGTGTGCATTCTTGAATGAGCTGCGCTGTCTTCTCATATTGACACAACTAAATTCATAGGACCAGCAACTCCCCATCTCAACCACAAATGGCCAAAGGTTTGGCGATCTTCTCCTAGCTCTGTTAAGACCCGTTGTGGTCTCTCTTGCGTGGACATGACTGAACTGTTCCTAAAGAATGGTTCAGCTCCCGAGATTGGCCTTAGTTACGTGTCACCAGAAAAACACAACACTACTGCCGAAATATCTAGACGCTGTACTTGGAAAAAGCTGTCCTTCAGTCCTTGGCTTAAGCGTGGACTCTGGGAGACTTTTTTGCACAACTGGGTCTTCAGGTAATTCTGCTTGGAGTCCCTCACTGTATGGGTGGATGTAAGCTGATCACACAGATAACCAAGAGACCTCTCTTTGAAGCTCTTTCCTTAACAGTATTTTGACTATGCATCTGTTTAACGTGCAGTCTCCTCCTGAGTCCAGAATTCCAGAAGAGGTAATTAAGGAGATTGTGTGGTTGAGAGAAGGTGAGGGAGAGGTGTGGGTTTTTTGTGCTTGAGGTTTTAGAGTGCTTGGTGAGTGTTATTAAAGCAAAACTTTTTATCTGTACTGCATGAATGCAAAAAAAGTGCATGAACGGTCAAAAAAACCTTCAACTATTATAGGCTGATTTCTCTAGTTTGCACATTTGGTGGCACTGTACTTTATATATCCAAACCTTAGTAGTTTCGAATTTTCTACAGAGCAGGTTTGGAGGAAATACTGAATAGGCTAGTGACTGCAAACCCACAAAAACTGGAAGGAGAACGGAAAGGAACTTTGGGGGGGCTTTGTGGATTACTTTTGACTGCTAGCCTTCATATAATGACATTTACTATTGTAAACTTCAGACAATAGACTACTGTGTAAGACACGCAGAAATTTTTCCTCCTCCCTGTTTTCTTATGCTAGTGTTTGGTTTTCCACACCATTTTCTCTCTGCTTCAGCCCACCAAAGAATCTTCCACTGCTAAAGGTCAGCAATAAGACAGTGCCTTGGTGGTCCAGGTGGGAGGCAGGCAGGAACAAAGCTGACCTCGCTTCAGCATGGGCAGCTGCTCTTATTTTGTTCCAAATGAAAAGCTGGCCTTGGAAAGCTGGATTGTGAAACTTGTAATAGCTCATAAAGTGTTCTTCCTAACTCATCCCTCCCCCTCGAAGCTTTCTCAAATCTTACTGTTTGGTGTTTTTGTCACAAAAATTGACTCTTGCTGCTTGAGTGTAATAAATAAACTGTAAGTCAAAACAAAATGTCTGCAATTTTGTGCAAGAGACAGCCCATGTTAAATATCTTAAAATATCACTCTGTTATGATCTTGACTGTTACTGGGAGGGTCTAACTAGTTTCCTTGGTTAAAAATATCTTGATTATTTAATGTTGTATCTTAGTATCTTTGCACTCTAGTAACAGATCCTGCTGGAGTTGAGAGTATTGCTGTATCATTATGTGAGGCATATGAAGAACAGGACTCTTCCTAAGGAACTTTTTTTCCTGGAAATAGTAGAAAAGGAAAGAAGCTGCATATGTTAAGTTCCTTTGGATGTGCAAGTATACCCAAGGTCTCAAGTGGATTGTGAAAAAGATTAGGCTGTCGAGTTAAAGTAGCCCCATTCATTACTCTAATTCAAAACTTTTCCAGAAGTGTTTTTGTCAAATACCTATGTAGTGTAGATATTTAGATGATGCAACATATGTTTTACAGATATTTTTCTAAACTGGTTTTATGGTTTTTGCCAGGGAGATATTTTAGGGATTGGGAAAAAAGAAAGCATTCCAATTGTTATTTAAAGAATATTGGAATTTTTTAAGAGAAAAAAGTGTAGCTTTAGATCAGTGGATATAAAACTCGTCACAGTAAAATTCAGGTACAGAGTTCATTCAATAAGTCCAAACAGGAGTGTATGTTCTATACCTTGTACTTTGTTCCAATATTGGATGTTGGACAACAACTACTTCTTTACAATTAAAACCCTTTGGCAGAATGCTTTTCTTCCTGTTTGCTGTGGGGTTTAATTCCAGACCTTCAAGTTCAGAAGGCATTTTCATGACGAGTAGGTGTGAGGAACATCCCCAAATCCTGACAGATTAGCCTGTACCTCCCCTGCAAACCTCTGTAACATCCAAGTTTAGTTCTAATCCTTAGCGCTCTAGGATTATCTCCCTCTGTACCCGTATCTGCATACTTCCTGCTGTCCTGTCTGCTATTGCTTTAATTGCAGTTTTCCTCACTTTGTCAACTCTTGATGTGGAACACTGTCTAATGCTTTGGGAAGTCGACATTTGTGTGATGGTGGTGGTGAAGCAGTGGCATTGCATTGCTTGATTCCATCACCTTAAGGAGGGATTTCCCTTCCTGCAATCTTTTTCTCTCTCTCCAGATGAAGATGTACGTGCTAAGATGAAAAAGTAGGGCCCTGATTTTTCTCTGTGACCATGTGAGTAAATCCTCAGGAATTCTGTGTAGAAAATACTCTGATTAAACTTTAGCCATAATGATAAATAAAAATACATATATGCATACCAAATACAGATGACAAGAGGGAACACCATCATATAGCGTGGCAGTATGAACATACTGAGGTTTTTTTGTCAGACTGATGTAGTAATTTGTTTTACTTGGTAGCAGTGAAGGTAACCACATTTAGCCTTAAAAGCACTAAACCGCTTTGAAACAGGAGCATAGAGGCACCCTCCTAAGTCGAAGGGTTAGATTGCTTCAAACAAATCTCTGAAAAGGAGAAGATTTTGGAATGTAACAAACAGTACCTCTGCCTCAGGTAGGATTGCGGGCTATGCAAATGCTGAGAGATGATAGTTCTGCCTCGACTAGCAAACGTTACAGCTTTCACGAAGCAGTAATCCTTTCAGTTCTATTGTTATGGAATAATGCTTAGCTGCAGTGTTGATGGCAGAGCATTAATGTGAATTCGATGATGATCTCTGGTACCCAAATAATCTTGCTCCCAGCTGTAAGTGTAACAGTCCTGCCTAGAATCGCTCTTAATAAGCCACTTGGCACTAGATAAAACCAAAACACCACAACAGTGTTCAAAGGTACGTACAGTGGAGATAGTCCATCACCTTGGCAGCCTAGCTCTGACTTGTGGAGGTCATCGAAAGGAGTGTGAGGGCCATTAAGGCAGGGCTTGAGTCTGAGACTGACACCTGTGTTGACACACTTGCTGTGTATGTGTGAAGATGCTGAAGCCTTGTCTGTGCAGGTTTAGTCTATATGACAGCGGAGTCTAGAAAGGCAGCTCAGCTGAGCAGCACGTGCCTGTTTTAGAGCAAACTGATTTGGTCAAGGCTCCATTGACTCAGTAGCGGCTTAGATGTCTGGTGTGTACGGTAGGTCATACCAGTTTAGGTATCTTAATTGCTGATTTAACCCCAGCTGAAGGTGACTCTGGAAGGAATTCTAGCGAGTTTGGATACAGTGGATATTTGACATTTTGGAGCCTCGTGTAACCTGTTGTCCTTCAGTAATTTTTCTGCCAAACACTCAAGGAGTATCTGCAGAGTCATTTTTTTTTCTGTACTCCTGCCAAGATTCAGATACTACTTGTTCTGAAGTCAAGGAAGTCGTCTTGAAGGAAATGTCATACCCAGAATCGTTTGTTAATTGTGCATAGCCCTACTCCTATTTAGGGCTGGCTTTATTAGCCCTGAATGCTCTGTCTTGAAGGCAGTACTTTCTTGCCTTTCATTCGCCAACTTGTGAATTGAGTTATTAGGACTAGTAAAAGTTCATAAATCACAGATACCTCGATTCTGTCTAATCAGCCTGTTTAGTGTTCTGGGATTGTCTCAGTCTCATGTTTCTCAGGCTTGATTAACAGGAAGGCGAGAACACTTAGAACACTTGTTAAAGGTACATAATGTCTCTTCTGTATCATTTGTATAACTTTTCCTGTTGTGTATCAATATGTATTTGAAGGACAATGAGGATAAAAAGTAGGTTTTCTTTAAAACGGAAACCTCCTAATTCAAATATTAAGGACTCAGTCTCACTTCAATGACTGGCCAAAGTCTTCACATTAATTTGACAGGATCGTTTCCTGCTTATGCACTTTATTTTTGGTTTTTTTTTTTTGTTTATGCATTCATCTAGATACCACACTCCTCTTGTTACTAAAACAGATGACTAGTGTTAAAACTTACAACCTGTTGGGGGAGGCATGCAATTTACAGTTGCAACCCTTTTTCATGAAGCATCTTGGATACATTTAAATCTATTTGTTTAGTGCCTGCTGACTAGAGCCAGTATGATGTTTGAATGCTCTTTCATGCAGACTAGTGGAAGACTTGGAGTGGAATAAGATTCACCTTTGATGGAATTCGCTAACATAACTTTGTCAACAGCAAACAATTGCATGTGGAGCAGAAAGGCCAAAAATGTACTGAATGTCTTGGCATTGTCAGTGCCGTATTAATCTAATTTATGATTGTGCCTTGCTCTAGTAGTTCTATATTAATAGTTTGTTACACTGAGTGTATGTTTTGCTTCACATTGAGGGAGGAAAACACCTTGCCTTTAAAATAGGGACTGTGGTTATATTAAAGTGCTTTTGGCAGAAACTAAGACTGATACCTTTCTGGGGCAGATTGTCTTCTCGTCAAGTATGCAGTTTGGTTGGTTGTATGTGTAAACAGAGTGGAGACTTGCTCGCTGATTTGGTGCTTTGGGTGAATTGCTGCAAAGTTGTTAGCTTGGGAATTAGTTCCTAACTTTCCCAAGATTTTAAAGCATTAAAAATTGGGGCTGAGGGGGTTGCGTTGAACTCTTAAATAATTGATATACAGGATCAAGCTGTGACATAGTTTTGGAAGAATGTATTCTAATAACTTTTCAAGAGAAGATGACATATAACATAGAAGTAAGCTGATAAAGAAGCTTGCTGTTTGTCTTTTTTCCCTTATGCATAATCTCCTACGTATCTTATGAAAATAGGTATAATACATAGCTTAAAGAAGCGGGCCTTTGATTTAATGAATTGGTTTGAAAGGATGGGTTAAAGCCCTTCAGCAATTATTCTCCTTCTCAACACACCTCCCCTCTCCCATCCCCTGCCAATTACCCATCTCGTTCTGCTCCTTTGCTCGATGCTCTTTTGTCACTGGGAAGTAAGGGACACCAGGAGTCTTGAGGTTGGCTTTTTTTTTTTTTTCTAGTTGGCCTGTGATAGTTATCAGTGAGATGCCTTTGCTGAGCCTTTTACAAAAACATTGCTGAACATTTTCTTTTTGGAAAGAAAAATGTTAAAACTATACTCACAGGTTTTTTAAAGAGAATTTTCCTTCTCATTTTGCATTTAATATATAAAACATATATGCACTGTGCTTAGCGCTCACTACTGTTGTAGAGCCTTGTTCCTACTGGAATACATAAAGTAAAAATAGTCTAGTATGCTCAGGAATTGTGAGACTTGATATGTCCCAGTTTTCATTCATACCACTAACACTTGCACCATGTCGGAACATCGCTCTGTGTTGGTCGCATTTGATTTTTATTTTTTCCTCTTGAGATGACAAAACGAGAAACTTGTTTTTGCCATAGCAAGTTTCTTTCCTTGTCTCTGAACACAAATTGTGGCAGTGTAGCAACAGAAAGGGAGGGGATGTGTTGACAGAATATTCACATATAACATTAGATCTGGAAAAGGTATTTTAATAATCTAAAATATAGAACCACAAATTGTTCTCTTAATCATTTGTTTTCAATGCCTGTGTTCATGAAAGTAGTTCAGAACACTGCTGGTTCTGGCTTAAATCCTAAAGTCTTCATTGAATCCTAGTTTTGAATCTTAATGAATAAATAGGTCTTAACCCTGTAAAGCAGGAAATTGTAGGATTTTATTGCATTGCTGTTCATGTTTCTGTGAAGGGGAATCTTGGAGTAATAAACACGCTTCTATAATTAGAATATTAGTTACACTAGATAATCTCTTCATTTTACTATTTCATACTGAAAATCAGTACTTTATATGCTTTGCTAAGTGAGATGCACAGGGGCAAGCATTAAAAATTACATGTTACAGTTGACTTCAAACTCTGCTGCTGTTTTTATATTTTCCTTGGTACTGAGGCCTTTTGCTACTGAAGGGAAAAATGTAGGATACATGCTGTTCTTTCATAGCTATCGTTTCCTGAAAACTATTATTTTGCTTGGAAGCTAGTCTGAGCAGAAAGTGTCAGTCATCTAGCTGCGTGTCTAGCGGCAGAACAGTGATTTGTGATCTCCTAGTGTCACAAATAAAATGAGTCTGTCCAGGTCTGGACAGAATTTCAGCTCGTTTTTCCTGTAGCGTTTGCACTGGAGAAGCTTCATAGTAACAACTGGGCTTTTTTTCTCCAGGAGGAATGTCTGTCTTTTGTTCTTACAACTTAAGCGCATTGTTCTCTTATGAATGCCTTTTCCATAAGTGCTGTGTGGTTTTTTGTTTGTTTTAACTAAAAAAAAAAAAAATACAAAATTTGCATTAATTTGTGAAATTGTGTTTGAACTTCCGAACAGAAGTTAGTCAGGTTGATGTGCAGTGATACAAAGCTGCAATTATCTCTATCTTTGTACTCCCGGGGGGCTTCATTAAAGTGGCTCCGCTTTAGCTGCTTCTGTTTCCCAGCAGGGTGAAGTTCAGGATTCAGCAGACACAACAAATACTTTTGTGTGTAGTATTTCATAGCTGCAGATGGAACCCTTACCCACCCTGTTCTGCTGTTCTTGTAGCAACAGGAGAATCTGTGTGAGTTCTGACAGACCTTCTAGTATTTAAACCTACCTGTTTGATGGCAATGTAGCAAAAGTATCGACTGTTTTGCTGCATCAGCTCACTCACTGCTACTGGCTAAAGACAAGGACAACTGCGTCTCTGAAATGGCTTTAAATTGGTGTATTTCTAATATTGCTTAATACAATTTGACAGGCACTTAATACTTTAACTCTTAAAACCTTATGCTATGACAACAATTTCATGATGGGATAGTGTGTATTTAAGCAGGCTTTCCTGAAGTTTTAGGTTTGATAATCAACCCTGAGGGCAAGTATTTAATACTTCAGACCTTCCAGGCTGTTAGTCGTGCATCGTAGTACCGTCATCCTCTTCAGGTAGTGCTTTGTCTTTTCATAACGCTTAAACCTTCTTTCATTTGACAATTTTAGCTATCAAATCAAAGTTTGAGCCTCAGCACAAGACTGTAATAAAGATGCGTTGGGTTATGGACAAAAAACCTGTCTGAAGCTTATACTTTCTACTGTGTAAGAATGTGTGTCAGTTGGACAGCTGATATTTCAGACCTTTTAAACGATTAAACTCCATATAATTCATATTAGAATTTTTTTACTTACAATTAAATGCTCTTTTTTGCTTATGTATTAGTGGGCATAGTTATTTTTCCATAGTGTGTACGGTGATATCTTTGCCAGCATTTAAGTGTTGAGTGCAAGTCAGGGGAAATGAATAGTTTATACGTGTATTTGTAGCTCCTTGTTAAGGGAATGTCTATAATATTTTGAAAAGAATGTGCTTAAGTGGCTATCTGCAACTCACAGTATTCTGTCTATGCCTGGAAAATGAATGTTAACTATTGTTCAATATTTATTTTTAGAAATAGAGGTGATACCACAAAATATTTTTCTTAAAAGAGAATGTCAATATATAGATTTGGCACCATGCAAATTCTGTCTTTCTCAGGCTCCGTCGGCAAGGAGGAGGGGAAAAAACATACCATGACCAGTGAGAATTAAATATTCTAGTGTTGTGCATTATTTTGTTCCATTTCAATGGAAGACAGGACTATATGAAGGATGACCCTAATTTTTTGCAAGTGGGATTGTTATCTGGGTTGAAGACAATTTAGAGCACCCAGGAGAACTGTCTATGGTAAGTAAGTGTGTTAAGCAGCGTATGTGAGAAACTTCTGGTTCGGCAGGTTTTAGTCTAAGGAAATTCCTTGCTTGCCTACATAAAAATGCAAGGAATCTCTGTAAGTCATCACTTGAGAAGAAACTTTCTTTGGCATTTCTGTTACTTGCTGATGACTTGCGTAAATGAGATGCTGATATAATAAAGGACGCTTTCAGAAAGCATATGGAGAAGTGGAAAAGGGGAATGTGGTATTCTAAGCTACTTGCCCTCCTGTTTGTTGAGGAAGGGGGCAGGAGTGTAGCATGAATGCCATGATCTAGTTCCTCATCCATTTCAGTTAGATTGGGCCCCTTCCAGTATCTTTCCCAGAGTTGAAGTCATGAGGCATTCTTTAAGTTTGTTAGGAACATGAGAGAGCCTGGCTGTGTTTCCTTCCCAAAGGTAGGTGGGCACGATAAAGCTTGCACAGCACCTCTCTAGTGCCTTTTCATCCCTGTTAACACATATTTGTTGCCTGTATTTGGGGAGAAAAGCAGAACAGTATGTGTCTGTTCACTGGAGGGTTATAAAGTGAGTCCTGGTCTATTGAGTAAGTACTAGAAAAAACACTTTTAAACGCGTGTGTTTCCAAGAATCCTAAGTGGCCAAAGAGAGAGAGTGAGCGTGTGCACTGGCTTGGTAATTGATTGCTGGTATTAGAGCAGTGGGGGAATTCCTGAAGAGTTTTAATGGTCCGCTAAGAGCGTGAAAAGGTAAACTGGATGATTAGGGACCTGAGTTGAATTTCTTGTAACTCCATGTACAGGACGGGAATACAGTGCTAGGGAACACAATTATGTGGATAACGTGCTTTTGTCAATCTACTGATTTATACAGGACCTCGGCACGCAAGCTCGTCTGATTAACTGTATCGATAGATACCCTGTGGCATATAATCCTAAACGCGTTATTGTGGTTCAGCTGCCTGGTGATAACAGTCTGACTGTGCTGTTACTATGGTGAATGTGAGGAAGCTTACTTGTTTTTAACTGAGAGGGATAAAATAACTGCTAGTGTCCCGCAGTGTTGTGTGATGCTGTGATGTGAGAATTGTGTACGAGGATGGTACAACAGTTGCTTGACGATAACTTGTGTATTGTAGCTTCCTTATTCTTCAAGATTTCTTTTTTAGTTAATAACGTTCTAGTATGAAAAATCAAGGGAGAAATGGGAGGGAGCCCTATGTGGTATTATCTTAACCTTTATCAGCTGGCTATTAATTCATTTAAATCCCAAGAAATTATTTGGGAAACTTAAATTCCTGGGCTGAATGCTAATGGGATTCCATAGTGGTAAGCAATTCGCTGCATTAAATGTATCATATGAAAGAAAATTTTAAAAAAGCAACAACACCCCCCCCCCCCAAAAAAAAAACACCCAACCAACGAAAACTCACAAACTTCATTTGACAAAATTTGTAGCAGTTCAACTGTCAGAAGGGTAAATAAAATAAAGGTGACTGCATAGAGTTGTCTAGATGGCTTGGTGATACGGGTTTTTAAAAAAGGCATGTTATTTGTAATCCAACTATAACCAAAACACTAACAAAGCTAAATATTTGGAGGGTTTCTGTAGGGTCTATAGCTATTGCAACAGGGACTGTGTCTTGGAGCCAGAGTTTTCTACAATCAGTAAAAAGGAGCACTAGAATTCTTGGCTTGGATGAAAAGGGCAGTAGTAGGAGTAAGGGAATGGTGGCATTGTACAGTCTATGTTGATGAGGCTGCTTAATGAAATACTGTGTGCAGTTCTACTGTCAAGTTTTTTTTTGGAAAAACTGGAGAGGATGCAAACAGGAGTTGCAAAACTGATTTGAAGGAGAAAATACAGAGGCTCTGACTTGTATAGCATCAAATCAAAAAGCTGGCAGCTTAAACTAGCTATTCTACAAGTTACCACAGCTACTCAAGAAACTGCCACTTCTATGGCAGAAAGTGGCTCACAAATTTGCTTCTGAACTGCAGTAACTGCCTAGCAATTTTGACTCGCTGCTGCATGAAAGCTGAAGCTCCTTGAAGAGCAGTCTGTTTTGCTTCTCAAAGACTATTGAGCTGTGTTAGTGTGCATCCTGCAGCCGTGAAAATACGGGATACTAAAAGGCATTCTGTTCTAGCAGGAGAATCAATAATGAGAGCTAGAAGCTGAAGCCAAATGGGAAGCTTTTTAGGAGAACAGTTAACTATTGGAGCAAGCTAGTAAGAAAGATGACTAATATCTTGATGAAATCAAATTAGCATGGAACAGATTGAAAGATCTTAGCCAAACACGGTGTACTTAAACCAGTACGGGGACAACTGGATGAAATTGGAAGATATCTGGCATGGGGAAAATTGGAGCTGATAAAGAAATGATAATTAAGATTTTTAAACTCTGGATTACTTGAAGCGCTCTTTTGGAGAAATCAATATTAAGTGCACAAAGGTATTTGGTTATTCTGAAGCAGGTGTTCACTGTTTTCTCTAAGGTTGGGGTGGGGGGTGAGGTAAATTGTGTTGCAGTAACTACGGTGTCTTGAGAATGATGGAAAATATTCTTATATGTTATAGTAGCCACTGTTTGCAATGCCTGAAACTAGATGTGGAGGGTAACAGATGTTGTAAAAACAAATTGGGGCTGTTTGTGACTAAATGCCAAAATTGAGACTCTTTTTTTAGGTGTAGAAAATGATTGTGCTTATAGAGAGGGAGTAGTATCTGTGTATGCAATGTGGATAGAAAACCTGGGAAGCATTAGTCTTGGAAGATCAAAGGGGAAGATACCAGCTTTATTGCCCATGTGTGACTTGTAGCTTCAGCTCTGTCTGCAGAGGCATCGTATTGCAGGGAAGGAGGTAAAAGCCTATGCCTTCATGGATGTGGAGAAACCCTCTCAGCAGTCGGGGCGCTTTGTTTGTGGTGCTTCGTTAGACAAAGCAGATGCCGTCCACCTTTAACAGAGTACATAGATGTAAGAGATTATTTGCTACTCTTATAGAGGCTCAATAACAAAATCCAATATAAAAGTTTGTATTTAATCTGCAGAATTGTAAATCTGGAATGATACTGTATGTAGTATAAAGTGGTGGTTTATAATCAACCGTAAACTTTGGTTTATAGCTTCTGCCATCACTTTAAATCTCTTATCCATACTCGCTGACCTAACTTAACAGTCAGAGGGCGAATCTCTTGAGTGAAAATAATTTTACATCAGTTACCAGGTACAGAAACGAAAAGGACAAAATGAGATACTTTAATAAAAGGTGTTCTAAATTACTTACATAATAGCTATAATAATAATAATAGAGGTTGATATAGCAGGATAGGTTAATGTAGCTGAAAAAAAACCTTTTAGTTGTGAAGTGTTTTCTACATATTATCTCACTTGCTAGGCTTTCTGTTAATGAATGAATGCCGTTATGTCAGAGATTTAATAAAGCATGGGAGAGTCAACGCAGAAATTAATGTTTTGATAGGACAAGACGTGCTGAGACAGTAAGTTGTTCAAAGTCATGTTGCAGGTGGGGAGTGCATTCAGTTATTGAGACACTCAAACCCTTCCTTAACGTGTTTATAGAAGAATTGAATAGGGGTTCCGCTACAGTTTTCTAAAAGTAATTCTTTAAGTAAAGCTAACTGTTATGTACAGTCTGTATGTTTCTTATGTACAGTCTGTACATAAAAAGAATTTTTGTGTTGGCATTGCACTCTGTGTGGTCTGCATTTCTCCAACAGTACTATGTTGTTTAGTTCTTGTTTTAAGGATCAGTGAATCTGTACTAGCTTGTCTGGTGGTTGTTACGAAAACTGATAGGCTTTTTTCAGTTACCTTAAATGTTAATTTGAATACTTTCTTCAGTATATTGACTTTGAAGAGACTATATTTTTCTTTGGATTTCCATTTATTATATTTGCTCTAAAAATACGTTCTTTATTTTTTTATCTGGCATTTGATCTGGATTGCCATTTTCATCTGTTGTCATTAATTAGGCTTCCTGCTGGTTTTTGTAGCTTTACAGTTCATACCTTCTGAAAGCATCAATTGGTTTCAGTGCAGATTCCCACATTTGCTATTCTTAAATTACTTTTTTAGCTCAGCAGAGTGATGGCTGATCAGTTTTTGCAGTTTGATCTTCATGGTCACTGCTGTTTATTTAAGGAAAAAAAAGCCTATTCGTGGTTTTTCTACTGCTGCCTGCATTAGATAATCTGATCATTTATTTGTAGATAGCGTTTGCTCCAAGGAGTCACTATAGCTGCTTCCTAATTCACTCATACGCAGTTGACTTCGCTTGCCATTTGTACATTCAGTGTCCTGAGGATTAGGATTCCCACACTTAGGGAAGTGATCATGCCCCTGTACTCGGCACTGGTGAGGCCACACCTCGAATACTGTGTTCAGTTTTGGGCCCCCCACTACAAGAAGGACGTCGAGGTGCTGGAGCGTGTCCAGAGAAGGGCAACGAGGCTGGTGAGGGGTCTGGAGCACAAGTCTTCTGAGGAGCAGCTGAGGGAGCTGGGGTTGTTTAGCCTGGAGAACAGGAGGCTGAGGGGAGACCTCATCGCTCTCTACAACTCCCTGAAAGGAGGCTGTAGCGAGGTGGGGGTCGGTCTCTTTTCCCAAGTAACAAGCGATAGGACGAGAGGAAACGGCCTCAAGTTGCACCAGGGGAGGTTTAGATTGGATGTGAGGAAAAATGTCTTTCCTGAAAGAGTGGTTAAACATTGGAACAGGCTGCCCAGGGCAGTGGTTGAGTCCCCATCCCTGGAAGTATTTAAAAGACGGGTAGATGAGGCGCTTAGGGACATGGTTTAGTGGGCATGGTGGTGTTGGGTTGACGGTTGGACTCGATGATCTTAGAGGTCTTTTCCAGCCTTAATAATTCTATGGTTCCTTTGGATACCATCTAGATACTCCAGGATTGTACTGGAATTTGAATAACATTTGACCCAAAGCCATGATTTCAATGTTTTTAATTATATACTACATATATATAAAATGTGATATATATTTTTTCCAAATTATGCAACAACTGTCACTAGATATTTGGTCAAGAGAACATAAAGGGCAGGTAAGTCTGGAGGTGAGGGTGGGTGCAGATGAAAGGGATGGTGCAAATGATTTAGATGATTCTGGGAATGCTTTTATGCCGTAGCTCTCTGGAAAGTGGTAAAGGGGCTTTTTGGCAGAGGGCTTGCAGAAAGGGATCTTTTGTTCTTAATCTGCAGCATAATTTTTACGCTGGAGTCATCAAAGCTGAGAAACTTTTATGACTGTTGGTCTGTAATACACAGCAGTTAGTATGTATTCATTTCACGTGCCAAATAAGCTTAAAAACCTGTGTAATGTGAATAGTCAACAGACTAAGCTTCAGACCCAGTTGCGTGGATGAAAGAGGTTGTCCTTCAAACTGCTTAGTTTGTCAAAAATGCATTAAACGTGAGCTGAGCTCACGGATCCAAACAGGTTCAGGAACTTCTACATGAGCTGTTCCATTGGCAACGGTGGTGATCATGGGCTGCAAAGAGTGAGTGAGTAAGCAGTAATCTCTTCAGCTGTATGCAAAACGTGCAGGTGTCTGTACCAACGCTCTTTAGCTGGCAATCTCTAGCTCGCGTGCTGCCTGCAAGGGAGAAGAATGAATGTCTCGCCAGCAGTCAAAAGCATTAAACTTGGGGCAAAGTCTTCTGGAAGTTCACGGAGCTGTAACTTGAACGCAGTGCGGTGTCGTCCAGGGGAGTCTTGCAGGCTCCTCACGCTGCGCGCCGTTGTTGGGCTTGCGCGCCGTTGTTGGGCTTTTTACCTACTTCTCGGTAAACTTGTAAAATTGTGGATAGTGAGGTGGTTTGACTCTGAAACATGTCAAATGTTGCTATTAAAACTCTCAAACAGATATGTAAACTTATGAATTCTTAAATGTAAGCAATAATCTTGAACTTGTTTCTCATCTTTATTACGGGCAGCCTAATAGTACTGAGTGCTAAATACTCTTAACTGTCACAAGACTGAGATTGAAAGCTCTACCAGGAGAAGAGTTCAACGCAACAAAGATTTTTCCAACTTGTTAAAACCTGGTTTAAACAACTGATTTAAGAAATCAAGTTGTTTAAGACATCAGATTAAAAACATGATTTAAATCAGTTAATACTGGGAAACATGATTAATTTTTATGTAAGGAACTTGTACCCAGGCATGCTGGGGGGAAAAAAAGGCACATGAAATGCTTTTTGCTGTATGTAATTTCATAAACCTTCTATATTCTCCACATAAATGTAGGCTGCTTAACCTCAGAAGCACTTGATATTCTATAGCCCTAATTAAAACCGTGCCTTGTTTACGCTGTGAGCCTGCTGAGTGCATTGTGTCATTTAATATTGTTTCTCAGCGTTTGTTTCATTCACTGTAAAACCCCAAATCCCATACCCCACTGGGAACTAGTCTGTATTTGTCATAGAAATAGTGACGTATCCCATAACTTTGTTATTGCAACTCTAGTCTTGTGCTGTACCTTTAAAAAAAAAAAGTCTTTTTGCCTGTATGTTCAGATAACTTGAGCCTTATTACTAAAGGTACATACGGGAAAAATGTGTTAATACGGGACGGAGTTCTGCCTTGCTTATTTCTGAGGGAGCCTGTATGTGTGTTTGGGGGAGGGAGGGAAACAGTGGTAAAATCATGTTGTATGAAGTACATAGCTTTTGATGAGCTGTTCTCTTATTTAACATTACGTACGAATATAAAGCAAGTTGCCTGTAAAGCTTGCTTTAAATTTTAATAAACTGCCGAAGAGATAAGTGGTAACGTCTGGATATGAGTGCATCTGGCACAGCCTGCTAAAACCAAATTCCAGTATTATAAATTTTAAAACAAATCTTTGTGGCTTGGATTTTTAAGCTGGAATGATATATTTAAATTTTAAGGACATAAATTTTCCTTCCTTCCCTCTGTCGGAATCAATCTTACTGAAAAATGACGGAAGATTTGAATTTGAGAACACAATGAAAATAACAGGAACTGAGACCAATAGAGGCGACTAATCCTCTAATTACTTTCTCTGAACACTGGGAATTGTGCTGCAGAATATCCTTCAGTACAATCTAGAGTAAGCTAAATTTATTCCATTCCAAAGCTATAGAGGGAGGGATTTTGCTGCCAACTCAGAATAGTTAATAGGCTGTGGTGGTCTTTATCTGATAGAAATGAAACAGATGTGGCTACTCTGTCAAATGTCTGTCTACAGGCTTGAATTTTCCTGGGTGTTAATTGCCCTGGGTTTTTTGGAAACCCTTTAATACCCTGGGTTTTGAAATTTAACTAAATGATCAGGTACGTGGAGCGCTCTGCTCTGGGGGGCGGGAGCTGAGGATGTGGCGTATTCGCAGCAGTGACTGACTGTGTTGGACTGACCTATAAAAGTTCTCTTTGGCTCCACTCTGATATCAAAGCTATTTAGTGGCAGACATGACCCATATTTTGGTTTGAGTGCTCTCAGACAGTTCTTTTGTACTTGCTTTACTCTGTAGCATACTGTTGATACTGAAATTTTCCCCAATCCGGTATTCCACACTGAAGCTAGTAAATAGAGAAAGATGCTGAAGTTAAACACGCGGCTTTCAGTTGAACCTCCCTGTACTAGTATTGAATGTATTTTGTGAACCTAGCTGTTAGCTTGGACTGTAAAATTTTTGGAGTGACAGCCAGGGACAAAACATTCTGATAAATGAATCCTGAATTTGGTTGCTAACACTTTGTTATAGTTCAGGTGGGTGACTGAGAATGGGATACGTACTTGTTGCTTTCTCGCTGTCCTTCTCAGTTTGCAAGATGGAGAGGCAATACTACTTACTGCGTACTTCCAGAGCCATGCCATCGCCCGCGTGAAGAGATGGTCTGTTTTTCCCTGGATAATTTAAAAAAAAAAAGTCTGGGAATCAGGGCCAGACTTGTTTTCAGTTCTGTACAGATTCAGAGAGAGCACTGGAGGGGCTTACAGTCAGTTATGTTTTGAAATTACCTTGGCAACTGCACTTACAGTAAAGAAAACTCCTTGCTTCCCACTTGTTACTTCAACTCCTGTGCAGCAGCATAAATCAGGGTTGCATTTTGTCTGCTGTTTAGTGTGTTATCTTGTTGACTTAAATCACTTAAGTAGCTCAGTTAAACAGAGCTCAAACAAAGAGTGAGTATTTTTAAATATAGTAAGTTGTGTATAAGGAATGTGAGTAAGTTCTGAACTTTACACAGGAAGATGCTTGGTGAGATGTATAAATGACTGGAAAGATTAGAAATACTTTTGTTTACTGTAAACTCATAGGACTTTAAAAAAACCGAAAGGGATCGTTTCCCACATGCAAGACGTGTGCTATTAACTTGCATGCTATTTCTTCTACTTGAACATTAGCGTACGGGGAGCCTGCTGGTCAGACCTATCACCTTCATCCATATAGGAGACGGATCCTACAAATGTACCCTTCTCTGCCTTCCGCCCCCAAAATGTCTTGCAGTAAGGGTGCTTGGTTTGAAAGGTGAGCTTAACGTGCTTTTCCTGAGAGCTACTGTCAGTAATGTTTGTCCAGCTTGGTTCAAGTACCAGTTGAACTGTTCTGCAGGGATGGGTTTTTTTTGGTAGTCTCCATAAAGGAAAATGCTACAAAATTGCAGTTTGTTGCGATGACTTGTTGCAATTTCTGTAGGAATCTCAGACCAATAGAAAAGAATCTGATTGCTGTTGGGTTTGTTCTATCAAAGAGTGCTTTCTATCAGGACAATACTCTAGCTATAGTGTGAAGTCTAGAAAGCAACTTCTGTGCCTTGTTGGGCTTTATAAACTGTAACTGCTTTCTATAAGCACTAAATGGCTTTTTGGCAAGAGGAAGTTCAGATCTATTTTTTTTCTTCTTGAGAGATTTTTGTGCAGCTGCTTAACAGGTCTGTTAAGGTAACTGGAGAGTCTTTGGCTGTCTTAATGTAAAATTGATTTGTGTCAGATTGAATTTATGGTTTCTGGAAGCTACAGAATGATATGCAGCTTCTCATCTTGTTATCATGTGCTCTCCTTTGGCAGGCAGGCTTAGATTGGTGCTCATGGGTGCTTTGATTCACAGAAGCATTCACTCTGATGCGCCGAGTGTACAAATCTTTCAGTCTACGTATTGATAGAAGCCCTTGAGGGGACTTTATCACTATTTTTTTTGTCTGGTTTTTAGTTAAGGATTCTAATTTGTGGCTATTTTGTGTGCTTGGCATATCCAAATACATAAGTGTAGCCAGGCATCTGCTGCTTTTGTTCCTGATGTATATAAATGAATTGTAGACTGTTGGCACCAGAATGTTCAGCTACAAACACTGTTGCATCCTTCTCTAATTACTGATATTTTTGTGGGTATATCAAGAGTTTTGGGGGATGTGCTCCAGCTGCAGTGGCAAAATCATGTTTACGTCTTCATGTTTAAATTTATAGGCTTGTAGTCTTCCAGAAGAAATCCTACCCTTAGTGAACTAATGCCAGGAGTTTTGGGGTCAGAAGTTTTGCTTTCAGAAGGTCACGCATCAGGGAAGGTCTTATTGGTCTCCAGTATGTGATCTTAGTACAGTGAACATCATATTCAACACAGCTCTCGGTATAGTAAGCTTTTTTCCAGTTAACCATTTAGTCTTTTTCTCCCTAAAGTGGCTGTAGCTGAACTGTCTCTTGTGCAAAGTCTCTTTTTAGTAGACTGGTAGTCTCTTCAGCTTCTCTTGCTTTTAAACAAGAAGGCTTCTTAGGCTGCTTTACTGTGGAGATGAGGAGAACCAGCTCCATTATATGAAGGTAGTAAGCTGTAGTACTAGCAAAGTCCTAGCAGCATGACCAGGATCAGCAGCTCTCAGCAGAGCTCAGCTGCTTCTCTCTTCCTTTCTTCCCTGGTTGTTGCAGATAGAGGACCTTGACTGCTCAGCGTATTTATTGTAAGAGGTCTTGTTCAAAAGCGGTATCCTGGCAGGAATGTGTTCAACTTTTTGGTCCTACTTTCAGGGCTGTTTTGCTTCCTTTTCACAAATGGCTATAAAATACTCTGCAAAAACACTTTGCAAATTCATGCCCATATGCATTTTTCTTTTAGATAGTGGTATGACTGCATGGTGGGTTAAGGCTGAAACAGGAACAGATGTGTCTTCCAAAAAGTATCTTAATCGTTCGGCTATGATCTGTATCGACAGGTACATGGAAATCTAACCTGTAATACAGTGGGTGGATCTCTATACACTCCGTAGTGATCAGCTGAGATAATGAAAAGAGAATACCTCGTGGAGTAAATGAGAAGTTGTAGTACAACTCTTTCTTTTTTTTTTTTTGTAAAGTATGAATAAATTATTGTTGGCTACCAATACATGAACTGCAAAATTTAGGGGAATATGCATGTACTGACAGTCTGAAACAATTGTTCAAAAATCAGCTGAGGTCATGTATCAAATAGATGAAACTTAGTACAGGACAGTGATAAACATATATCTCCTGGTTTTCCAAAGCAGGTGAAGTGTACCCTCAACACAGGACTACAGCAGGCAACTCGGGAGCAGTTGCAGTAGAAAGTGTAGCAGCAATGTGCAGGCTGTAATTTGCCCGAAGGAGCATTCTGGAGTTTGGGGTAAATGATTTATGCTGTAGGTAGTTGATGTATCCGACACCGCTGCAGCTTTGTGTTTTGCCTCTGAGCTGTCTCTAGCTCTAGTCTGCTTGGGGGAGGAAATTTAGCAAGCTGACTGAAGGAGGAAAACTACGGACTTGATTTCAAAGATGGATGAAAGATCACTTGCAGTATAATGTTACTGAACACACATGGAAGACAATGGAAGGGGAAAATAAAGGTTTTTAAGGGTTAGGAAAACTGAAAGGTGAGATTGGGAGGAAAATGATTGACAGGTTAGGTAGGTAAAGTGTTGATTCACAACCACCAAATGTTTGTGATTTACAAAACAATTCCTGAGCTACTGTATCATATAGCTGTGCCTGTTAGTATAAACTGGCACCTCTTTTGAGCTGCTTTTAATACGTTGAATTATTAAGTGGAACAACTTGGGTTGCTTTACTAGAGCTGGTCAGGAGTCCTAGGTATGAGGTAGAACTTGGGTCTAGTAAGTGACTGCAATAACGATGGTTTTGGCCACCTAACTTTAATCTGTGCAATTTAGTCAACACCCACTGTGCATTTTGAAGATGCATTTTGGAGACTCGCTTTTGTCTGAGGAGTAGCCTACTCTACATTATTCCCTGGAATAACAGCATGCAGGCTGTCAACCCCACCTAGCTTTACAGTAGCTTATCTAGAAATACTTCCAGACTGCTGCCTCCTTACTTGTTGCAGTACCTAAAATAGAGAATTATGGGAATGGCATATTTTGATGCCTCTTCTGGAGAGAGGGCGGTGTGCACTGTATTGGCTGGCTGTCTAAAATTGCACACCAACACAAATTCAGCAAATGGAGAAAATCATTTAACATCTGCCTATTGAGTTGATAAATGGTAAATTGCTTGAGTAGCAGCACGCAACCTCACATGTGCACTTGTAGCAGATGGCTTTGATGTATGCAAAAGACAAACGTGTTGTCCCTTCTGCCCCCTCCCCCTCAAATCCCCAAGCTCAGCATGAAAGGGTACATAAGAACAAACCTGTGAATGCTTTGAAAGCCGTAAAAGCTGGAGCTGAAATTGTTTCTGCATAGGCACTGAGCCTGTGTGCCATGAGTTTGGGTGTGGGGGGGTGTGACTTGCAGTCAGCGGATTGACGAGAGGTGGCCTGCAGGTTACATGCATCAGCTCGCTGCTTACAACTGGGATTGCACAGTGCCACACATACATAATTTTAAACTGTTTCTTTAAATGTCGAGTATTTCTTGTCCAATTACTTGTTACATGTGCATTTTTAACTTTCCCCCAGTCTGTTTGTTAGTGCTTGCATCATTTAACAAATGAACGAAACTATCTGAAACCAATAAGAAATTTGTAATGTTTTTACAGTTAAATGGTGTTTTTTCAGAATGCAAGCATTGCTCTATTCAGTTTACCACGTACTGCAGAAAAATAATTTGCCTGTAACAGGTAGTTGCAATATCAGTATATGTATTAAAATTTTGTCAGAAATGCTCGCTAAGTGCTGTGTACAAATTTTAATTAATTTCTTTATGGTGGCATATTCTTTTACTTTACCTGCATTTGCTGGCTCTTAGTCTTTTTTGACTACTTCCTAACACTCAGTTGTCAAGAGAATATTGACAGCTGAAATATTAGAGACAGACAAGGTCTTAGCATTGGTGTTCAAAAGACATGTGCATAGATGTTGTTGCAGTTCTAATGTAGGCACTTGCTTATAGGGAAAGGAAGGAAGAACACTGAAGGATGGGCCTGTACGGAGCTGTGCAGGAAGCAGATGCAGACTTGTTCAGCAGCTGGGCCTGTGACTGGTTGGTACAGTCATTTCAGCCCCTCCTGTAGGCGCATGAAGCCTGTAAGGCTTCCGTGATAATGTCTTATTTTCTTTGCAAAAGGCTAGAGGAAAATTGTATATAATAGCTGTATCGGTAGCCAGAGGTCGGTGTAAATTTTCAGTGTTATTGAAAGCTAGTGTTACAGAAGCAGTAATTCTGGTCAATTACTGTTGGGTTTAAGTTGAGACAGAGTAAAATTGCAAACAGTCGTTAGTTAATGTTATATGAACTGACATTTGTTATAATCTGCTGGGAAACTTCCTAAGTGGATACACTCTTCTGATGGTGGGCAAAATGTCAGTGTGTCACGATCATGAGCTTTTGTTGTGTTTTCTTATGGTAACCTAATGTCTGCTGGCTCTGGCAGTCAGTCTGTCCAAAAACCCAGTGGAAATGAGATGTGTTCTTTACTTTGAAAGGATTCCTTCCTTGCTAGCTAGAGCTTCCTTTTTCTCTTAAGTTGCAAAATCTTTTGTCTGATGTCCCTGCGTGTTGCTTGTGTTCTCTTTTTATAAAAAGAGATTGAAGGCTGGCAGCCAAGTAAGAAAGCATTTAACTCATGAAGGCACTGCTGTCATTAATTTTAAACACGTCAGTGTGGTGTTGGTCAGCTTGACTACCAACAAAGAAAACTAAAGTCTTCCCATAAATCATTTTATTGTCCTAATCCAACCTAATTAACTAAACTA
This sequence comes from Pygoscelis adeliae, assembly GCF_000699105.1. Taxonomy (NCBI): domain Eukaryota; kingdom Metazoa; phylum Chordata; class Aves; order Sphenisciformes; family Spheniscidae; genus Pygoscelis; species Pygoscelis adeliae. Next base: position 444,237 of record NW_008824668.1, on the reverse strand, counting down.
AAACTCCTATTCTAATGGAGCAGCCTTTTCTGTGAGACATCTGCCTCTTTTTCTTAATGAATTTTAGCCATTACTTCTGCTATAGTGCAGAAGAGTTGGTAACCATACTAATGTTAAGTCCCTCATATGATCTTTGGGGAGCTAGCTAGGCACAAGTGAACTGTGAAATTTAAATTTCAAAATGCAGAGTGGGTTTTTTTGTTTGTTTGGGTTTTTTTGTGTGGTGGTTTGTTTTTTTCTTGGAAACATTGCAGGCCAGAAGAAAGCAAAACCTCCATTTCTAGAAGTGGATTAGACCTGCTCCCTGCAAGCCTGTAAGCAGCAGCCTGAATGCTGTGAGAATTTTAGGATCTGCTTCTCTAGTTCATTGACACACTCTTACACGAAAGGTTTGACCTAATAGTGTTAAGTTAATGTAGTCATGCTGTGAGCTCCTGACCTGTTCTTGAACTCCTGGGCTGAAGATGACTAAGGGAAATGAGCAACTTTATTGGTGTCAGTGTGCAAGACAGAGCTGCGGCACACCAGAAGATGCTCCTAGATAGGGGACATCTGGCTGAGGGTAGATGTAAAGTCTGTGTAGTAGAATCTTTTACTAAAACAACTAGCATCATTTTGGGGGGAAGGAAAAGTGTACTTTGCGAGCCTTTCTTCAGGTTTGCTCCCTAAGCCAGGATGTTTGCTATACCCTTATGTCTGTTGTTGGTCAAAACAGTGGCATGCTTATTACAGAAAACAAATTTTAAGAATATATACTAGTTCATCACTATGTGCAAAACAAGAGCTTTCAGAGCTCTCAAATAGTAGCCCATAAAAAAAGGAGTACAAGGAAAATGTGGGTTTTCTTGCTGCACTTGGAGAAATCTAACTATACCAGTGTTGACCCCTTGAAAAAGAGTTCCATCTTAGGTCAGATTATTTTACAGGCTTTTTGTATGCTCTTGCAGAAGGGGGTGGTCTGCTGCCGTTTTGCCTCCTTGTGGCTTGTCGGTCAATAAAGGCATTTCTGGAGATGTGTTTGACACTAATCTGTCGTCGCGCAACAGGAAACAGTTAAAGTTTTTCAGACGTACTGACCTTTCTGCTGGTTTCTAGGACAGTAGCCACCTATGCTGTCGGTGGTTAGGAGAGAGGTGGCACTCAGTGGAGTGGCGGCACTCAGTGCAGTGCATGCTCCTGGGTAATGCTGTATGTTTGCAAATATGATGGTGTGCATCGCTGCCAGTCGGTTGGGCCTACGTCCAATCTGCTGAAGGCTTTTTTTTTAGTTTTGTGTTCCCTCCTTTTTCTGTATCTTTGCTAAAAAGCAGACTACTAAGAAATACTGGTTTTTAAATGAAACCTTTTGTTTATTCTTATTCCACTTCCCTGCAAGGTGTTTTTATATGTGGGGTGAAGGAATTCTTTCTCACTTATTGAAATGGTGGTAGAACTACCTTTCGAGGGGAACGAGTGGAGAGCAAAGAATTCAGGTGGGCTGGGATGTTCCAGGGGCTGGCTGAGTTGCAGCGTTGCTGCTGGGAAATCAGTCTCTATTTGATCTTAGTTCCTCCGAGACCTGACAGATTTGTAAGCCTTTAGTTGCTGCTTTGATTGTGAGCGCAGAGTGCTGGAACAAGGTTTTGCTCTCAAAACAGAGAGAAAAGAGCAAGAATGAAAAGTGTGTGTAAGGAGGCAAGGGAAGAACCAAGGCCAAGTGTAATTCCAGCCAGTGGGAAGGACACAACTGAAAACTTGAGGAGCTTTTTAAAAAAAAAAAAAAAATAAAATTGCTTAGGCCATGTTAGCATGGGGGTGAGATAGTGGGGCTTCTCTGATGCAGCTCTTTTCAGTCTCTAGCATATGGCAGAATACTGATGACCCTAAATCACTGGAATGCAAATCTCAAGGCAGTGGGAGTGTCACGCAGAGGGGGTAGCTGTGGTGTTTATTTTGAGCGATGGGGAGGAGAGGAACCTTCCTCTTAAGGTAAACTGGCCCGACATATAGAGAGGCTTGGAGCTCCTGCACACTGTCCTCCAACTTGAAAGCCCTATGGAGATGGATCCATTACTGTGCAAACACGTGCTGTGCCTTGGAAAGACGCTGGGGAGATCTGTCCCTTCATGCCAAGCGGAATATCGCCCCTCAGGTTTCCCTTGTTGCTTTCATTTGGCATTTGGACTTTTTAAAATCCCTTAGCCCCAGTGTGGACACAGAGTCACTAGCAGTGGAATTATTCTGGAAAAATCTCTTGCTGCTGTCATTTGCTCCCTCTGTTCCTCCACAGGGTTTTTGTCAGTTAGTCTCCACTTTGCTATCTGTTTCCTCCAAAGGGAATTAACTTGAATTCAGCAGCTTGAGACAGTTAACCATATAAAACAAAGTGTTGTGTAGGCGGCTGAATTAATCTAGCCTGTATCTCCCCACCAGCATTCCTACTGGACAAGAGGTGGCATATGCTATGGCCGGTCTGGAGCCACATGTTTCCCATTTGTTTGGCAGGCTCAGGCTATATATGTTAGCGAGGTTTTTCCAACATTTGTTTCTGTTGGGAACTAATTTAGAGGTGTTTTTCCTGTGCTCAATTGCTGATTTTCATTAAACTTTTAAGAACCTAAAAGATATGAGAAAACTGCTCCCAAATTAAGCTGATGTTGGCCCACACGCTCAAAAGTTTGGTGGACTCTGAGTACAAGCTTTGAAAATAGGCACTATTGCTCTGGTGGATCTTGGCAGCCTTGGGGTGGAGGTGAGGAGATAGACGTAAGGTTTAGTGCCCAGTTTTTGTTCTTTCGTGTTTTAGTTTGTGCCTGGAAGGTGGACGTGGTAGTGTCCAGCCTGAAACTCTGAAGTCATCTGCTAGAATTTGTGATGCTGCCATACGTTTGTGAGAGTCAGGGCTTTTCCCACAACTTCGGCTACCACAGCAGTGCAATTGTGTGACAGCATCAAGGGTTTTTTTTGGGGAAATCCTACTGGCAGGAAAAAAAAGTCTGGAAATTTGAATGCTAAAAGCAGTAAAAAGGCAACCTCACTATTTTTTGGTTGCTACAAACCAATTTTAAGGGGGTTGGGACAATCAATCCCAAGTTTTTTGGGACTTGCAGTAGTGTGGCTCTGTAGCTCCTCAAGCTGTCAAAATCTTTCCTGATTTTGCCTGTGGCTGCATTCCGCTTGCAATACAGTTTTATTAAGATACTTACCTTTCACTTGTCATAGTCATTGTGAATAGTTCATAGTTGTTCTGTTTTGTGTAGCTCCTGAAATACTGTTACTTTTTTTTACTTGGAAGTGGCCAATTGCTTTGAGACCAGCAATTAAAATGCCTGTAAAATGTCTTTGAATTGGAGCGACTGTTGGTGCTGAGCAGACTGTGAAAGCACACAAGTTGAAACACTTCTCATAATGTTGTTAGCTTTTTTTGAAAAATGATTACACAATTCCAGGAAATGAAATGCAGCATTTCACACTGAAAATAACTGGGTTTAAACAGCGGAAAACAAAGAGGAGGAGAAATAAGATGAAGAAGAAAAGTTGGGAGGGGAAAGGAACACATACAGAAAAGAAAAAGATTGTCCTACCCTAATATTTCAGAGGAGATACTGACTCTGGTCAACCTAATGGGAATTATTAACCTATCTAAGCCCTACGTTCCGTAGGCGTAGGACATGATCTTACTAAGTAAGTCTGGAAGTTCTTACGTTTTGCCCTCCTTGGCTTTTCCATCAGACCTTAAAACTTTCAGTCTTGGGTCTCACCAAAGTTTCCATTTGATCCGGTATCTTGTCTGACAAGAGGATAAGCTTAGGGCACACATCCGTGCCCGGGAATTTTACCCAGTTGCTGGTGTCAGTGCTGCACAGACCGGCTGGAGCTGAAGCCAGGACCATCATGTTTAACAGTTGCCGATGGGCCTGTCCTCCATTGTATCGACAGCTGCAATACAGTTTTGTGGAAATGAATGAGAATTTTGTGTGTGAAAGCTATTACTTTCTGATGTTTGAAATGATGATATCGGATAATATGAATATAAATTGATTATTGCCATATTATGCTTAAAATGCAAAGCGTAAGGGTCTCCTGTTCATCACTTTATTTCACTTATATTCTAGGAACACCTGAGACCTGCTCAGGACTTGAGATCCCCTTGATAGTTGTCAAACGTGCATAGAGGAAAAGCTCTTGATACACGCTTCAGACCTACAGTTCAGTGTCCTAACGGGTCACAAAGTGTTAGTGACTTCATTTGAATTGCATCTTGAGATACTGTTTGTTCTTGCAACATACTGTGTGCCAGCGTAATGGTTATTACAAAACACTGTAAATTTAAGCTGGGAAATTCAGAATCTGCGTACCGCTGATTACCAAATATGTTTACCTCGCTTTTCAGCTGTTGTTAACAACTGTTGGAACAAAGTCAAGGAAACGAGACTTTGTGGCTTGAAGTCTTGTTAAAAGCTTCATTGCAGAAAAAAAGTACTAGAAGGGACTGGGAAAGGTCATCTTGCCTGATCCTTTGCCTCCAGGTATTATCTCCTAAGCCTAAAATCTTTAGCAGGTGTTGGAGCTGCTAAGAGCTTTCAGCAAGAGGCATGTTGTAAAAGTAGTCTCTAATCTGTTGCTGTAAATGCACGCCGTTTACAAAAAAAATTCCTCCGTTATGTTTTTTCAACAATTCTGTGTCAGATACTTTTGCTAACCCTTGGTAGGCTTTCAGTATGCACGTAGGTGTCTTTAGTACCTCCAACATTCAGCAAGACTTCTAATGATTTGTTTAATAATTGATCTGTAGCTTTGGGACCATTTAGACTTTTTTTGAGAGATGACAGACAGATGAGTAGAATATATTTAGTTGCTTAGTTTAGTCATCCCTATCTGTGAATTTTGTAGGTGAAGAGCAGCATGAAGGAATGGAGCTAGTGAGGGAACCTCTTCTAGAAAATTACCCCCCCTTAGTAGAAAACTGGAGAAAGCTTTAACCTGTTCATTCAGTACATAAGTGTCTGCAAAGTGTTTTCTGAGCAGTAACAGTCATTACCTTTCATAATTGTGTGCAGTTACATAGACCTTATATTTACATATATTTCCCTGTTAGCCAGTAGATTTAGCTTCTCAGCTTGTTTCCTTCTGTCCTGAAGCTTTTACTGGTGCATTTACATTGTACAGCTAGTGCCGTTACATTTTGATACTGCTTAATCATTTGAAGTGAGCGTTAGTCTTTAAGCTTGAGGAAATGGTCATCAGAACCACAAAAAATGTGTATGTTGAGTCTCAGATTTTCAAAGGATCGCTGGGCCCTGCCCCTTCTTACGGCTCTCTGCTATGGCAACTACGCTCTGTGTTTCTCAAGGAAAACTGTTTCTCACTGTTTCTTTCCAAGTTGGGACTGCTCCTGTGTTGGGGTGATGTCTTCTGTTCTGTGAAGTAGTTGCTGGACTAGTAAAACCTTCTTGAAAAAGATAACCTAGAGATGTAAACCTGGAAAGTCTTAACAAGTAAAGAATTCAGTCCTAGTCAGATACAGCAGAATAACAGGAGCTGTCCTCTTCTAGTCTTGGTTTAAATACTGACATGCTTTAGTCCTTGGTGCTATAACCATATCTACAAAGAATCAGTTTCCTTTGGCAGGTAGTAAGAAGTACCCTTTAATGAGGAAAACCAGGTTGAAAGTGCTTGCTCTTCATCATAATTGATATAAAACTGCTAGGCTCTATTTGACATGACTAGAAATCTGCTGTAATGATATCCCTACTTCTGAAATCCTGGCACTTTTAACTGGTAATCAATTGTATTGCTTATTTGCTTTAGAAAACAAATAAACCAAAGAACCCTAAACCCCAGGTCTTTGCTGGGGTACAAGTTCCTATGAGGGTTAGGAACTTAGTATAATTTCAGAGAGAAAACCATATGTTTGGAGTCTTAAACTATGAAAATGGTAGGTATTGGGTACTTCCAAACTAGAAACAAACAAGTACAGCTTGGGGGTTTCTATTAAAAACAAAACAAAAAAATCCTATTGTATGTGTTTACCCAGCCTTGTAATAAAATGTTATGATACACTGCTTTTCCTGATCATAGTGAAGGTGTTTATATAGTGAAACGAATTTGATTATAATATTTATGTGGAAGCTGTGTGTAATAGACATATTTTCTTTATTCAACAGGCGATCAGCTGTAAAGGTCAGCACAGTATCTCTTACACGTTGTCCAGAAACCAGACTGTTGTAGTGGAGTATACTCATGATAAAGATACAGACATGTTTCAGGTAAGACTCTATGCAATTTATGCATTGTTTTTTAAAAGCAACATATGGAACTACGGTTCTGCATTATATTCTTCTGGGTATTCTCTGTGGTCTGTGGAATTTTGATGGTTGAACCCAGTTGCATTAATACGGGAGCATTTGAAATTTTGCATTGTCTGCTCTTCTCAAACCAGCGCCGGCATCTGTTAATATCCTTACCGCCTTACTGCTTTCACTGTACTCTGCTTTTTCTGCAAGGACAGTGTAGCAACTGTACAAATAGAAAGAAATGTGTGCTCTGTTTGGATTCATGAATACGCACAAGACAAAAATACACCCCCCGCTCTCCAGTTAATCAAGCAGCTGGAATAAAAAGGAAGTGGATAGGAGTAGGACATGGGATGGGGAAGGAGGAGGGTAAAAGCAAAAGTAGGGAGGGGAATGTGGGAGCTGTGCACTAAAGGAGACAAACTGGTGATAGAATGATAAAGAAAACTGTTCCTGAAGGGTGTGCAAATATATCAAATGGCGTAGGGGACGGCTGAGTTTCTCTAAGCTACTTTCTATCCAACATGTTTTCACTCTCCCATGTATACATTTTTGTGTTTCTGCACTGTCTAACATTCTGGCAACCTAAGTTATTTTCTTGTGCAAGGCTTATTTTTATATGTAATAAGAGAGCAGAAATTCTGTACAAACTTAAACCTCAAGCTCAGAGGAAAACAAACACGCACAACCTCTTCTGATCTGAACTAATCGGGTCTTTCTTGTCAGCGACCTCTGTAATTAGAACATGTTATCATGAATTGTTGTCCTTCCTCATTCAGTCTTTTGTATTTGGAAGGGTCAGCAGCTGAGTGTTGTTGACAGAAGAGGAAATGGCTCTGTCGAGATGAACATGTTTTTGCTTCATGTGGCTTCTGTGTTTTGCTCTATATAAAATTTTTCCTAGTTTGACTTTGGAACGATTAGGTCCAAATAGGGATTGATAAAAACCAGTCTTGTTCATGTGGTGCTGCATGAACAGGTAGTTAGAAAAGGATCACGCAGCCAGAGTGAACTGAAAGAGGTTTTTCTATGTTAACTAGTAAAAGGAAAATGTAACCCATCCATCTGGGTTACTGTGTGATACTTATTTATCTCTGCAAGATGCTTTTGTGCTTTGAGTAGCTCCAGTGAAACTTTTTCTTTATGTAAATTTTGAAAAACCATTTTTGAAAGCTGGAATTTTTCCACTTGTGTACACTAAAAAATGAATAAAGAGGAGTTGCAGAGCAGCTGCTTTTCTGGTCGTATTGTACAGACAGCGCTTTTCTTGGTTGCATAATGTCCTAGTGGTAGTTACAGCTTCTACTTGGGGGGCATATTGATAAAGAATTAGGTAGGCTGAGGTGCTTAGCTGTCTCTCTAATGAAATCTAGCAGCCCGAGGTGAGGAGGTACAGCATAGGCAAAGCAGTGCTCCACAGAGCGTGGTTCAAGTGACCCTTGTCTAAGGCAGTAGGTTAAGGGAGCTGATTAAGGATGCTTTGGATCTGAAGCAAGGGTTTGGCTCAGTGAGGAATGGGCTGTTAAGCATAGCATAGCCCAGCTAACAATGTATCTTCCCCTGCTCCCCTTCAGAATCCGTTGATGCTCAGTAGAGGACGAATTTGCACAGGGTGGTACACTGAGACAGCTTGGACTGCGCTGCCTGACCCAGAGACCTGCTGCACTTCCACGACTGGCACTGGAGTGCGCGTCTCTTACTGCCACTTTACAAGCACAGATCATGCTTTCTCCTTCCAGCAGCTCTCAGGTGCCTGGTGAAATGTCCCAAAAGCCCTAATTTTGGCCCACATACTAACTCACCTGTGAGAGGCTGCCTATGGTTCAGGCAATTATCTGCCATACATTTGTAGTTACGTGACAGGTCTGGTTTGTAACAGGTCAAACTATCCCATCTTCATAACAATAAAACTTTTTGAGCCGAATCTTGTGTTGGTAGAGTGTCTCAGTTCTTTTGGTGCCCTCTCGAATGGCTTCTGTATTGTTAAAATTCCTCTTTTCAGTGCAGTCTTTCTTCTGTCTTGAGATGTGTAGGCTGTCATGCTGTGACTTGATCTCAGCTTCACCCCAAGCACTGTGTCCTGGTTCATGTCTCCGCTCTCTGTAGCTGTCTTCTGAGAATCACACCTGCAAGCATTGGCCTAGAGGGTCTGATAGCAGTGAGAACAGGAAAAGGAATAGTCTGATAGACTGTGGCCATATTTTGCTGTTCAAGTGATGACAGACAGCAGCTGAAGAGGTTTCCATTATTTATATAAGCCATTAGGTTTTAATGATTCTCAGTAATCTGATTGTAGGCAGTCAGAGAAAAGTTACTTGAGTGCTGTTTCGTGCTGTCCTGTGGTATGTGATGGCAAATTCCACATTGTCGTTATTGATCCACAGAGTAAAATCTTACTGTTGATCAAGCGTTGCTTTAATAGACAGTCCTTGGAGTTTGCTGTTTTCTTTTCAAATGTGTTTTCCTGGCTTTTGTAAAACACTGGCAAGGATGTGGAAGCTGAAAAGGGAAGGATAATGCCTGGACCACAGGATTATCTTGAGGCTTGAGGATCCTCCTTGGCTGCTGATAACATGTATTATCTTGGGCAAATCACTTAGCTTTTTTTTTTAATCTCAATCTTCCCCTCTGTAAAATGGAATAGTAGCACTGCATGACTTCACTAAGGTAACCATAGTAAGGAATGTGAGAAGCTTAGAATGGCGGTTGTTAATAACACCTTAGTCAGTGGGACCTGAAATGGGGAAAAGGGGTGGCAGAGGTCTTTGTTTTCTTGGTCAGGGTACAATTTATAACCTGTGAGGACTGAATCCATTGGGTTCGAGCTGATTTCCTGTGAAAATTGGGGAGATTCACAGTTTGCAAAAAAGCTGCCGCCTTTTTCCTTCTTCCACTTTGAGAGTCTGTTGTCAGTCCTTCTCTTTGAAGGAAAATGTGAGAAATGTTGTGTTGGTGACTTGTTTCTGGAAAAACTGCAAAATACAAACTAGAAAATTTTGAACATTGTGAACTCAGAATAGCTTCTTGTTTTATGCTTTCCAAGCTTATAACCAAGCAGAAGCACGAGTAGATGCTTATCAGAAGTGAGGCACATATGGAAAATGTGGGGAGACTATACAAGAGGCAGTAAAGAAATTCAGAAGGCATGAAGAGCAGTGTTCAGGCTGTCTAAATACTAATTTTCTTGACATTTCCCATGATAAAATGAAAATGACCATATTTTTATGAATATAACTTAGCAGTTAATAAGTGGTTTAAGTCACCACGCACATACTCTACCTGCCCCCCCTGCCCCATGCAGACACATGTGATTTGTTAACCATGCAGGTCATATGCATATTCAATGGATGCATGATGAAGTTTCATGTAGGAGTAGTCCTACCCCGTTCTTCTACTAGCTGTTTTCTGAAAATAACATGAAGAGTTATTTACAAGTAAGCATACTCTTTTAAGAGTGTTTGAAAATACTACTTAAAGTGCTAACCGGGAATGTTCTTGTTTCTGGAAAGCTGGAAACAATGCAGAAATGGGTGCTCTTGTCATCCTTGCTTACTTGTATCCTGCTCAGCCCCCTGAGAAGGGACTGCAGATCTCCTGCTGGATCACTTTCACAAAATGGCTTCACAACCTCCTGCTGCAGCGATTTGAAACTTGCAGGTGTTTGCTGCTTTTGGAAGGTTGTCCTGGACATCTCATATGATTCTGTTCTCTCTCCCCCACCCCGTACTTGTTCTGCTGTGTTGTGTGTGCATTTTTGTTTTTTTCCTTAATGTAATTCTGTAGTGAAATTTGTGTACAAATGCTACTATATAGCTTTGTCTTAGTGACGTACAGATCAGATTTCTTCACGTAATAAAAAGAATGTACTAACGTGTTCCATCTGGCATCTCCCAAAGTCTGTATTCTGCAGCGTCTATATGCTGCTAAAAATGAAGATTTTCTTCAGAGTTTAGTAACCATTCTGTTGATGACGCATAAGTTGGAGTGGAACCTGTTCCTTCATGGTCTGATTGGATGAGAATGGGTTGATTATACCTGTTCATACCACTAAAGGAACCAAAATGTGTAGCCAGTACCCTAAATAACTACACGTTTATACAAGAACCAGGTACATTCAATATGAAGAATCGATTTTTTTTTTTCCTGAAGAACAGGCCTTCAGAAGATGCGTGGCCCAATTTTTCCTATCATCAAAGTGAAATTCTGTTGAAGTCCAAGAATCTGCAGCTGTTAAATTACCTGCTGGCAGCTTGTCTGGTTTTGCATCCTCAGGAGTGAGCGTTTTTAATAGCACATCTTTGACTGATGGCAGACGTTAGCAAATTGATTGACTGCCTGGCTTTTACACAGCTTTTAACAATAACCTGTAGTGTAGACAACAGAAGCCGTCTTATGCATCAGTTGGAAGATTTATGGTTTGTTATTGGAAGTAACTTAGTGAAATAATATAGAATATGACACAGTTAACAAGAAGAGTCCCAAAATATAGCCTAAAATTACTAAAAAGAATAAAGTCTTCTGTGCTGTAGAGGAAAATGGAAGAAAAATGAGTAATAAAGTCTGTAAAGAGTAGCTTTGGATAATGGAACTAGGTCTGTAGTGGCTGTAGTCTGACTGCAACATCAGGTAAGTTAAAATTTTTGGTGGGTAAATGTTGGTAGCATCAAGTTCTTCATTTGTTCCCGAGGGGCTTTCTTTTCTGATGATCTCAAACACAAAATTTTGAATTGATATGGAGCATGGGGAAATTGCCGTGTTTGAAGGGCACTTCTTAAAATAATTTCTAGTGTTGAAATGTAGCACAATACATGGGACTGGTCCTCTAGAAGGCTTTTTCAAGAGGAAAAAGAAAGAAAACAAAAGAAAACCAAATACTTAAAATATTTGGCGTTGCATAGACATGCTTGTGACACAAATGAGATCTGTAAATAAAGTAATTGCTTAAAATATTACATGTCACTTCAGAGATTTTAAAAACCACATAAAAGCTTTGTATATAGATTTTAATGCGTACGAAATCCAAATATGTTTGGATATGTTGACTGATTGGTATGATGTGAGGAAGACTGAGAGTGAGCACTTTTGTGTTTTGTCATCCTTTAAGGGAAAATAAGGCAGTTTTTTTCTCTAATTGCATCTAAAAGCTTTGAGAGAGTGATCTATTTGAGAGACTGCAACAGACAAAACCTTGTTATGAACAAATTTATTTTATGTTCATTATTGATTATCCTTTAAGAGACTTCACACACAGAGAATAGTCAGAAGTTATGAATAAGCTTCCTGCTGCTGGTTGGTACTGAATCTTAGCAGGAATTGCATTGGATGGGAAACAGAAGCCTGTTAGAAATAATACTGTAAATGGAAGAAGAATATAGCTCTAAGTTTTAGCTTCAGCATGTCAAGTTATATAAATCAGAAATGTCCCATACTAAACAGTTTCTAAACTCTGTCTTGGGTATGCTAGCAGTCACTTCACTTTCTGTGAAAAATTGAAGTGCGTACTTTTGATTAGACCTTTTTTAGTATTTCCTTGGCGCTTCTGCAGTAAGCTCATCACATTTTATACTGGGGTTGAGACCCGAGATAGGGAGAAAGTGACTGAATGTGTCACTTAAGACGTGTCTTTCGACATATGTTTGAGTTTAACGCTGCAAAGTAGAACTGAAAGCAGAAGAGAAGTACAGGAGAGGTCCCTGTACTGTTGCTATCAGTTCAGTTGTGACGAGGGTTAAATCTTAATAATATCACTTTCCTTGACTCTTGAATAATGTTTCTTTGCAGCTAATTTAGTTTGCAGAGATGTTTATTAATGATGGAACCATACGTGTCTTCCCATATTTGGCTTTGAAGAGCAAGAAGCTAAGCAGAACGTAACTTCTTGGGGAACAATGAGATCATGTTTAGTGGGGAGGTTATTTTATATAAATGTAGATTCCTGATATTGAAGAATATCTTCAATGTGAAGAATATATTCTTCATGTGAAGAATATTCTTAATTTTCTTCTCTTTGATCACAAGGTGTCTATAAAATTAATATTCTGTTCCACTTCTTGTTCCTCAGCTCCACTTTCCCAGTTATGCTCAAAGTTGGTGTAACACTAATTTGCCTGTAGAAGTATTGATAAAGTCTCACTGTATGTTTGATTGGCGGTCAGATCCCTCTGTCCATTTTGTAATGAAGTTTTCTGTTCCAGATGCCTAGCTCTTTCCAGTTTTAGAATTAAAACTTACAGATGTCAAGATAGAAAAATATTCTACTGATCAGCTGTGTTTTATTTCTGCTGAAGAAAGTTTTTTTTTTTAATTTCTTTAGTCATGCACACACATGATTAGGAATAAATTTAATCATATTTTGGGTTTTACCTTAAAACTATTCTATTCTGGAACTACAAATTCTGAAAACATGAAGGTGGGTAGCTTTTATGATGTATCAAAATAACCAAGTTCTGGGTCTAAAAAAAAAATCCTTTATTTTCATGGAAAATTAACTTGGAATTAGAAATGTGAATAACACCTGTCATTTCAAGCTAGCGTTTTCTTAATTAACAGAATATAGTGGTTAAGTAATTTGCTGTGGTTGGATTATGAAATACCAAGGTGATAATACTTTCATGCTGTTGACAATACTCTAGCAAACAATTCATTGCAGCTGTGTTGGGCAAGCATGTACATCAGTTGTAGTAAGTGCAAGTTTGTCTTGCCATGTCAGTGATGTATTTGTGCCTAGGACAAATGTGAAGATACAGATTAGTCTCTGGTTGGATCTTGCCATCCAAAAATTCAGTAGACAGTAGTTTACTGATGTCACCAACATTAACTTAGCAGAATTGTGTCCTCGGTGCTTGATATTTCTATGGCTCTTTCTAATTATACCATTATCTTTAATTTTTTTGCAGGTTGGGAGGTCAACAGAAAGCCCCATAGACTTCGTAGTAACAGATACTATTTCTGGAAGTCAAAATAATGATGAAACCCAGATTACGCAAAGTACCATATCCCGTTTCGCATGCAGGATTGTCTGTGACAGGAGCCCACCATATACAGCAAGGATTTTTGCAGCTGGATTTGACTCATCTAAAAATATATTTCTTGGTGTAAGTACTACTAATAATTGTTATGTATGAGCAAACTCTGTTTTTTATCCTCTATTATTTTCAAGCCCCCAAGTTCCCTTGTACTAGTTGATAACTTATACTGTCGTTAGACTTTCATTACACCAGTGTACCAGCTGCAGTGTTAAGTAGAAACTGCAGTTTTATGTGCCAGACTTACTACCAGCATGGACTCGTGGTCATAATTGTCTTTAACAATGAAGCTCTAGTAACTGTTAGTGGATTTTCTTTTAGGTTTGTTTGATATGTTCTTGATAGTCACTGTGAATAAGCCGCTGCGGCAGTTCTGAGTGCTAAAGACCAAGGAGCGCATCAGCTGCGTTATGGAAAAGGATGTGCCCATTGCAGTGGTATTCCATTCCCGTAGTTAGGAATATGCTACTGACCTTTGAGGCCTTAACTCTTACCTGACCTGCAGTCAGAGGCACAAGTTAAAAATAACATTTAAGATAGAATAGTAATTGAAGATGCATAAGCAAAAGATGTCACTGCTTTGGCACCAGGTGTTCTTAAAAATGCTTGTTTTGTAAATCTATGTCTAAGCACTGCCAGCTGGTGAGGAAATGTGTTTTAGACAGAGCTAGTAAAACTTTAGTGTGTAAAACTTTAGTCCATGAACTTTTAGACAAACTCTTTCTTTTCTGGGGTGGTTGTCACATGCAGGAAAAAGCGGCAAAGTGGAAAAATCCTGATGGTCACATGGATGGATTGACAACTAATGGGGTGCTGGTCATGCATCCAAAAGGAGGGTTCACTGAGGAGTCTAAACCTGGAGTTTGGCGGGAAATCTCAGTCTGTGGTGACGTGTACACTCTCCGGGAAACCAGATCTGCTCAACAAAGGGGGAAACTCGTAAGTTGAAAGTAACTGGTAATTAAAAAAACCAAGGAATACTTGTTTTCCTGGCATTGAGTGGAGGCAGTCATAGGGCGACTGCAGAGTAATAGCGTTGTTCCTGGGTAGTGGGCACTGAAATCATCTAAGTAGGTGTGTGTTACAGTAGATTCTGTACTGCTGTTCTGTTTCTGCTTATACAGGAGAACACTCTAAGTTTTCTGCTAATGTCACTTTTCCAACTGAAATAGCATTGAGTGTAAAAGCTAAATAAACTTTGCTCTTGAATCTCCATCTCTGAAATGTTCTTCTGGGACGTGGGGACATCTGGAAGTTACTGCATGGGGAGCTGCCTTTTGCAGTACTGTCTTAAAAGGAAGTGTCCACTTGCATGCAAAACAAGTTTGGATAACGCAGCTTCTGTTTGATTTACCTGCCACTAGGAAGGTAAGAGAAGCCCTGCTAAGTATATTCCTGTTTTCTCCTGTGAAGCAGGATGGGCTTTGCCTTTACCAAAAGGGAGAGATTTCAGCTGCCGCAGAGACCTGTGGCATACATAACCAGGAGAGAGGTTTCCATTAAAGAATGTGTCTGCTTCTCCATAGAAGATGGAAGGGAATTCCCATAGCTCTCTCTTCTTTCCCCTTCCCAAGGTTTGTGGAGCCTAGAAGGGAGAATGCTATCAGCACTCTTCCTTCTTCCTCCCCCAGTCCTCAAAGAAAAAAAAAGCAAAAAAAAGTCAAACACCACCACATAGAAGTAGCCCAGCAAAGCACACAGACAGCCATATTCCCACTCGGGCAGATGAGCTTTTCCAGAAGTCATCTTTGTCTCTGGGTAGGTTAGAATGCTGTGCTGCCTGTGGACCTGGAAGACCCTTCATGGTTCACTCCTCCTGCTCTTTGTTAGGATTCAGGAAGTGAGAGGATGTTCAAGGGGCACCTTCGCTGTAACTGAAGATACCCCATCTCTTTTGTAACTTTTATCACCCAGCTGCTAGAGTTTAAAGACTGAGAAAGGGTGCGCGGTGGGGGGGAATATCCTTCTCTTCATGCCAAAGTTGCTTTTCTGCTGCTACCTTGAGTTCCCATTAGCTTGATGGTGTTACAGAGGTATCCCACATACTCGCACTGAACTGGCTTTCCAGTTTTGCCATTGGCTTTGCAGAATACTGACTGCTTAAAGGAGCTAGGAAAATGGAGTTTGAATATTTTGTTCTGCTTTCAGTAGACAGCCTGCAGTACATAAATTGCTTTGTCACTTTAATGGTGGCAGGCAAACATCGCCTTGGGGACTGGGACAGATGATGTTGCAATTGCGCCCTTTGTATGTGGCTAGCAAAACACCTTTTTAGTGCTGCTAAAGAAAGGCATACTAAAACAAATAAATTCCCTTCCCTGCATCCAAAATGACTTGAATTCTCATTTAAATAAAATTACATGGCACACTGGTATTGATGTGATCAGTATTCGTTGATTGGGTTCGTAAGACCAAATGCACACTGTATAATGAATTGAACACATTGCATATGAGAAAGCTTTTTGCTTTGCTGTTTGTGAAGGAATTATCTGAAAAGTGCATCAAATCAAGGCTTCTCTCATCTCTACTTGAACCGCCAAATTTTTCTGCTGGAAGTACTTTACACTGGTGAACTCTTATCTGTGGTCTGTATTGTACCATCTAGGTGTTTTGTGCAAGGATGATCCACAGTTAATCTGTGAATTTAAACTGGATTAAAATGTAAATGCCAAATTGGTTGTCATTCATAGTATTCTTAGGCAGACATGATGATTTCATGCAACCTACTTAATGCATTTGTTTGTATTTGGGTATTTGTTTTGCCTTAGTGGTATTTTCTACCTACTTTCTATGTATAAAGCCAGGCAGTAGGTCTATTTTCCTCTTTAATTTCATAAAGAACTTTCTAAATATATATTCATCATTTCTGAACTGGTAGCAATAGCACAAGTGGCTTATATGTTTGTGACATTAAAATAAATATTTCAGCAAAGTACAACGTGTGTTTGGCATAATCCCTTGAAAATGTTTTAAGTACCTGCTTTCAATCAGATGAGAGAAACCTTTAGGCAATGCACATTGGGGCTGTATTTGCATGGAATACCTCATTAACTAAAGGGCCTAACTAGTCGGGGTGGTTAACTGTTCAGAAGTTGAGCCTCTGTGGCTTCAATTGCAGAACTTGTCACTTGAGAAATTCAACTGGTAATTCACTCTGCTGTAATGATCTCTGCAAGTACCTGTGCGTGTAGCTAGTTTTGTGTTTGTCATTTATCCCTAATGTATCTGTGGAAGAGTTTCATTGTTGATGAGGTATGCTGTGGGAGTTCATGCTTCTGCAAAATGCTTTACGCTTGCTGCAAGCCAAAAAAAATGGTATCTGAATGGCGGGACAGCTGGTCTGTCCTGGGTAGCAGTTTTTAGTCCAAAAAGGATCTTTTGCTGCATGAGCAGCCTCTGCCAGTCTACGTGGGCAAAGAATTCCAGGGGAGCAATCTGCTAATACAGCCCTTAGGGAATGGCAAGTTTCCTCTTCAGTCTATTGTGACTTACCTTAAACGTGACAACGGCATACAGATATTAGAGAGAAAAAGTAGCATGCTCAGAGGTAGGGGGTATTTGTGAAGAGGTTAGTGATTACTAACGTAATACCTCTCCCAAAGAATTACAGGCAGGAAAACTGTGTATAATAATTAGTATTGCCATAGCATGTAGCAGTTGCAAATTTAGGACCTTCTGTACAAGTACAGAATAAGAGACCAGTGCTCATTGTAATCTTAAATATAGGATAAGAGACAAGAGGTGGATTCAGACAAATGGGGGGCCACAAGGAAACAATAAGACAAAATTAGGTAGCACGCTAGGGAGGGTAGTGACTTGGTGAGAAAGACGACGCGTTTACAGAACTAAATTGTCTGTAAAAGCTCTCAGGCTTAACTACTTATCCTTGTGTTCTACCACTAGGTAGAAAATGAGACCAACGTCTTACAAGATGGCTCTCTCATTGACCTGTGTGGAGCCACCCTTCTGTGGAGAACAGCAGATGGACTGTTTCACACTCCGACTCAGAAACACATTGAAGCTCTGCGACAGGAGATAAATGCTGCCAGACCACAGTGTCCTGTTGGGTTAAACACTTTAGCATTTCCCAGCATCAACCGTAAAGATGTGGTAGAAGAGAAGCAGCCTTGGGCATACCTCAGCTGTGGTCATGTTCATGGCTATCACAACTGGGGACATCGCAGTGACACAGAAGCCAATGAGCGGGAATGTCCTATGTGCAGAACCATTGGCCCCTATGTGCCTCTCTGGCTTGGTTGTGAAGCAGGCTTTTATGTGGATGCTGGTCCTCCAACTCATGCTTTCACCCCTTGTGGACATGTGTGCTCTGAGAAATCTGCAAAATACTGGTCTCAAATCCCACTGCCTCATGGTACTCATGCATTTCATGCTGCCTGCCCTTTTTGTGCAACACAACTGTCTGGGGAACACAACTGCATCAAGCTGATTTTTCAGGGTCCAATTGACTGATATCACTTTGCAATGACCACAATAACATTTTCTTTAACAATTTACTGTGAAGATTTTGCCACTAACTCTAGATTTTACCTTTTTTTATAATGTTATTAATAGGGTGGTAGGGTGGGGATGGGGAACTGACGAGGCAATTGTGAGGGACTGTGGTGGAATTGGGATACATTGATACCTGGAACTTGACAGATATCAGTGGTGTTGCATGCTCAAAAGCAGCATATTCATGAAGTCTTCTTGGTCAAATTGTAGTATATTTGTAATCTTTTTATTAGTACCCTGGATCAGAAAAAGGTGTCTTAATGATTTTTTTAAGCTAAGATTTTTTTAATGGGAAGGTTTTTTCTTCTAAACTTTGACAAGCCTTGAAAACCTATTTTTCAAATCTAGAAGGAACATACAGAATGTAACTGTCTTTAATTTGCAATATAATTTAACTTGAATAGTTTCTCAAGGAGCTAATACAGAATGTGTGGACAACCATAGGTGAATGTTCACTAGAGATAATTGGATATGTAAGAGAAAAATTAGCTGCCTAAATTGTAGAGTATAAAAGCTATGAAAATATCTATTATGGTATAACACAGCTGGCCAAAAAGGCATCAAGGATTACTTGAAACTGAGGAAATCCTGTTTGCATTGATTTCCTTTCAGTGTAATAGATATCCACTGTTCATTACGTATGGTATATGGCTGATTTTTTTTCTTTCTTTTTTTTTTCCCCCATTTAACCTGCATCTGGTGAAACTGCTTTACTTTTTTACATACTTAGTTCTGTTTTTAAGCCAGTGTTCCGTATATGTGTAGTCTGGCCTTTTTATTTCTGCTTAACTTAGCTTGCCCTAACAGCTCCTTGCATGCCCAGGACCATTGGGTTAATTGAGATGTAGCGAGCCTTTACGAACTGTGTTAATGAAGGGGTAGTGCTGCAGCAAGACAGAAGGTTTAGGTACAACTTATACAGAACTTATTTACATAGACCTGAATTCAGGAAAGCACTTAGTTTGTTTTTAAGTATAAGCCCACGGATGGGACTCTTTAGATTCTCAAGTGCTTCAATGGATTGTGGTTATACGCTGTTATGTTTTGAAATAAAAAAGCAATTAAAAATAAATTATTTTTTTAAGCTCACTTACTAGCCAAAGTGCTGTAAGGAGAGCATCATTTCTAGTTCAGCTGAGTATTTTTGTTCAGTTTTCAACTTGCTGCCATCTGTCACTTTTTTGCAGATTGAGATGTGTTCGTATCCATTTTTTTCAAATGTTTGCAAATCAAACAACATTCAAATGTAATCAAATATATGCACCAGGGTGGTACATCTGAAGTGGATCACTTGAAATTCCTGACTTCTTAAGAGAGCTGATAAATGTTTACTATGGAAATAATTAAATCAGAATTTCATATGAGATGTACCCCGCCCACTGTTAGCTTCATTTCGTGCAGAATAACTCTTTGACTTGTGGGTTTTTTTTTTCCTTTTGCTTTCTGTACTCTTGGTATCTGAGGTATCAATCTATCCAGGTTTAAAAAAAAATAATTTGGGAGAAAATTATAACATCTCTAGATGAAATTGATCATTCAAGCTCAGTTCTGTTTAATCAACTATAGCTTTTTGCTATATTTGTGCCCTTTGTATAAATATATAATTTATATGATTTTAATATATTCTGTATATGTATACTTGAATTGGCCTGTTCATTTTTTGGTTGTAAAATTGTTTTATAGTTAACCTTATAAACATTTTACATGTCCCTTGCCAATGGTGGTGGGGCGTACTTTGTCTGCTGCTGTTTTTAATATAATTTTGCTGTATAAATGTTCAGCATTTTAATAATTTGAAAATAGCTTTATTTTTCTTTTTATGCTTTTGCTGTTAAAAAAAAATTCTCCAGCATTTTCTCTAAAAATCCCAAATTGTACAGTTTTTGTCCCATTCAGCGACTGGAAATAGGATGAACCTTGCTAACCTAAAAATGTATGCTTCTTCCTAGTGCCTTTTCAATGAGATCCTCTTGTGATTCCATATTCCAAGTCCTTACTTCCACAAGACAACCTTGTGGCTAATCTTCATCGAGAGTGACAGCCCAGCCAGATTGGGAAGAAACGCCTTTGGCCTTCAATTCCTTGTCATGGTTTCTGTCATAGACGTGAAGGTGCCTCTTCCTTGTTTATATTCAGTACAAGTTCCTCAGGTCCCATATGCATACTGCAGCGTTATTTCTATTTAGCATATACCTCATCTGTGAGAGGCAGTCTCACCTCCACCTCGTTCTTACTGGACTCTGTTTCTCACAAGAGATGCTATGAAAACACGCTTTCAGGAACTGTTCCTTGTTGAATTGAGGCCGTGAGCCGTGTGTTAAGGCTGGTGGCCAGAGGTCTCGAGCTCTGTGTACAACAGCCTCCCAGGTCTGGGGTGGCAACTGTATTGCTGAGCTGATCAGGACTTGCATGTGTAGTCTCCCTCTGAGCATAAACGGATTGTAAACGCGCAGGTTCCCAGGCATCTCCGTTACCGAGCTTCTTTGCTTTCTTCCTTCGCTGTTGCAGTCTAATTGCTGCTTCAGGGCTTCGCATAGCTATACCCTGTGCAAAGTGAATGTACAGCGTTAGAGGAATCCTCACTGGAAACGCTAGTGCACCATCTGGTTGTGGTCTGTTTGGCTTGCATGAAGTGGAAGGCTGGCCAATGGTTTGTATCCCAGGGAAGCGTCGGTTTGAAAAGACTGTTTTGAGCAAGATTTTTGTTTATTTCACTGTCAGCAATTCTGTATGACACAAGAAATACTGCAGGAAGGAAAACTCTCCTCTTACCTGGGAAACAAACTTCCGCAGTTCCTTTGCATGAATCCAGGTACTTTGCCATTAACCAGTATTCAAATCTAGGGCGAGTCCCGCAGAGCTGGATTTACGGGGAAGGTAGAAGAGTTCATAGCATTCGTTTGCTATGAATGTAGTGCTCAAGCATGACTGCCACATATGCTGCTCTGATCAGATAATGGACCATTCGCCTGCTTAGCCCTTTTCTCCTTCCCTCGTCGCAGTAAACACACACCTTCACTGGTCTGGTAACTCAGCAGGAGAAAGTTGTTTCTGGATAAATAGGATGGGTTCTGTTCGGAGTGAGTAAACTTAAGAACCACCCCCAAACTTTGTTTTGAAAGTTTATTTCATGATTTCAGTGTTACGCTATTTCTTGCGTATTGTTTCAAATGCTGGCAATGTATTCTGTAAGGATTTTTTTTTCACCTGTTACTGTTGATTCTATTTGAATGCTTCAAAACCAGCTTTGACTGCATAACTTAGAGCTAAAAGTATTTTTCTAGTCTGATCTTAAAGTTTGTCATATCCATGCGCGCTGGAGCTGTTAACGCTTTCCTTTTTCCTGGCAGCTGCTTGATAGAGTGCTGACATCTAAATAGATGACTGAGTGGTAAGCGTTGCTCTTATTCTGAATCGTGGTCCAAGTTGTGCAAAAGAGTTAGCGTGATACTGCATTTTAATCGCGAATTTTTTTTCAAGTGTGGTCACTTTGTGCCTCAGGGTACAGTAATAGTACTGTACCGGCAGAGTAATTAAGGATTTTTTTTTTCTTTGTGAGGGTGGGAATGGGGCTCAGAAGAGACAAAAGCCGTTGTCGGGCTGGTTCCAGTAGGGACAGACCCAGCTTGAAGCAAAGGCATGCCAGGAACCGATCAGAAACGTGATTGTAGCTGTTCCTGCTGTCAGACCTGGTTCATGCTCTATAAAGGATTCTCCTCAGTTCATTAGGAAGCTCCGGGATGAAATGGAAAGGCTGTGATCTTCCCAACAAAACACTTCGGTGTTTTAATGGCAGTTCCTGGAATTTGAGGGTTGTGCTTCAGAGCCTGACTGGGGAGCAGAGGTGCTGAGTGTATCATAGTGAGAAACTGCAATAGTTTCTGACTAGAACGTACTTATTTTTTAACTCCCCACCCCACCCAAAAGAAACTGTTGGTTTCAACTGTGATAACTTTCCCTTTGGTGCTGTTGCAGTAGCTGATCCCTTTGCTCACCGTTTTTTTTTCATTCTTCTGGAAGCGGAAGGAAGCTTTTCCAAGACCGTCAGTGTTTCTGTTTGTCCAGCTCATAGTCTTGACGCTTTTCTGGGGTCAGAGAACTGTTGGTAGTGATCTGGCCATCATGAGAACCGATAGAGGCATTTAAATGCATTTTTAGTGTGGTAGGAAAACTGACCTGGCTTGACTCCTGCTTTTGCTTAAAGTTGAGCTGCAAATACGCTTTTGAAATGAGCTGTGCTTGTCCGTTCTTCATAACCGCCCGTGACGGAGCATTCCTTTAAGTCGTGTTTTCCCCGAGACTGTTGTTAACATGCCGCATTGGATGGGAAGAGGAATCGACGGGTAGAGCTGTTGATCGGAACGGGTAGGAACAGAAGTCTGTTAGGCGCCTGAGCCCAATAGGTGCGGGCAGCCCTGCTATTCTGCAGTATTCTGGCCAAGGGTTCCTCCTCTTCCTCGTTTGCTCAGTTTTCAGCCTCTTGTGAGTTCTTGGCTTCTCTCATTTTCTGTTTATCCACGTAGTTGCAAGTAAACAAGTAAACATAGCTTGGAAAGAAACAAGGAAGAGAATTAAAAAGATACCTTCAGGCTTGCTTATCTTTTCAAGGAAAATATAAATTGGAGTTGCAAATGCCTTTTGCAGATTTTCTCATTATTCTGATTTTTATGAGCGCTCTTCATGAGTTTCACATTCGGTGTTGTGAATTAAAAGGAAAAACTTAGAAGGCAAAGCTGGTTTTTTGGGGGGGGGTGGAGAGGGGGTAGTTCCTAGGATGAAGTCGCGGTAGTTCTGCAGGCCCTGTGCAAACTGTGTACCGTTGACTGCAGCAGACGCTCCGGTCTTGAAAGGGCAGTAGAGTCAGCCTCGGCAGGTAGTAAAGAT
This sequence comes from Pygoscelis adeliae, assembly GCF_000699105.1. NCBI lineage: Eukaryota > Metazoa > Chordata > Aves > Sphenisciformes > Spheniscidae > Pygoscelis > Pygoscelis adeliae. The sequence continues at coordinate 421,541 of NW_008824668.1, read as the reverse complement.
AGAGCTTTACTTTCCGTGTTGATCAGAGTTTTCATTTATTGGCAGCGGAACAAAAATACGAGTTGCTTGGACAACCAAACTGCAGACGAAACTGGTGGCTGTCAAGATTCCCTCTTAACGGGGCATATTTATACTTTCCTAGCGGGCAAGCCGGCCTTCGAGTCACCTGGAAGTCCCTTCTCTTTGTGTCGTGGTGCTTAGGGGTGGGTGTCGCTTTCCTCTTGGATGGGATACGTGATGGAGAGCCCCTGGAAGGCTGCTCCTCCTGGCACAACCGTAGGAAAAGTCGCATTCACACAGCGAGCCCCGTACAATGGCGAAGTGACGTTTACCTTTTAAACAGTGTTAGCAGCTGTTAAAACTTCTGGGTATATTTGTAAAATTGGTCCTTTATACACCACGTGAAATGGACTGAAATAACTTCTTTGTACCTGTGGAAGTACAAGCCATTTTACAGGAAAAAAACTTAAAAAAAAAAAAAATTAAAATATCTCCATATTGTCACTGACTCCTTCAGGTTTTTTCCCTGCTGTTTGGTTGTCAGGGTTTAACTTTGATTTGCAAAAACATATAAATAACTTCAAAAATAAACAGTTTCTCTTACTCTTTGATCCCCCTTCTACTCCTCAACAAACAAAAACCTAAGCCTTTGAGGATTCTGAAGTATTCAAGGTAGTGGAGTGCATTCAGGTGTGAGTGCCCTGAAATTTCAGTTAAATCACTTCCCTGATTTTTAAATTGAACTGTTTGTTTTCAATGCCAACTGCCTTCTTGCGCTGTTAACATAATTGCTAAATAAAAGCAATTTCCAGGAATAATATGCTTTGTGACTTCTTAAAATTAATTTCCATAATGATAATTCAGTGTTTTGTTTGCATCTGTGTATTCGTCCCTTTTTGTATGCAGTCCCTCTGAGTACATAAGCTTCATTTTTTAAAATGAGCGAAAATGAATTGTCAGCCTTTTTTGGTAAGTAGAAAAAAATGTTGGCGTGAGCTTAGGAAAGGGAAATAAGGATATCTGCAGCTTTCTGTAGATGTGGTCGTCTGCCAGCTGGCTATCGGGCTTCCTTGTAATTGAAGAGAGTTAAATTCTTTCCAGGGAAGATGCTCCCAGGCGTAACGGGAGAAGCTTTGGATTATTTGTGTGTAACCGTGCCCACCTACCAATAGAAGAGCAAACCCTCTTTCCTCTGGGACCATCGCTGTCTCTGTAGGGACCGGCTTCATTTCGGGACATCTTGAATGTGCTCAGAGTGGCGCTGGACAGGCACCGTGTCGATGTGCTCAGACCGGTCTCTGACACGGTGGGTTTCTGAACAGGGATTCTGTGCTTGAAGGAAAGCAGTGCCCGGGTGAAGAAGAGCCGTTCGTACCTGACCAGAGAGAGGGATGATCCTATTTTTTCTCTTCTCCCAAGTAACAAGCGATAGGACGAGAGGAAATGGCCGCAAGTTGCGCCAGGGGAGGTTTAGATTGGACATGAGGAAAAATTTCTTTACTGAAAGAGTGGTTAAACATTGGAACAGGCTGCCCAGGGGAGTGGTGGAGTCACCATCCCTGGAGGTATTTAAAAGACGTGTAGATGCGGCGCTTAGGGACATGGTTTAGTGGGCATGGGGGTGTTGGGTTGACGGTTGGACCCGATGATCTTAGAGGTCTTTTCCAACCTTAATGATTCTGTGACTCTATTTTGTTTAAAACAGTCAGAGGTGACCCAAGAGAAGTAGTTCTGGGGACGTTGGTGGGGGAGAGGTATCTGCTAATCCTTAGAGGAGAGGAGCATCAAGGCAGGAATAAGGGCTTGGGAGGGAGGAACAGGGAGTGTGCAGAGCTGAGGTGGTTGGTGGTGTCCCCCGAAGGCCTGGGAAGAGAAGTGTCACCACTCAGATCCTAAAGCAACCCTATAGTACTCCTCAGCGGTAACCTTTTGTGGGCTTTTCATGCAAATTTTGTGGATTTTGTATTAGTTCTGTCAGGCAACAGCACAAGTTTGGTTTTCTTTAATTTAAACCTCCAGCTTTCAGTCTGCTCTTGGTTCGTTCTATGCAAGACAACAGGACCAAACGTCCTCCTGATGATCCCATTCCCTTGCTGCTTTTCTCCTCATTCTTCCAACTAGCTGATTAAAGATGCTGTGGTCTTTTTTTCACTCCCTGCCGAAGAGAGCGTGTATTCCTGCCTCTGTGTTACCTGGCTGTAAAACTTCACTTCTTAATTACCGCAGCTTGTGGGTAATCACTGCTGGGAAGTGATCTTTGCGAGAGGTTTCCAGAGCACCTGTGATTACTGCTTTTCTTTCCCTTTCCAGGTATTGCTGTACGGATGCATATTTTTAGGAGGAACTTAAGAAAGCTCTTTCATGTAAAACTAAGGCAGACAGAAGTTTGACATAGGAGTCTGAGCCTGATATTTCTTTTAACTCGCTGAAAACTCACGTCTGAAGATGGGCTCAAGATGAGGAAATACAAGCAGAAAGGAATTCAGTAGAACCCCAATTACATCAGTGCTTAAAATTATATACGTGCATGTATATAATTCTGTATGTAAAGAAATACATTTTGTGGAGTATTTGCCTTAAATGCTGTATTCTTAAAACTCTAGCTAAAGCGGACTGCAGAGGCAGGGGCCCTGGCCTTTGAACCGAGCAGGACTTCGCTACTTCTGGTAGAAATTGTCCTCTGCCAACAGCGGCAGAGGGAAGAAGGCTGTGCTTAAGTCTAAAACTAACCTCAGACTCCCTTGCTCTACGGTGAGGCGTTAGGGACCGTTGCTGCCCTTTCCAGAGAAGCGACTCGGACTCCCCTCGTCAGTCTGGGGTTAAATTGCGGAGTGTGGATGGAGCCGAGCAGGCTGCGGGGCAGGCTGAGCCCACAGACCAGGAAAAGGATGCTGCTGCCGCTGCTGGGGGGTTTCATCACGGGAGGTTTCCCTGTGGTCCTCTTCCCGTGCATCACCTTGCGAAGGCGAGGGCGGTGTGCCACAGGCAGCTCCCAGGCTGCCGAAATCCAGCTGTGGCTCTGCGGAGCAGCTGCGCAGCCAGGTGTGTTAGCAACAAGAGGAGCCGGGGCTTGGCCTCGGCCTCCAGGGCGATGTGGGATTTGGGCCAAATTGCCTGTCAAGCGAAGACCACAAATCCAGCCCAGCAGGCTGGGGAGAGCAATGAGTAACATCTGGCTAATCTCAGGTCTGTGGCGCATCCCCTCCCCTCTTTATTTCTCTCTCAATAAATAGAAGCGGGGAGCCAGGGAGGGGGTGGAGGAAGGGAGAACGGGGCCAGAGTAATTCTCCTGATGAGAGGGTCCGGACGAGGACTGGGCTGAGCTTTGTCCAAGCGGTGCCCGCACAAAGCGGAGTCTCTTCTCGCCTTAGATGTGACTCAGCAAACCCTGCCTGTGTGTGTACCAGGAGGCTGGTGTGTTCCCCGGCCCTGGGCTCACCTCTGTCCTGCTTCATAGTCCTGGGCAAACTGCTCTGCTTTTCCTCTCCCATGTACACATGTATTTTCTTGGCCTGTTTGGAAACCTTGACTGCTGCTGAAATCTTCGGGTCCGCGTAGAGTGCTGCCGTAGCCGTGCTATGCTGTGGGGGCTGTATGGGCACCTAAAGCCAAAAAATTAAAGGAGCCCAGGGGAAGGCAACAAGTCGACAGGGAGGGCAGGTCTGACTTCTGCCTTCCCCCTGCTGTACCCTTGGGTTGGACGTCTCTCATTTCCCCTTTCCTATCTGAAGAATAGGAATGATAGGGCTACCCAGCCCTGCTTGGAGGATTGAAACAACGATTTGAGGGTTTTGTGAAAGAAATCTGGCTTTTGACTAGGGTTTTATCCCCCCTCCCTGCAAGCAGAAAATAAATGTTTCCCCTTTCTTTTAATGGGAGTGTCCCCTGCAGAAACCCATGTCTTCCTTCATGTGTCTCTTCTTCCTTCACCCTCCATGGGCTTCCAGGAGTGCTGTCCCTTCGGTAAGATTTGTTTTCTCCCTCCCTTCCCATCAGGATAAACCACCGCAGTCTGCTGGCCGGGCCCTTCATATCAAGATCCTTCTGCCTTTCCCTTGGCTGGGGAGAGTCTTGCTGGCGGGGAGAGTCAGCCCCTCCTTGGGAGGAGAGCCAGGAGGGTCACTTCAAGCCAGATCAGGAGCAGCCGGGGATTTGAGTGCATGTAACCGAACATGTCTAGACAGCCAGGAGCCTACAGCAGAGAGAACAGCGAGTTTTACAGGCGTTCCCTGACGTACAAGGAGAAATCTTTCCTCCCCAACACACGTGTGGGCCAGATGTTCTGCCTTGCCATCGCTGCGGTGATCTGCAGGCTCCCGAGCTGCGTGGACAGCAAGCAGCAAAGGTGGGCTCCTGCTCTCCTACCCAAGGTGAGGTTCCCCAGGCAGGGGACATGCATGTGCGCAGTGAATGCAGAAGGGACTTGGATGTGTCAGGACGGACAAGGAACGTGCAGGGAATCTGAGAAACTTCAGGTTTGGTCTGTCCGTGCATGGTTCAACTCGGCAGCAGTAAGCCTGCTGTGTCCTGGGTAGGGCAGACTCGCTGCGAGCCATCGGAAGCGCACGCCAAGCAGCTATCTGCACGGCACTTCCAGCACATGGAAGCACACAAATATGCAAACCTCTTTTTTTCACTTGGATGGAGTTTGCAGGTGGAGGAAGAGGAGATTTATATTCAAATTTAAATAATTCATAGCCCTACAGTCAAGAGACAGTACCTATAGCCTCAGTGGAAGGGTGTTGTATTTAAGGCAAAGCAGCAACTTGCTTGTCTTCATCCTAAGCGTTGTCTCATCCAGTTTCCAGGGAAGGTAATTTTCTGTTGGTCTTTGCCCACAAATGCAATGCTCCACTGCTGTAGATTGCGTTAAATAGAAAAACATCTGATTTGGATCAAGTTTTCTCCACTCAGAAAACTTCAACCTGTTTGGTCTGAGCGGACTGCAAATGAGCATCATCACTCCTCCGCCAATGTTTCCGAACAGAAGTGTTGGGAATGGTTTGTTCGGCAGAAACTCTCAGCGTTTTAAACTTTATCTTGAGCAACCAAATCGATTAAAATACTGAAAACATCTTTAAGATGACATTTCCAGAAAGATTCAGAGGTTCGAGGCAATGACTCCACAGTGGTTCCGCTTACTGGAAATATCACACGTGCCCTCAAATACACCAGAAATTTCCTCGAAAGCCCGAAGTCTTTTCAGATGATTCACAATGCTGGGAAGAGAACCCAGACGTCGTTTGCACATTTGAAGGACTTGGCATATTTTGTATTCAAGGTCTGCAATTAATAAACGCGGAGCCTGCTAGGAAACAGGGCCCTGGCCTCTCATCTCAGCAAATGTAGATCAATGCCCTTCTGCAGAGGCTGGTGAAACTACTGCGCTACGCTTCTCTGGATCTGGCTCTTTTTTTTTTGAAGGGAAGTTTTTGGAAACAGATCTGGGGGCGTTTGGCAGGAGTTCTCCGAAGCATGGCTGTGTTTAGCCTGGGAGGATAAAGCACCATTAATGTCACTACGCGTACGGCAGCCCTGTCTGTGTCTCTGGATCTCCTGTGCTCTACAAGCAAGGATCAAGAGCAGCCTGGTCCTGCCCTTCTGAACTGAAGACACACTCACACTGACGGATTTCTCTGAAAAAAAACCCAAGTATCTTGGTTTTGAAGCAAAGAATAAATTCGCGATGGGAAACCAGAGTAGCTGATGGATGCCGTAGCCTAGGGTTCGCTCCGGCAGCCCCGCCTGATGCATGGGTTTCCTTTGGGACCCTGATCTGCAGAGCATCAAGCAGCACTAACTAATAGCTTCTAGCCCCGGGGCTTGTAGAAACTCTTCTTTCAAGAGGGATGTGACGAAGGTTGAACTCTCACGTCTTCACCTGCTGGTGAAGCTGTACCGGAGTGTAACAGGGGTGGATCGTGTGTCTCAAAGGTTGAGGTTTAAGTGTGGGGTTTTTTAATAGAATCAGCAGTTTCAGCGGTGTGTTTGTTCGTGTTGACGCTGTAGGATTATGCACCAATGTTGAGTTGCCTCCTGCTTGCCTCTTTTACCCTGGAGGGGTAAAAACCCAAAGCACCATCACCCTCAAGCAATTGCTCTGTAAGCTTCTGGTGTGTTCTACTGCTTTCCCAAAAAAACAACCTGCGGGCTGTGTTGAAGGGCCGTATGGAAATTAAAGGGCAGTAACTGCCCCAGCGCCGGTGGCCGGGCAGAGCAGGGTGCTGCGGGCGGAGGTAATGAGGGTGGATGGGAACCCAGGTGGGATGAGCCACCATCGCCAGGTTTTTGCTGGGGTTTTGGTGGCTCTAGAGGCTTGTGGGGCAGAACACACTTAAACAATGCCTTGCTGGTGTGTCCGAAAGCAGATGGATGAGGAGATAGGTGGCACAGGCTTTCAGCAGCCATGATGGTGCCCGCTCCTGCTGCAATGGTGCTCCCCAAACCTCCCTTCTCAGGGTACCGCTTGGGAGCTCAGCCCAGGAGGGCTCAGACCTTTGATCCACAGGTCCGAGATGGGAAGGATCAAAACCCCAGCCTAGGCTGCTCGATGCCAGCCTGGTTTGAGCTTGCGTCCAACCAACGCATCTCTCCCAAGATCACGTCTCATCTTCATTTTTGAGCCTTTGGGAGAGGAATATCCCTGAACTTCCTTTGGAGGCTGTCCTGCCATTATTCACCCTCTCCATGAATGATGTGTACCTCCTTATTTTGTTGAGTCTGGCCTTCCTTTTCAACCATCCTCTTTCGAAACAGGCTACAAGCCTGTTTTTCTTCTTGTTCAGGTGCATGGACACAGTCAAGCCACTATCAATCTTCTTTCCCGTAAGCTTAAGCGGGATAAGATCCATAGGAGCCTTTCTACATGGTATTTTCTTTGGCTTTAAAACCATTTTTGTGCTTTTCTGTGCTTTTTTCAAGTTTCTCAACTAGATCTGTGCATGCACTTGCCTGCTGAGCTCCTCAGTGGGATACAGAGATGTAAGATCGTATCCCATCCTTGCAACTGCCCTGTTTGTACCCGCGAGGCTCCAGGCAGCTGGTAAGTAATGGGAGTTACTGGTTTTGCTGAGCTGAACCAGGTGGGATTGGGGCTCCCCTGGCTGCAGACCCCCGCCCCGTGGGGCTGGCAGTCTCCCCCCAGCCGAAAGCTCCCCCTTGTCGTCAGCCCTGTTCCCGGGGCTGTGCTCAGCCTGCCAAACAAGCCCGTTTGCTCCAATAACTGTCCTGCCTTCCTTGTTACTTGACATTCTGCGTGCCATCAGCAGAGATGTTCAGGTGGATTTCCAGCTCATTAATAGCAAGGTCCCCAGGCGGTAGCTCAGCGCTGATCCCCGCTGTGCCTCGGTGTTGTGGTTTAACCCGGCAGGCAGCTCCACACCACACAGCCGTTT
>NW_008824668.1:383474-413940 GCF_000699105.1 Pygoscelis adeliae | reverse complement strand
CCGATGCCCAGCCAGTCCCCGAGCAGCGGTCACCACCCCCCAGCCAACTCCCCCCAGTTTATGTACTGAGCATGACGTCCCATGGTATGGAATAGCCCTTTGGCCAGTTTGGGTGAGCTGTCCCAGCTGTGCCCCCTCCCGGCTTCTCGCTGGCAAGGCACGAGAAGCTGAAAAGTCCTTGACTTAGTGTAAGCACTGCTCAGCAACAACTAAAACATCGGTGCGTTATCAACATTATTCTCATGCTAAATCCAAAACACAGCACTGTACCAGCTACTAGGAAGAAAATTAACTCTATCCCAGCCGAAACCAGGACACCCGGGGAACTCCCCCAAGCCAGAGTCCGGTATTGACCACGCTGTAGGCAACTCAGCCTGTGTTTATTGACATTTTGCGGTCCTGCTTCCAAATGTCAGGGTGTTCAAAGTCGAGAGTCTCCTGGAAGTCTCTCTGCATTCCCTACAGCATGCTGGGCTGTTAGTAAACCTGAGCATTATCTCATTAAGAATGAGAGCACGTGTGTTTGACGCTCATTTCCTACACAACCACGCAGTGGAACCAGTTGGGTTTGCATTTCTTTCTTCTTTAAGTTGAATCCTGCACAAATGCATGCGGTTCTCCACCTGGGACAGACAGCTGGTGGTTACCCCCCTTGCATTATTTGATCCTGGATCCACACTAAACCGTCTATTTTTCTAGAATCTCCTTGCTATCCATGATTAGTTAGATATTATTAGCTGCACTGTGTCAGCTGCTGCTTGGTTCCGGGAGGTTTCTCGCCTCTGGTCTTTACAGGAGCGGAGCCGTGGTGTGCAGGGACGACTGACTGCTGCTTCCACTGGTACCAGTAAGAAATGCCCTTCTTTACCCAGTCTGTTAACGCACAAGCATTCTGCACCCAGGCGTTTGCTTTTTACTTCCCTATTTTTCTCTTTTCTTTTCTGTGTTGTGTTTTTTTGTTGGTGTGTTTTTTTCCCCCTAGCAACAACATCGAACTATGTACTCCAGGATTTACAAGGTAGAGCTGCTCCTTGGAGAATACTACAGCAGCGATCAAAGTCCCGATAGCTTTTATTCCCCGGTGATTAGCTGGGTGCTCCCACTGGCCCCGTGCCGAGCAACACATCGATTTTATTTAATGGGATTATGCAAAGCATTTTGCTTTGCAATGGCAGGATGAAGCAGACACCCGGCGTGGTGGCTGGGATTATCTCCGTTGTCGCTCAGATTTGGGGAGCGCTGCAAAGCGCTGGTTGGGGATGGAGAAGCTGATGGGCAGGGCTGGGTGCTGCAGGGGGGCAGCGGTACACTCTCCGGGGATGCCCACTGGGTCGCTGCATGGGGTTTTCCTCTGACTTCCTCAGCAGGAGCAGGAACCAGAGAGTTTGTTTTCCTTCTGCCCGGACCTGGGCGCAGGATGTGGCCATGGGAAATGGGGATTCACCCTGTCTCCCCATCCGGCTCGTGGGAGCAGCGCTGACTCATTCAACAGACATCGCTATTGCCTAAAAGTGCTGCTTTTCTAGGATTTTACCTGCAGGTTTATGGCCATCTGCTGCTTTTACAGCAAATCCAAATGCAAATCCAGCAGAGCAATAAGGTACCTGACACACACCCCATCTCTGTCCCTGCCACCGCTCTTGAGCATAGAACGGGGACCTCCGAGGCGCCCCGGGTACCAGATGGGATTTCGGGTGCGGAGGCAGATTCGTGGAGCTTCCCACCAGCTATTGTGGCTTCATCCTGATTTATTTCCCCCCTCCCCCATCTGCTTTGTTTTAAGGATTAACATCTGGAGCTGTGTGAATGTATCAGAATTGCAGCTATCTTTTCTTCCTCTTTTTTGTTTTTAAAGCCCATATGGTTGCAGGGAGAAACACAAACCCGAAGAGAAGATACATCAAAAGAAAACCAAATATAGAACATTAAAAAAACCCAACCAAACCAACAAATTAAGACAATTTTGAATAATAGCAATGTATGAGGGAGTTTCTAAAACATCTGCTGACTTTGAAGCCAGTCTCGTGACTTATGAATATTTAGAGCTGACAGTCCTGGATACAGGCTTTTCCTTGAGCTTATTTGGAAAAGTGGAGCTAAACTCAAGTGCAAAGCTGAGAGTGGGATGAGCTCAAGGCAACCTGGCCCGGCGGGGCATGTTGGAGTTACGTGAACACCGTTTCTTTAGTTTTGTGGGTTTAAGCAGGAGGGTGATGTTTCCCTGAGATGCGCTGGGGTTTTGGGAAGCAGCCCACCCTATTAAACCCGCTCCATCGGTCCTTTGAGCATTTCTGGGTAATAGTCCTGAGCTTGGAAAGGGGACGTTGGGGCTGTTTTAGCCTTGGCTGCATCTTCACCTGTCCCAGGAGACCCATGTGGTCTTCCTAAAATGCTGTGGGATGTGAGAAAAGAGCAACCTTGGGGTTTATTTCCCCTTAGAGCATGGGGGAAGGATGCTGCTGCTTTCAAAGGGTTTGGTGCTTTGGAGACCCAAGACCGTAGGCAGGTCTTAACAACAAAGGCAGGGCTGGAGGAGATTGCTGATGAACAGGCTGGATTTCCCTGTTTCCCTGCATATCTCCAGTTTTTGGGTCCAGCACGCGTCCTGGGGCCGGCGTGGGATGCAGTTGTGGGTATCATCTGTGTGTATGACGTTTGTCATGTAAACTCCACCAGGATTAAGCTGCTGGTAGGAATACAGCTAAAGGCATCGCTGGTGAGCTTTTAAAATTATTCTTTATTAAGGCGGAACCTCTAACACGAGTGTATGAACATGTAGTGTGGGCAGAGACCGAATGTTGGGGCCACGGGTGGCTGTAAAGGTGCGGGAGGGCTTGCGGCTCTTTGAGTCCATGGGGACTCGTTGGCTTGTGCACGGGATACCCAGTGATTTTGTGCTTCTCGCCTCTCGGGAGGTTTGCAAAGCTCGTACTGGGGCATCTTTGAGCAGCTCGGTGAGCTACAGGGACACACAGCACCGTCGAGTCACTGGGGGGGACCAGCCCTTACGTGTACCTGCTGTGCACCCTTGAGAGCCCATGCTAGTGGGTGCCCTCCAACACCCCCTGCCGTAACGCCGTTACCAAATGTCATTGCACCCACCTAGAGAGAAACCGGGCTCCGAGGCAGCCCCAGACCCTGCACCACGGCACGCGAGATGCCGCAAGACCGTCAGAACGGCATTGCTCGGCCGGAGCCGCGCCATCGCTCAAGAGCAAAGCTCGGAAGCATCCCCAGCTCCAGCCCTGCAGGTCCCCGTCAGCCTGGGCAGAAGAAGAGATGCACCTAGAGACTTTCATCAGAGATGTACTGCTTTCCTCCCCTCGCCAAAGCCACTTCGCTTTTGCAGCGAGGGCTGCGAGGGCTTCATCACGGCTGCGCTGTAACTCACAGGAGAGCATCAGCACGACGGAGACGGTGGCCAAAACCCCTGAGCTTTCAGCAGACCTTCAGCTCCTGCAGTATATAGCCCTGCGTGGGCGCAGGCGATGCTCTCCCCGTCCAGCACCAGTCAACGCACTGAAAAATAGACCCCCCCAAAAAAAAAATCCGGAGGGTTTTTCCTGGTGACTTTGGCAGGAGGAAAAATGGAGCTCAACAAATAATGAAACGAAGGCGCAGCTCAAGGTCTTGCTGGAGGCTGTTGTGATAAAGGTCCCGGGGTGCTGCGAGAGGGCTGTATTTGCAAGGAAATACTTGCTGTAATAAATAAAGAGATTATGCCTTTTTCCAGATGTATTTAGGGCTAGGAGGCTAAAAGGAAATTCCTGGCTGAATTCCTCTCTGTGGGATAACGCTGTTTCCATGGTCTTCCCTGCCAAGAATCACTTAATTATGAGTAATTAAAAAAAACAACCCCAAAACAGGGCTTTGATTTGGCTTAAAAATGCTGAGGGATTTGGGGACAGGAAAATAAAATAAGGGAATAAGCAAAAAATGAACCGAGTGACTTCCTGGGCGGGTGGGACTTGGCAAAGGGGGGCTTGTGAGGGGGGAGAGGGGATGCTGGGGGGCAAGGAGATGCTGCTTATCAGGGCAGGGATTTTGGCCACAAATGCGCCGTGTCTGGTACGGCACGATCCCGTGCTGGAGCCAGGGATGCTTTTCAGTTCCTTAAATAAGCACAGCTCCTTCTCGCCAGAAGAGTTGTTAATTGTGTCATTTCCCTCTTTATTCTCCCCGGCAGAGCAAAATCTCTGCTTGCTGCAGGGATTTGGGGTTGCTGCGAAGGACCAGGGGCCGCTGCCTCGCCAGTGCCTGGAAAGATGCAGCTTTTTTCCAGGAGAACCTGCTGTGTTTGGATGGGGGCTGGTTGTCAGACGAGGTGAAAAACCTGGGCCCTGGAGCATCTGTGGTCGAAATTTGGGGGGATTCATTTAATTTTCCCTTCCCTGCCAGGGATTTGAGTATGGACCCTCCAAAATGCGATGCTTAAAGCAGCAAAATGATACCAACGTGTAACTTTATCCCTGAGAAATTAAAGGTTTTGCTCAACCCTCATCTTGTAGAAAATGGGAGGGTCCAGTTTTGAGATTTCCACCCCTCGGCTACGAGCCGCCGAGGAAAGGCTGGTTACTTTGAAAAGCTGGGTTGAAAATGTCTTTTGCCGACTGCTTCCCCTGGAGACGGGTCGTTGCTCTGAGTCATCCTGGCATCAAATGGTTTTATTTTGAAAGTGCTTAAAAACCACACACGGATCTGGGGCTGTTAAACACCTGCGCTGGTTTTTAGGGAGCAATTCCCTCGGCCAGAGGCTTGGGAGGGCCCAGAGCTGCCTGCAGGCCCTGCCTGCTGCTGCCTGCGCGTATTCAGAGATGCTTCAGCGAAGCATAAGCCCAAGTGGGATTTTTGTGCCGTGCATCCGTGTTATCCCTGTTCCTGTAACTTGGAGACCCCCGGCGCCAATGGGACAGGGAAGGTTTGCGCGTGTACGTGTAACCCTGCCAGGGCCGCGGTTTTTAGACCCTGGCAATAACTGCTCCTGCTTCGCGTTGGCGTGAGTGCCCTGAAGCCCGGACGCGGGTAGATTTGCACTCGCAGGGGATGCACACGTTGCGATGAGATACGGCATCGATACCACGCACGTCGAAGCCCATCGGGGTCGACCTCCCAGGCTGATGGCTTTGGAAATGGTCCTGGTGTCATGGGAGAAGAGGAGAGAGCTGGAAGCGATGGAGGGAAAATATGACGTTGAGGGAAATGGGTGGGGGAGGATGGAAAAGGAGGGACAGGCTGATCCTTTTGCATGCTTAGGTTATGATAGCCACGAGGGCAATAAAACAAACGTGAGGTTGGGATGGAGCCCGCGTCCGTAATCTCTTTCGCCAGGGGTTGGTCCACCCGTTTGGGTGTGCGGCCCGGCTCCCATCCAGCCAAGGGGAGAGGTGGGGAGGGGGCGATGAAAACTGCCTCCACTGATCGTAGCTCTCCAAACTCGGTCACGGCTGCATAAATGACCCCCAGCTCCCAGAATAACGTTGCTATTTTGCTTCAGCTCTCAAGGGCAAAAAAAACCCCAAACCTCAGACAACAGAGGGACCAGGGACGCTGAGCAAAGCTGTCCCTGTGCCTCTGCGTCCCTGTCCTCGCCCGACACGCGAGTTCATCGGCCGGAGGTGGGTAAAGGAAAGGTGATGGGTGTCACCCACTGTCCAGATGGGCATTTGGGTGTCTTACACAGAGGGCATGTGATAATGTAACGTTGATCAAAGGAGAAGGTGCAGCACGATGCTACTCTGGGTTCCTCGGTAGCTGCCCAGACGCAGCCGCCGGGCTGGAGAGGAGCCAGAGACGGCGGGGAGCTGCATGGCAAGGGCTGGCTGCTGCTCAGAAAGCAAGTTTTACAGCAAATACTGAGCTTTGCCCTGTCTGCTTGTGCTAAAGCTGCAATCTTTTTCAAAAGCGACCGAACTCCAACATAACCAGGATTTTTGTGGTTGACGCAAAGTACTTAAAGTTCCCATTTAATTAAAATTTGGGCAGAGGTGGGATTGCAAGCAGCCGGGCTGGGATGTGCTGGGTGGGGGCAGATGCACCCATCTGCCAGACGTCCACGCACCCCCACGCGCCCACGAAATGCTTCCTTAGCAAACGCACTGGGGGGACTTGTGTAGGATGCCCGAATCCTGGAGATGGGGGTGGGGGGACGACACAGCCAAATGCCTCCTCTTTGTTCAAACCAGATGTCGAGGCAGAGAAATTTGGGGAAAGCCAAATGTTTCCTGGCCCGATGGGAGACACTGGTTGAAGTTTGCACTCTGCTTTTGTTCAAAGAGCCGTGAGCATCATCTCGGACATTAATTCAGTCTCTGCCCATCGTCTCTCCAGGATGACCGAGAATAACAGCTTGTATCCTCGCTCCCTGGCTGCAAAATTCTTTTAAACCTTTTGCGAAATGCCTGTAGGTTTTGACAGCATGCTCCTTACAAAAAAAGTCACAGTGACAGTCTCGAGCAGCCCTGGCTGTGATCTTTAGCTGCCTGGGAGAGAGCCATCGGCATGGATGCAGGCTGAATAACAAGGACTCCCGCGGTTGCAGAGGACAGGACAATATATTTTTGCAGGGCAGTAAAACCTGCTCGATGCCGGCTCTGAGCCGGGCTCTGATCTGCCGCCTCCTCGCATGGCATTTTGTGGTTTCAGCCCCGTAGGGTGATTCTCTACGGCACATTCCCGATATCCCATCCTCGCAGAGGTTTTCGAGGTGTGCAGAGCAGGGGCTTGCCTGGACCCCGCAGTTTTCGGGCAGCTGTTGAAAGAGATTCTATTGCAGAGCGCTCCATTTCTGTTTCATCTCTCCCCCCCTCATCTAAATCATGGGGGAAGGTTTTATATACGGCTCTGACGGCGCCCAACGGCTCTACCGGAGAGGGAGGCGGGGAATTTACAGCGCACCGACTGCTGCCGGTTAATATGCAGGCGAGGCTCCGAGCGGTGAAGGATTTCTGGGTTTATCGGAAGGGGGGTACAAATGTAAGGCAGGAGGCGGCTGGGGATCTTCCCAGCTCAGGCGGTTTAACCTGCAGGACTGAAGGCTTTTAGGGCTTGTGCAGGGGTATGGGGATTGCCGTGAGGGATGGCCGGGCACCCCGTCCTCTCCTGGGGACCGGGGAGTGCGTGTCCGGGGGCGATGAATGATTTTCTGATGCCAGACAGCTGCACCGGGAAGGAGGCGAGAGATGAGCTGGGTTTTGGGGGTGGGATTTGATGCCCAGCACCCCGAGAGCTGCATCCCGACCCCGAACAAGGCTGGATGAAGGTGCGGGACAGGAGCGGAGGGCGCTTGCATTTCCCTTTTGCCCTCCCAGGCTCTTCCACACCCTGAGTGCCATGGTCCGTTACCTTAAACCAAAAAAGCAGCCCATTTTCAAGCCCAGTTGAATTTTTGCAGGTGGAAGGAAAGGCTGAGCTTGCCCTGGGCTCAGCAGAGGCTCTTCCCTCCCAGGACCGAGCCTTCCCCGACCACGCTGAAATGCTGGCATGCTGCTTTGGTTAGTGCTGGTGGGGACCTTCCTGCAGCATCCCCTGCTCTGCGCCTCATCCCCAACTCTGCCCATGAGTCCTGCGCCCAGATACGCCTTCGTGTCTGCTTTTCCCCTTTAATCTCTTGTACTCTCGGTATCTTCAAGACTTCATTGGCTTGGAGACGTCTTATTTTTTTTTCTCTCTCTCCCTCTTACCCTTCACACTACCATCAGCTTTCTGACACGGGAGTTTTATTGGAATATAAGTAGATTTTTATCTCCCAAGCCTGTTTATTAAACTCTCTCCCTTCTTTCACAGTAAGCTACCACCCACCCTCCCAGACGTTTGTCGATTCAAATCAGGTTTAATCAACTCACAATATTGGACACAGTAAAATTGGATTTCTGAAAGCCCAATAAAGTCGTGCCGCTGCACTGTACCGTAGCTCGAGGAGCTCAGATTTCATCGCATCATGTCGGCAGCCGCAAGAAACAGTCCATAAGAAACTCATCTACTGTGCTCCAGCCAGCTGCCAGAAATGGATGAAGCCTCTCCCGAAGAAATATTGACTATTAGTATTCTTATTAACATTCTGCTGTCGGAAATGACCAGTGGTAATAAATACGGCTGTATCTTTTCATCGTCCTGCCCATTCATCACTGGCTGGCTGAGCTTCCCTCGGTGCCGGGCGTGCTCCCCCTCGCCACGTATGACCCCACGCTTTCGCCCTGTCTCCTTGCCCAAAAGGAGCCGTTTGCCCTCATGCCGTGACCTTGATCGTTTTTTATTATTATTATTTTCTTTTTCTTTTTTTTGATGGAGCAAAGAGCGGAGCAAGAAGGAGCCCCTGAGAACAGCTCGCTCCGCATCTCCCCCCGGCAGAAGGTCTCACGGAGATGGAAAAGGGCGGGATGTGGTCGAGGCGCCCGCGGTACTCCTGCTCACCTGTAATCAGATTTCCATAGTTATAATGAGAGACATCGCTAGGTTTGGATTATCCACGCGTCTTATTTCTTCCCTAATCTTGGGCGAGCTTTCGCGCTAGGTTAAATCAAGCTGTATTTTTGCAATTGCGTTGAACTAAGCCTAGCAGAGCTGTCCTCGCCCTGCGCCGCTGCCCAGCACCAGCCTCCTCGTGCCGGTGCAAACCTTCCCCGGGCCGCACTGTAAACCTGATCCGG
The DNA here is from genome assembly GCF_000699105.1 of Pygoscelis adeliae. Classification (NCBI taxonomy): domain Eukaryota; kingdom Metazoa; phylum Chordata; class Aves; order Sphenisciformes; family Spheniscidae; genus Pygoscelis; species Pygoscelis adeliae. Next base: position 405,295 of record NW_008824668.1, on the reverse strand, counting down.
GAACCGATCCGAATTAAAGCAACCTTTTTCTCTTTTCTTTGCAGGCTGGTTTTAATCCTGACAAGCTCCCTGATCTGGCTGCATGCGTCTGCAGGATGGCATCGGTCGTGTACGAGAGGGGAAGAAGCGGCGGTGGGAGCCGAGGGAGGAAAACTGCTTTTTGGGGTATTGAAGGGACTGGGACGCTGGCGTGAGACAGCAGGTCTGGGCTTGACTCTTTGCCCAGAAGCGTTACCCGGATGAGAGCAAATGCCAGCAAAATCCCTGTTTACAAACTCATTTCAAGGCGGGCGAGGGCCCCGTGTCTCGTTTAATTCTGGCAAGGACGCGACTTCCCTCGCTCGCTGCAAAACCAGCCGCCGAGGAAGCGCGCAACAGATAACGATGTAATTAATGCCGAGGGGCAGCCAATTCACATATTAACAAACGTTTCCCAACGCGGGGCAAAGGGACGGTGGATTTACCGCTGCGGACCTGGCCATTTCCTGGCCAATTCTTCCCGGCGCTCGGTTTCGCCGCCCCCTTTCGCAGGGATCATGGTGTTCAGCTTTGCCCAAGCAGGTGGCATTGCAGCAGCCTGGACCGCTCCTGCCTGCGCGAGAGGGAGAATCCCAGGGAATGATTTATGTATTTAACACCAATTGATGACGAAGCGGCTGCTGCTCCACGGAGAGACGGCTCTTGGAGGCGAGCGGCTCCGGGCAGGCTCTGCTTTTGATGCAGTCGATGGCATAAGGCCCAGATGCCTTTGGGTGCAGCTGGTTTCACGGAGGGTGAGGCTGCTCTGAGGGCAGGTGGTGGTCCCTGCCTGCGGCACGGCCGTACTTTGTCCCATGGGGTCGGTGTGCAGAAGTGGTCCCTTGGCCTGTCCTCCTCCAGGGTCTCTGCTCATTGCGGTGATGCTTCATAAATTCATCTGAAGGCAGAAATCCCCCCCAAAGGGGGGCTCGGCCACCAGCCCCCACCCGTGGTCACCGCGGCCCTGTGCCCGCGAGCGTGGGGAGTGGCAGGAGGGTGGCTGTGCCCTGATGGCAATGCAAGCGAGCAACTGGGAGATAACGCAGCCCTTGCTGGTTGCCAAAAATAGCCTCTTCTGAGCTTAATAAATTTGTATTAGCATCGCCTCCACAGCCCGGCGCGCTCCCCGCTCCCTGCGGCAGCACAGCGGGTCCCCGGGGAGGGGACGCGGGGGCTTTAACCCATGTGTAGTCGAAGGAGGAGGCAGCATCCCACAGCGCCATGCCCTCCACCTTCTGCTGGGCTGGGAACAGAGGCTGCCGAGCATAATCTTCACCTGTGGATGTAAAGACAAGAGCTTTTGTGGGTCTGTGCCCATGAAACCAAACCTCGGGGGGGGTTTGGGCTGGGGACTCGGCACCACTCGTGCATTTAGCTGTGGGGTGATGGCATCCCTGCCCCAACACACCGACGTAGCTGTGGCCAACGGGACAAGCTCAGATGGGGCTTTGCTGCTCTGGAGGAATGAAATATTCACTGAGCAACCAGCAAGCTGTCTCTGCTGCTGAAAAGCAATGTTGTAATGGCTGGGAACCAATGCTTACCAGCCAGCCTGGGGTAAAAAAATGCTGTAAAGGCAAAGCAGTTTGTTTTGGTGGCCGGCTTAAAGCCAAGCAGGAGGTTTAGAGCAGGTTTTCCCCCAAGGCATCGGTGGCCGTTAATTATTCAGAGGCAAAAGCATGGGGACAGCATGGGATTTCCCCCTCGTAGTGTGTCTCGGTGGGGCCCGTGGAGCTATTCCTGCCGGAGATCTCCTGCCTGGCTCCCCTCCCGGGTCTGGAAATTAAATCCGAGCCAATTTCCAGGTGTCCCGACGCACCCGGCGCAGAAAGCGGCTGCTCCGAAATAAATCAGCCGCGGCGCGGAGGCAAGGTGATACGAGCGGGGAGATTGGATTAAGGAGTGAAGGTGGACAAGACAGATGGTGGGGCGGGAAGGGATGAAATGGACTGGTGGAAATCGAAAGGGAAAAGATGACAAGGACACCGGGCTCACTAAAAAAGACAAAGTGCTGGGATTTTCCTGCAGGGAGTTGGGAGAAAAACAAAACTCCGAGGAACGTGCTACGTTGCCGCCGATGTTGGTTGCTTTAGGGATGCGATGGGCTTTGCTGGGCAGAGCACTGTGGGACCTGTCCCCACCATGGTCCCGCTATTGAGGAATAGTTTCAATTTTTAATTAAGAAGAAGTACTATAACCCATTTATTAAATACGTTTTGAATGGCTCCATCGTGAATTAAGGTCAAAATACAGTTTCTGAATTCTCAAGCTATGATGTAGGATTAGCTTTACTGATCTTCTGCATGACTTGTAGGAGCCCCCATCATTATTTTGACAGTTTTATCACACAGTAATAGACATCCTTCTAGGTAATTACAGTTACTACATTCAATTTCAATCTTCTGTAGGACTTTTCCTTAGATAATCACACTTAGATCATGTTTCTTTCTTTACATTGCACGTAAGAAGTAAATACATATGCAATAAACTTTGGATAACAGCACTGATTATTTTAACACTGTAATTTTAAAGCTTACCAAAACAAGTTCAAGGGTTAATTATACAAGAAAACTTTCACCTTTAAAATGTGTTGCAACACTCATTTTATAAGTAATAAACACCTACTTTAGGGAAACAAAAAGCAGAATAGGTAATGTTAATAGATAACAAAAGTTATTTCAAGCTGTTAAGTCGTACACGTCTCGTTTCAATTTATGCCTGTTTCTCATCCCGGCACATCCCCGGCGGGTCACGGAGGGATCCCCAAGGGCTGCCAGGGAGAGTGCTGCCGCCTCCTTCACCCGGCCAAGCTCCGTGGGTGTTTGAGACCGTTAATTAGGCTTTGCCATCAGTAACGGAGACAGATTCACCCTCCAGAGCAAGCACGGGCAGATGCTTATAGCCGATGCTCTGGCCACCGCCGGGGTCACAAATATCTTTGCATCTCCCAGATGGGAGCGATCTCTCGCTCCGGTCCCCGGTCATTAAAAGGAAATTCATTTCACCGGGCACTGAAGTAAGTAAACTCTGATTTCTGGTCTGTTATGACTGTTAACCAGCTAGATCTCACTTTAATAGCTTATTTAAAGCACTGGGCCTCTGACAGCCCGCGTGATGGATGGAGCTGTCAGCATCTGCTTCGTTTGGAGAGGAGAGGAACATCTCTTAAACTAGGAGCTCTATAAATCAAAAGGATGAAAATCAGCGAGTGCGTTTTTCTGGACAGGGGCGTCCTTCTCCCTGCAGAGTGTAACAGGCACTAAATTGAGGTTGGATTTATCGGGTCTGAAACCCCTTTCGACAGGCGCTTTCGCAGCTGGAATGGAAGAGAGCGGGCACGGAGCGGCGAAGCCGGGCGGCAGCCGAACCAAGCGCCGCCTCCTTCACAAACCCCAACCTCGGAGACCCCGACCGCGCTCGCCAGCAGCCCCTCCGTGGCAGTTTCAGAGCAATTGCTCGTGGATACAGGGCACCGCTGCTCTTCCCCGTGGCCAATGCTCCCCAAATCCCGTGTGCTCCCTGGAGACACGGGGGTTCATCCTGCCTGCGATGCCTGGAGGTTTGGCAGCGCCGGACCCATCGCCCTTGTGTTAACGGGGAAGCAGCAGCGTAAAGCTTCGCACGGGGAGATGGGACTGCATCCTCCCTCGCCGGGGAAAGCACAGACCCCTCGTTCAACCCATGGAGCTCAAGCAGCAAGCAAACTCTTGGGTTTTTGCAGCATTGACGCAAACCCACCATCATACGGCACGAGGTTGAGCAATGTATCTTGCGAGTGCCTTGAAATATTAGCAGGGCAGATGGTTACCGCTGCGGGCTCTGCCAGATTTGAGACCCCGGTAGCACTAGAGCCTTTTATCTGTGTTTTTTCGAGGCTGCCTTTCCCACAAAGCTGATGGACGAGAGCAGAACCTCCCCCCCCCTCCCCCCAAGATGTGTTATTCGCAGCGCCTTAGTTTTGTTTAATATTGAAAGAAGTTTAAAAGGCGGCTCTGACCTAGATTGGGAGCTCTTCGGGGGAAGGCTGTGGCTGGCACAGGCGGGTTGGGGAGCAGGCGGTGGAGGCAGGGCCGGTGCCTCGCCGAGGAGCGCTGCTGCGATAAAATAATCACTTAGGGCTGGGAATTAACCCACTTAATCAGCGGCGCCCTTGGTTTGCTCCTCGGCGAGTGCTCGGAGGTGACTTGAGGTGCGCTGCTCCTGCTTGGCCCCGGCGGTCCCTGTTGCTGTTCCCATCCTTGCCTTGTTTCCAGGATTGCAAAATGTTTGGACCTTTTCCTTTTTTCCTTTACCTTTTCCTTTTCCTTTTCTCCTTTTCCTTTTTCCTTTTTTCCCCTTTCCCTTTTCCTGTTTTCCTTTTCCTTTTTTCCTTTTCCTTTTTTCCCTTTCCCTTTTTCCTTTTCCTTTTTACCCTTCCCGTTCCCTTTATTCCCTTTCCCTTTTTTTCCCTCCCCTTTTTTGCCCTTTCCCTTTTTTCCCTTTCCCTTTCCCTTGCTTTACTGGGGCTCTGCTTTAGCAGCCCCCAGCTCCGCTGTAAGCACCCTGCCCTGCCGCACCGGGCAAGCAGAGGGGCCTTTTGGACTCGAAGGACGGACATTTTTTGAACGCACACCCAAGGTGCTCTTTTTAGGTCAAAATTGGCATTTTTAACCACTTCCCAACATGAAAGCACGCCTTTAAAAAAATTCAGAAGCGCGGTCACGTCGCCCTGGGATGGGTGTTTGTAACGACCTTTAAAAAAAATACGAACCTTACTTTTTCTCCTCCAAAAATGTAAACGTGCACCCGGCTGCCGGGGCTGCCACAGGGCTGGTGCCTTGGGGTACATGTGAGCTGTATCCCCTTGGATTTGTGCAGAGGATGCATGGAGGATGTCTCAGGGGTTCCCCCCGAGGGCAGCCAGCGGTGGGGAAGGGGCACAGGGGTCAGCTGGGGCCCCCCCAACCCCCTTTGCACAGCCCCGATGTCTCACACCGACGCGGGGCTTCACCTGGGAGGCTTGCGATGTGCAAACCCCGTTCGGCTCCGGGTGCAAACCTCCCGGTCGATCACAGCTGAGGTTTGGGTTCGACATACAAACCCTCTGATGCTCCCGCAGCTCTTCCAGGCTCGTCTTAAATCACTTGGACCTTTCCTTTTTGGAAGGAGGAGGCATTTTGTGCCATCGCGATGGCGGAGAGCATCTCCCCGCCCGTCGGGTCCGGGGTTTCACAGCAGAGCTGTCGAAGGGAAAGGGAAAACTAGTGAACCACATAATTAGTTTTTGCTTCAGCGATTAATATCGCTTGCAAACAGGTAATCGCAGCCCGAGCAGGCTCCTTCGCGACGCTTTTCCTAATGAATGAATGTAGCTGGCTGGTCCTTTGCCTTTTAGTATGAATACAAACGGAGGCAGCTGCCGCCGGAATGAATAGAGCATCTCGCAGGGAGAGCAGACCTCTTCATTCAGGATCAGAAACTCCCTGATATTCCCCAGCAGCTCTTCGCTGCTGCCTGATCTTAAACCATCCCCTTGCAAACCCCCAGCCCAGCATCCTCCCATCGCCGCCGACATGCGGCAGCGATATTGGCCCTTCCAGCCTTCCCTGCAAATTGATAATTCCAGTGTGCTTTCAACACGCAGCAATCAGCCTGGAGAATCGTATTTGCTGGTAGGAGCAGGGGTAGCAACTGAGCGCGGGAGCGAGCGGGCTGGCTCGCTCGGCATGCGGGAGAGGCATTTGTACTTAAGTAATTGGATAGCGGCGGCGTATAAAATCGTAATGGCTCTGTAATCTTGTTGTACAATAATCCCGCGCGCGGCTGCGGAGCGCGGCTCCCCCCGACCCCCGAGCAGAGCGCTGCCCTCCTTCAAATGGGATTTAACGAGGCTGGAAGAGCAAGCTCTGATTGCTCTGGTTTTTACAGGCAGGCGCTGCGGAATAACAATGATTTTGGGGAACGTTGCTCCGGGGCTGAGCGGAGGAGCTGGGTGTCAGGATGAGCCCCAGGGTCAGCCCCGGCGTGTCCCCGGACGGGATGGAGGGCGATGCAGCTCGGTGGTCCGTGCCGTAGTCCCCATGCCAGGAGCCTGGGGCTTCTCTTTTTCTCTTTCCCCCCCCTTTTTTTTTTTACAGCCTAAGCAGTTGTCCAGGCCAGTCGTCCTTGGGGGCTGAAGAACTGCCTCTTCCCATCGATATTTTGGATGCCGAATTTCCCTGTACAGGCTGTGCCTCTCTTCACACACCCCGGTCATTGGTAATGGGGGTCACGACTCAATGAAGCCGGGGACACAGATGACCCGGTTGCTATAATATCCAGGCACTTCTCGTGTATTTTAAAATAGAAACACCAATAACGATCTGTCTCTCTATTAAGTCCGGAGGGAAAGTAGCTTGATTAGTTTATAGATCTCCTCGTTTACGTGCGAGTGACCGCAGTGTCCGGGGAAGGAGATAGAGGAGGTGGGGATGCTCAGGGAGAAATTGGGGAGCAGCCGGGAGGAGAGACCCCCCTGGCCGCATCCGTGGGTCATGGTGTGGGTGTCTGGACGGTGCTGGCGTCTCTGGGTTTGTGTCCCCAAAACGCCCTCGGAGGCTGGTTTTCGGTAGGGCAGCTGGCACGGAGCTAATGGATGAGCGGGAGCCTTTGGGGTGCCGTGCCGGGCTGTGTCACCGTGATCGATAGCGAGGAGACGGGAAAATATGAATAGGGAGAAGGATGAAAAATGCAGGAGTTCGTGAGCTGTGGCTGTTCAGTGTCAGCTCACGATGTGCAATACGTGGCGCGGGTCCACCTGCAGCGCTTTCGCCCTCGTGTCCCCGCACCCAAACCCGAGCCCCCCAGGGAAGCCCCGCGGGTTAACGCTGGGGCTGCTCCCAGCTCTCTGCTTTTTTATGTAACCAGGGAAAAGTCGCTTCATCTCCCGTCCCAAAACACAAGCCGATAACACGGAGCAGATTATTTTGCAGCCTGTGGCCGCTGCCCTCTTCGATCCAAATAAAACCCCCAGATCGGTGCAAGTGGGAAAGGAAGAGGCGAAGGCACTTGGGTCCCGTCCAGCCAGCGAGCAGGTCGGTGTGGAGGTCGCAGGCATCCACTGGTGTGGATTTAATGTACGGATTAGCCGTGGCTTGGTGCGTTCAGCTGGTGGGAGTCAACCCTATAGAAACCGGGAACAGAATGGGGCAGAAGCGTTGCCCGCTGCACCAGCCGGCAGCTGCCGGGAACGCGTGGGATACAGCAAATACATCTCCTGATGGTCAGGGAGAGACCGGCTACATTTTAAAAAAGTGATTTATGCTCTAATCGGTCTTGAAGCTTCATTATTCCAAGCATTAGTGTGTCTGAGCCAGTGGCCCTATTTGTTAATGCACTGAAAGCAGCAGTAGATGTGCTATTTTTCATCTGTGACCCGATCAGCTCACTGAATCATCTACTTCCATTTTCATTTCTCTGTCATCGATTTATTAATGATGTCTTACTTATCTGGGGCTCTTTTGGAGGGCTCCTACGGCCCAGCCCCCAGAGAAATGCTCCCCTCCCCAAGTATCCCGTTTTTCAAACCATATTCATCCTCATCGCTCCAGAGATGAGATGCTTTAATCATTTAGGAACTGAAACAACCTCTGTGGCTCGTACAATTTGTGGATCATTTGTCTGCTGAGAGCGCAGCCTCCCTCTTTTCCACCGTAGATAGGGTACCCCATCCTCCAGGGATGTATTTGGGCACGGAGGGACATGGGCGCTCCATCCAGGAGCTCCACAGGGCGCAGAGGGGGGATGTCCAGGCTGAGAAGATTGACTGGTTTTCTTGCTTTTCTATCCTCGCCGGGTTGGTCCGGCCTGGAATAATCCCAGGGGCAGAATTTGTGCAAGCAGCTCAATTTCCCCCTTACTTTGAAAAGCTGGTAAGGAGTTTGATCAAACCGTGGGGAGCTTATATGGATTTTCTTGGTCAAGCAAGTTCTATTTGACCTGGGCTGTGCTGGATCCGCGAGAAATTATTTATTTTCTGCCTTTTATTCTGAAAAATGTCTTTATTCCCACACCCCTCCTAACAGCAAGCCTGGAGCAGGTTATTGGTTTGCCTTTGTCGTGTAAGGGGATTTTGCTTCTGCCTCTGCCCCACTGATGAATCTCTTCTGGACAAGCCACCAAGCAGAGGGAGCTGCGGTGACCTGGGGAAAAAAAAAAAACGACGGCCAGCCCTGTCCCGTGGTGTCCCCAGGGATGTCTGTCCACGGCCACTGCCAGGCTCTTGGCAGCCAGCATCTCTCAGCCTTTTTCTGCCTGAAACCTCTTCTCACTTGGCATCGTGCTTTGCCAGGCGGCCCAGAGTAAACCTGGATCCAGAAAGCCCTTCTCACTAAAAAGTGTCGTTTTGCTGAGCAACTCTGACCTATCGCCTTCGGGGCTTTTCAGAAACCAAATCCCACCATTAAATACAGACAGAAAACTCCTGGATTTGGGGAAGGGCGTTCCAACGGCATCCTGGCCTGTGTCAGAAATGGTGTGGCCAGCAGGAGCAGGGAAGTGATCGTGCCCCTGTACTCGGCCCTGGTGAGGCCGCACCTCGAATACTGTGTTCAGTTTTGGGCCCCTCACTACAAGAAGGACATTGAGGAGCTGGAGCGTGTCCAGAGAAGGGCAACGAGGCTGGTGAGGGGTCTGGAGAACAAGTCTTATGAGGAGCGGCTGAGGGAGCTGGGGTTGTTTAGCCTGGAGAAAAGGAGGCTGAGGGGAGACCTCATCGCTCTCTACAACTACCTGACAGGAGGTTGTAGCGAGGTGGGTGTCGGTCTCTTCGCCCAAGTAACTGGCGAAAGGACGAGAGGAAATGGCCTCAAGTTGCACCAGGGGAGGTTTAGATTGGATATTAGGAGAAATTTCTTTACTGAAAGAGTGGTTAAACATTGGAACAGGCTGCCCAGGGAAGTGGTTGAGTCACCATCCCTGGAAGTATTTAAAAGACGGGTAGATGAGGCGCTTAGGGACATGGTTTAGTGGGCATGGTGGTGTTGGGTTGACGGTTGGACTCGATGATCTTGGAGGTCTCTTCCAACCTTAATGATTCTATGATTCTATGATTCTATGATTCTAAGTTTATTCACAGATCCTCTGCGCTTTTATTCCGCCAGCCCTAAAGCGTCATCCCTCGTACGATACCAAGGTGCCCCTATAAATTGCTCCTTGCTCCCACCTTTCCTGCCGGGAACGCCTGGGAAATACTGTCTGTTTCCAGCTGCTCTGCTGAATCCCCGGGGGGACCGTCTTTTGCTTTTGGGGCCGTTTGAGGGATTTACGGTGGTGTTCACGTAACTGATCCCTCAGGCTCAGATGTGCCAGTGATCTCGCTGCTCCAACCGATCACTGCTTTGATTTCCAGCCTAGTTAACTCCTTGGCTCTTTGCAGGACAGTTGGCTCGTTACACAGTATCTTGGCCTTTACTGGAGACGTGGCTTAGCCTCCTTTTTTTTTTTTTTTTCAGGAAAAATAGTTTCCTGGTTTGTTTTTTTTTCCCTTTGCATCCTTCTCGCATGATGCATTTTACGCGCTGATCCAGGGCCTTGCAGGATCAGAGACAGCAGGTCTGTGTTACATTATTGGCACTATAGACAAGCCCTTGCTGCTTTTATGAATGTAAGTACCTTTCCAAATCAATAAATCAACATTAACATTGCTTTAAATTGGTACAACACGTCGAGGGAGTTCTTTCTCTTCCTGATTAATTTACTTTGTCCGTGTAAAATTCAGAGGCTTCGGGAGCAGGTCCTCGATTTTCACCAACGCCAGCTCCGAACGCTCGCTTGGATGTAGCCCAGCTTCAGCTGGGCACCGCGAGAGGAAAAAAGTGATCTTGTGGTTTTGTTCTCTTTCAGAAAGGAAAACATCCAGTGCCACAAACAGGGTTAAAACCCTTCCCCAAACCCTCTGGGAGCGATAGCTTGGGAGGTGCTATTCTCTTGCCCTGAGCCACACATGCCAGGCTTTTTAAGACTGCCCGAATCTGCATTGAAATGGAAGAAAGGAGCTCAGTGTTTGGTTGGGGCTGGGAATAATACACGTTTTGAATGGCCTGGGGAGTGCGATGCACCCCACCTGCTTCTCCCCCGCAATTAGGGCCCCTGAGCTAAAGCCACTTGCTTGGAAATGCCCCCAAGACATGTTTGCACACTGACACAGTCTGTTACATTACCCCTATCTCCGCCGGTTTTATTGTCACTATTTGTTAAAGACTCTGGAAACGTGCAAAGCTGCCTCTTTCTGGAAGGAAAAGGCTTTTGTGGGCTCGGGGGAGACCGAAACCCCAGCAACCCACATGAAAAATCACCGCTCCCCACTCCGAGGGGTGAGGTAGCCGAGACCTGCTCCCGTGGGCACACGAACCTGGTTTATGCCCTTGGTAGGAAACTGGCCCAGCTTCTTTTTCTCCTAAAACATTTTGGAAACAAAGCACCCAAGCACCTCGACCCATCTTCCCTCGCGTGGGGTGAAACGCAGCTGTTGCGGTGGGGCACCCCACTTCAGCGCATGTCCCCCCCCTCATTGTCCCTTATTAGTGGGGTACGGATTAACCTCACATCTTTTTAAATTTTCTTGCCCACAAGCAGTTTCCAACCTCATGGCTTCAGCCTCTCCGTCCCTCCAAAGTTGGGGGCTCCTTCTGGCTTCCCCCTGTATTTTCTCTCCCAGCATTTTTGCATCTGGGATTTGGGTTAGAAATGCCTTCCCACCCCCCACTTCTTCTTTTTCTTTTTCTTCTTTTTCTTTTTCTTTTTCTTTTTCTTTTTCTTTTTCTTTTTCTTCTTTTTCTTTTTCTTTTTCTTTTTTCCTTTTGCTTTTTCGTTTTCTTTTTTCCTTTTGCTTTTTTTTTTTTTCTTTTTTTACCTGAATGCTTTCTCCCTTTCTTTAGCCTGATGAAAAACGCTTTTTTTTTTTTTGCTTTTTTTTTTTCTTTTTTTCTTTTTCTTTTTTTTTTCCTGCTTGCTCACAGCATCCTAATAGCTTGGTGTACAGATTTGGGAAAGGCCAGGCGGTGATGTGGCGGCTTGGGGCGCCCCCCCTTTGCATTGCTCAGTGTGGCACAGAGCAGAATCGCCAGCCAGAAAAATCCCTCCATAGCATCTTCCCCGCTCCATCTGCCTCCCTCGCAACGCTTGATGAGAAGGGCTGGTTTAAAGCTCTTCCATCCGCCACTTTCATTACGTGGTGGTCAGGTTCCCAACTCCCTGTTTTAAGGTCAGGGACCATATTGTGACTCCGTGATTCAGGCACATCTGTCTGCCAGCTTCCTTAATGAACCTTTTCAATCTCGCTTTTGGCCCTACGGTAGCTCCGAAACAGCCCTTGGGGGAGTAATTAAGGATTTTTTCACAACATTTGTGAATGTGACCTCCTGCTTCCCCCCGATGGTGGAAATCACTGCAGTGCTCATGTGATAAGGCCCAAAATCCCCCTGAGTCATGAGGGCATGCTGCTCGATAGCGCTTGGCAAGCCCTGCGACTCCTTCTTGGCAGGCAGGCTGCTGAATCTCATCAGCGAGACGGAGAAAGGTTACAGCCGAAGGTTACAGGCAATCTTTTTCTTCTTTTTTTTTTTAAATATAAATTTGGATAATATTGATCTGGTTAACTTGCTTATCTGCAGCTTGCTGGTTTTTCACTTTGCAAAGCACAGCGTGGCTGCGGCAGGAATATTTGGGGGAGGGGGAGGGGGGGGCACATGGTGCCAGACCCCGACCTGGCCCGGGAAAAGGCTGTTGCCCAGGTTTGGAGACCGTGGTCAGCTCGCCTGTGGTTTTCTCTGTAGTATCTCCAGTCTGTTGTGGGTTTTTCGCTATGAGGGCTTTGCATTTGCAGAGAAAAGATTTGTGGGGATGCTGCTTGCAGGGGGCATCTGGGTCGCTCCATGTGCTGCCATGCCGGTAATAGGGCAGGCAGGTGGGGATCAGCATCTTTCCTTGGGCTCTGGAGCAAAACCAGCTGAGGGTTCAGCCAAAAAAAAAAAAAACCCACCTTTTTGTGCTGAAGCAAAGACTTTCTAGAGTCACTCCATGGTCAAGCACCCTCCGGTTACCAGGGCTTGAACCTGCCGCTCCCCGCAGGGTGTGGGTGTGGGTGCGCCGGGCGTTTGCAGAAGTGGTACCAGGAAAAAAAAAAAAACCCAAACCCAAAGCCATGTCATCTTTCTGACCCGTTTTGTAAAACAGCCCTTTGGTTTCCAGGCACCCCTAACTCCGAGGGGCCAAAGGACACGCTGCTCTCTGTCCCCGCGTTCGTCACACAGGCCTGATAAAATAGCTCTTGGTTGCCAATTTCTCTGCTGGGTTTTTCTCTGGGGCTCTTATCAGGATGGTAGATAAGACAATGTGAGACTGAGGGAGTGGATATGTCAGATAAAAAAAATAAATATTGTGCCTTACAAGTCCCCTCCTGTGTCCATGAATTTGCTGCAGCAACAGCGAAGAAGCCTTTTTCCCTTCTCCAGTATTTTTTACAAAGTAGTGGTCTGTTCCTGATGGGAGCAAAATCAGAAAGCTGGGGCTGAAAACGTCGTTGTTTATGAAAATAACCAGTAAAGGGCTGCTCTCCGACTCCTGTCCAGCGGGGTCGGGCCCGGGGCTGAAGGCGCTCGTTGGCAGAGGACTGCATTGCAGTTTACAGCCGGGCCACGCTCCAGTGCTTCGGACGGAGCAGTGGCTGCACATCACCCCGGTGCCGCCCCGGGCTGGCTGCACTCACTGCGCACCCGGCCCTGGGGAAAAGGAGCCCCAGCATCTCCTGAACACCATCCATGAAGCCGAAAAGCTGTGGGGATTTCTTAACTCACGCCTGAGCCTTTGCAGGGCATCCCTCTTTGGTTTAAGGGAATTACCCATTTTGCTGCCATCACGTCCCTGGGGATGAGGGTACTTGTGGGGTGTCGGTTCCAGTGACACCAGAACGCCGTGAGATCCAGACCGGTTAGCCCAAAATCATGTCTGGAGGTGGAGCATCGCTTTTCCTCCTGCAAATTGCTTCCAAAAGTCGGGCTTGCAGCGGGATATCCCAATGTCCCCACATTGCACCCCACCACCCCAAATTGAATGTTGGCCCTAATCCGTACTATAAAAAGCAACATTTTCCCTGTGTTTTAGCCCCAGCAGATGACTTCTCTGGGTGGAGCAAAGAGATGACCTTGCATCTCTTTACGGATCGGTGGAGCCACTACCTGCGGGAGCCGTGCCCAGCCCTCTGCCCCCACCGCCCGCACGCTCAGCACCATCCGGTGCTCCTGGGTAGCCCCTTCTCTTCCAGCCTCAGCCTGGGACGGGGGTAGAGCTGCTTTTGGGACCAATCCCAGAGATGCTCTGGAGGCCGCGGTCAGCGATGCAGCCGGGGGGTAACACTGACAACCTAAAGCTTCTTGCCAAAATACCTTCACATTCGCTGCCGGTGTCCGATATTCGCCGCCGCCCTGTAATGCACAATACGAGCAAAACCCTCCGGTCTGCAGAAACGACCTGAAGCCGGTACTCGGGCCCTCGGCCGGCGCAGGGGAAGGGGCGGTTTGCCCGGGCCCCTCCATCCCTGAGCGCTGCCGCCATCTAATGCCCAAGCCCGGGCGGCGCAGGGAGGCTCGGGCACGGTGCGGCCAGACCCCGCCGCCCAGGAGAGACAGCATCACCCGGGGGGAAAAAAACAAACCCCACAAGAGACCTTTTGGGAGGTAAGAGAGAAAAAGAATCGCCCTCTTTCTTTACGGGGTATTTTTTTTTTCTGCAGGTAAATGATGCTCCTTTCCCAAGCGTCAGCCCGAAGAACCTTAGGGATAACTGCAAGTAGCGGGAGCATCCGAGCAGGGCTGCAGGGAAGCCCGGGATGCTTTTTAGTTACAGGTTGGTCCTTTTGGCTGAGGACACCCCAAAACTTGCAGGAAAACCACCCTCCAGCTCACCGCGGCCAGGACTCCGGTCCTTCCGAAACTGCTCCCCCTCGGCCTTTCTCTGCCACGGAGGTAAAGGAGCTGGTTTCTTGGGTAGCCGGGATGACGGGCCGGCCGGGAGCTCTGCCGAAGGACAGGGGAGTTTCTTCAAGTTAGATCTTGTGGGTTCATTAGTCTCTGTATTTAAGTGGTGCTGCTGTCTGTCATGACTTTTTATTTATTTAGTAGTCTTCAAAGTACTCAACAGCAGGTTTCTTACTCTGCATCACTCTGCAGAGGGTTATTTTTTTTCCGTATGGCTTCATATTCACCATTACCACTCGCCCAAATGCGTGTGACTGCACGTGACATGGATTAAAAACTGGCTTTTGTCCTGCCCAAAGAGTAACTCCAGTTCCAGGAACAGGAGGAATGGCGAGACCCTCAAAGTGGTGTCTATTTAATCTCCTGAGGATCTTCCTAGGGATTTTGATGATTTCACCAGTGGTGACTTTATGTTTCCTTCCCGTTGTTGGTAAGGGATGCAGAGGGCAGGAGGTCTACGTGGCTGAACACAAGTAAAGGCAGTGTTTGGAGGTCACAACATTTGGGGTTGCCTCTGTCTTTTGGAAAGGTGCTGCTCAGCGCTGGGGCGGGGATGCTGGGGGGTGAGGAGGGCAGAGATGAAGGGTGCCGGTGCATCCGACGCTGATGGCCCATGTGCTCACGGGACCCAACCAAGGAACTTCATAATGACTACGCCAAAAATCAGGGCTGGATTTTATTTAGTTAACACAAAGAATACCTCTGTGCAGGTCACGATGCTCCTGACGGGAGCTCCTGGGCCTCCTGCCAGCCAGTGCGACCCCAGTTTGATGGCGAAGCTCGTGCAATTGGGCATGGAACCAGTGTGTGGCCTCCAGGCTTTGTGTCAGGTAGGAGAAAAGCTTTTTTCCTTTATTTTTCCTTTACCACTGGAAAGTCCCCGTCTGCGCGCACACGTTTGGTGGTCCCAGGGCATCCATCCACTGTCTCTGGCACTTCTTTTGTAGCAGTTACCTCCTGCAAGGAAACCATTTCCTGCTGGTTTTTAACCTTGCCCTCTGCTTTGGATCAGCCCAACATTAGAGATTTTTCTCCGAAGTTTGAAGAGCAGATGCTTATGATGTGGGGATGAAGGCTCATTGCAAAGGCACGGTCAACTGGAGACCCCTGTCCTCTGCAGGGACATGGTCACGCCGTGGTCTCCAGCAAAGGGGACCTTTGAGAGGGGGTAGCTGTGTTTGCAAAGAGCAGTAGGGATCAAATCGGGAAACTTTCTGCCCTGGTGCTCGATGGGGTCTGGCCAAGGCTCCCTGGTACCCTGTCCTCTCCCACCGTGCTGGCAGGTGCCTGGCCGAAGGCATTGCTATGTGCAAAGAGATTAGGTAATACCGGCTCTGTGTTTGGGATCTGAGTGCTTCTTTCAATTTAGCTTAACTCGGTGAGGAATTGACTTAAACTAGATTGATATAAGCCACTCTTAAAAGATTTAAGCCCCATCGTAAGAGGATGTGCTCATGGTTTTACACTGTATTAACCCAGGCATTTGAATAACAGCTCCAGGCTAGGTCTATACTTGGGTTTTATACCAAATTATTGCAGTTCAGGCCTGCCTGGTTTTTTAATTAAACCAGAGAAAAAAAATGTCAATGTGGATTCACTTACACTGATGAGAAATTATCTTACAGTGGGTTAACTTTGGGAGTCATCTAGTTTTCCCAAGAGGGGGGACAGGGAGGGTTGCATGCTCAAAAGGAAGAAGGTTTGTAACCCAGGTAGTGCTTAATGTATTTTAATCAGTGAGGAGAAGAGAGGAACCAAAATTTCAATTTAAAAAAAAAAAAATTACCCCCCTGCACTTCTTCCTGTGGCCAGCAGCCTCCGAAAAGGAGGGAGGGCAGAGATAGCCCCATTCGTGGCACAGAGCCAGGACGCTTGGCAAAAAAAGAGCAGTAAAACCCAGGGTGGCGGTTTCCCGGCGGTTTCCCCATGGTTTCCCACTCTAAACCCAGTGATCTTGGCTAACGTGTTGGTTTTTATGACATGCCCGTCGCTGTGCCAGCACCTTGCCCCGCTCACAGCTCCAGCTGACGAGAGATGTTGGTCCCATGTCAGGCCGGACACCCGTGAAAGCAGAGCTCAGCTGCAAAACAGCAAGTTTTGGCTAATCCCTCTCCTAGCACAGTATATCCCTCGCACGTATACGCCACTGCTAATAGTATTAATAATTCTCCCTTTATTTCTCACTCAAACACTCTTGGAAGGATCATCCAATTTAAATCACAGCTTCTCTAGTTAGCATGTATCACCACGAGAGGGCAATAAATCATCTAATTACAATGATGGAGCCGGTGTCTTTTCACAAAGCCACCCATGATGAACTTAAATGGATTTTAAACATTAATATAATAGGCGTTTAGTAAAGAATGGGAAGGAAAAAGAACATTTTAAACAAGCCAGCAGGTTCCCCTGAATGTATTTGGGATGCGGGGCTTGGATTGGCCACCAAAACCATCCTGATGTGCAGCGAGATGCCGGAATTAAAACCGGGGAAGGGAGTCCTGCCCCTTTGAGATGCTAATTCAGGTAAAAGCTCATTTTGAGGAATGCAGACGTACTGACCCTAATGATTCAGAGCTATTTGGAGAGCTAATGGAGGGTTACTAATTTCAAAGCATATCAATCTCATAAAAAGTGAAAGAAGATGATTCCTTACTCGACTGTCCTGAGGGATGTCTGGGGGCTAACCGGCCCCTTCCCGAGCCGGCCGTTGGCTCCACATGCTGAAATGTTCTGCCACTTCCATCGCTGGGGCTGGCCCCACGAAAGCCAAGGAAAAGCCACTTTATCCCCCAGGCTGATGCTGTCAGGAATGGGGATGGAAAGCCCTGTGCTCTAACCCATGGCCACTCTAACCCGGGGGGTATTTTTGCTGTAAAATGGTGCTACTCTTTGCTTTTTCCCCTAGGGTGATGCAGCAGGGTCCTGCCGGGCATTTTGTGGCTCCTGTTGGCAAGTCCCCAAATGAGGTCACCGGCGGTGGCATGAGCAGACGGTTCCCACCTCTTGGGGGATGGGTGCTTGGGGTGACCTTGGCTGGTTGCTGGTCGTGAGCTGCTGGAGGAGTGAGGGTGGAAGATGTCCCTGAGTCACCCAAATCTTGTCTTGGCATTCATTGGTCTCTGATGGGAGTCCCACATCCTCAATGTCCTCATGTTCGCAGTCTTGCCAGCTCCTAAAAAGGGTCTGCTTAGTGACACACAGACTGGTTACAACTCATTACTTAGCTGGGATCCCAGGAGGTAGGCAAGTCTCCCTTTTATCCCCACTCATGGGGAAGTCCCAAATTCTGTCTTGGCCTCATCTCAGCCATGCCCTGGGGCAATAGGGCATCCACCCATGGGCAGGATCGTCTGTTCAAGAGGTTTGGGGGTTTTTAAGGGCTGCAATACAGACGTCCACGGCATATTCGGATCATTTAATCTCTTCCATTTGCCTTGTCGTGCTTGGTCGGATGAGCCACCGAGCTGGTATGCCTGCCTGCTGTGGAGCTTGGAGGTGGGGGGAGATCAGAGCTTTTCTACAGGAATCCAAAATGACGCTGATGAACCGAGGTCAGAAATGAGCAGATACAAGTCGTCACGGCCCAAGGCTTCTGCGTACACTTAGGAGGGAAAAATTAGACACACAAGTGTAAAATGGAGAAGGGATGGGGAAGCAGCGGCACTGGGGGCCGGGTTGTGAAAGCAGAGAAAATCGCAGCCTAAGGCCAATGTGGCACTAAAGAAAAACTTAATTTGGGGATTTATTGTAGAGTCACATGTGAGCCCTGGTAGGGAGCTGTCCTGCCTCGTGTGCTCCTACCAGGCATGAGGGGAAGCACCATGTCCAGATTGGGGCTTCAAAACATTGTAAGCAACTTGGAAAGAGCCCAGAAGGGAGGAACAGAAGTGATCCTGGGCCATGGCTGGTAAGGGGAGATGGGCTATGAGCCTCTCGGGGCAGGAGCTGGCCCTCCTGTTCCTTGGGGAAAGGTCAAAGCAGCAGCCACTGCACTTGAGGCTAAACTGGTTTGGGTTGGAAGAGCAACGACATGATGAAGGGACCATGTGGAGCCTCCATCTTGGAGCTTTCCAGGACAGGGAGCTCCTGGGGAGGGACTGGGTCATTTAGACCTTCCCCAGCACCAACTTTGGGGCCACCAGGAGCAAAGCAAGGCTGATGGGAGCGTTATTAGCTCCATCCTGGTGCCGGAGCTGGGGAGGACTGGGAAATGCTGCTTGCCATCACCTCTGGAGGTTCCCTGCAGCCTTGCATGTGCCTGAGCCCTGTTGCTTTGTATCCCTTCAAGAACAAAGCTGGTGATTAGACTTAAACCACAAGAAAAAGCAAGGAAGCCAACATTAATCTGCCAATGAGACCTACAGCACAGCCGACGCTTCAATGCTATCAAGAAGAGAGATGCTGCTGGCAGGAGAAGGCTTCAGGACAGGACATATCTGCTATAAGTAGTTATTAGAGAGAAAAGGAAGCCCATGCTACAGGTTCTTTTGCAAAATAAGGGACCGGCAAGAGCTGAGGTCACCTCTTTTTACAGCAAGTCCTAATGTAAGGTTTAATGAGATGGACGTTATGAGTTCATGTATAGATTTATCCTCCGTGCGGCATCGTGCATGTCTGGGTCATCAAGGAGGGCGCCTGAGTCCTCCTGGTAGCAGTTTTCAGTGTCTTCCACTTGCATGAGCAATGGGATGGAGGAGGACAGTGCAGTGGTGTGGGTGCCGGACACCCTGACAATTTGTTTGCAGCAGTCCTGGACTAATATTTCCCAGGCTTTCCCCCAGATTGGCACTGGGAAAGCTGCGAGGGCGAGCGAGTTCAGTCCCAAATGGAGCATGAAACGGAGGAGGAGGACATGGAGACACAGAGCCCAGCCAAGTTCTGCACTGATTTTCATAACTAATAAAGATCCGGTATGAATATGAGATTGAAAGACCTCAAAGCTGATTAAATCTGTTTGATATTTGAGGGTTTTCTCCTCCTCCTTCCCCTTTGTTAAAGGACAGTCTCCTCCTTCAAAGTGAGTGATGGTCTAAAGTCGTAATGCCGATTATTGCTGAGATTCTCACACCAATGCGGTGGGGAGGGACCCAGGGGGGGGGGGGGGGGGGGGGGGGGGGCACAAAAATCCCTGTAGGGTAGTTTAAAGTCGGCGTGAGTAGTGTGTAATCTACCCAACAGGATTGATCCAGGTCAGGCATTAAAGGCTAAAATGGATTAAACAAAAGACATTCCCCTTGTAACAAGAAGGAAAAACTTCAAAGGTGGGATTTGTTCTTGTTATGACAAAGGAAGTGGATTTACCAAGTGCCTGGGGGCACACCCCTCCGCGGCTTTCAATTTGCTCGAGTTACTATGAAGAAACAGGACAAAACGCGTGGGGGTTTTCGCCGCGCGCTTCGGTGCTGCTGGAGCCCTCCCCGGGCTAAGAATGTTGGGTTAAGAGGATCGGCTTGGCACTGCTTTTTCTTGTTTTGTTTTGTTCACTCTTTAAGGGGAAAAAAAAAGAAGAAAAAAAGAAAGGGGGGGGAAGCAACAAAAGGCGGGGAGAAAGGGAGGGTTGGTGGCACGTCAGAGGGAAACGTGATGGTTGAGGGTGGTAGGAATGGGTGGGACAAGTGCAGGCAGAGATGAGATGGGATGTGGAATGGGCCCTTCATAGCAAAGAAAGACCAGATTGTCTCAGTCAGGGCTGAACGGTGGTGTGAGGGCTGAAAAAGGGGCCAACCCTGCCTTAAATACTAGCCACCGTCCGCATGGAGATGCCTTTTTCCTCCTGCTCCTCACCGGTCACACCATGGGCAACGTTGGTGCAGATCGTCCCCGGCCAGTGGAAACGCAGCTGTGGGCTGGCACGTCCCCAATTCTGCGCCTACAGGGAGGAAAGGGGACCTTCAGGCAAACAAATCTTGCCAGGTCTCCAGGTGAGCGTTACAGCCGCTTGCTTTTATGAGACTTGCGCCCTGCCGTGGGGGGATTATTGGTTTCTTCTTGTTCTTGAACCCACTCAAGAGCAAAGCTAATTCTCCTCCCTGGCTGAGAAAAAGGCACAGTGGCAGTAGGCATGGTGGCAGCAGGGCATGGTGGCAACAAGGCATGGTGGCAGTGAGCCCTGCTGCCTACAACACCGCTCCCTCCATCCCCCAGGCCCGGCTACCCCCACAGAGGACCTGCTGTGACTCTGGCACCAAGCACCCGTGTGACTCGCTGAGGAAGCCCATAACACCCCAAACTTCTCCCAGCACTGTGCTTCCAGAAAGCCTAAAATGCACTTTTGTGGCTGGTGCATCCAGGTCTGGAGCATCTCAAGCTGGCCTGGACCGAGCTCCTGGGCGATCCTGCAAAGGTGCTGCATGGTGGGAGCGTGGTGGCTCCCATGGTCTCTGATACCTCTAGTTGCTGGGATCCAAACTACAGCACAAAGGAGGCTCTTTGGAACCAAACTTGTATAATTTTTAACTATTTCTTTAAGGGAACAAGCCCCTGGGTCTAATCTGTGTGATTACAGCCGGTTTAAGTTGTATGTCTCTGTGTGCCCATGTATATGTGTGTGTGTGTGTGTGTGTGTGTGTGTGTACAAGTTTTCCACATTAAAGCCAGGCTAATTCTGTTAGGAGATGGATCCTCGCTATCGTGCAGCACAGGGCTACTATATTTCTATCTAATTACCCAGGTAATGCAATTAGGCAATCGGGTCTAAGCTGCCATCAAGAGGAGAGGTCCCCAGGTTTGCACAGTGACAGGCCTATGGCAATTAAATGTGGCGCACTCGATTATTGAAATGTGAAAGCGTCTTTGGGAAACTCCATCTCTATCCGTGCACGTTCTCTCTATTAACCTACAGATCTGAGCTACAACTCACTTATTTGTGGGCAGAGAAGAAGGGCTTCTTATCTTTCAGTGCCCGATACCCATAATTAGGCTCATTATCGTACCCAGGCCTTGGAAGCACATCGCATAAGGCTGTCTCTGAGCATGAGCTGCTTTTTACCAAGTGTCAAGCTGAGGAGCTGGGAGCGAGCTGACTTGTCTCTGCAGGGCCTTCTGCTTGGGCTCAGCATCCTCCTGATGAGACCTTCCTAGGCAGAGAGCGGGAGGGACCATCTCACCTCTAGCTGGGAAGGATGTTGGAGGACTGATTAGGACTAATAAGCAGCAAATAAGGATGCTCACAGTTACCGCAGAGCATCTTTCCCTTTTTTGCAGTACAGTCATTTTCACAGAGCATGCCCAAATCCCTTTAAACACAAGTGTAAATGGTTCCTGTCGAGATCCCGTCCCAGCAAGGACCCCATCGGAAAACCGTCAGTAGAAGAGGGAGGTGGCAGAGGTCTGTAGAGCCTCGAGCAGTGGGGATGGCAGAGGAGGGTACAGTGTTTCATTTTGTCTCATAAAGCCAAGACTAGCAGGGTCCTCAGACAGGTTAGCGCATCATTTCCAAGTAGCCAAAGGAAGCCTTTCCTCACAGGACACATGATGAAGCTATGGACCTCTTCACCACAGGAACTCATGCAGGTCCATAGGACCACCCCTGGCTGGAAGCAGTTGTGTGGCAGGCCAGTGGAGGTGAGGAAAAGATGTGAAGGTACCGCTCCATGCTTAACTTCTTCTGACCCAGGCAGCAGCGACTGCCAGCGCTGGAGAGGGGCCACGAGGTGAGGTGGGCTTTAGGGCAGCATGGTGTGTCTGGTCCTGTCCTTCTTCGACACCGCTGCCTGGGCAGCTTTGGCTTATTGCACTTGTAGTTAATAATGTCTGTGCAAAGCTTTAAAGACGGTCCTATTTGGTAGTAAATAATTTATTTCTATTTGGATG
>NW_008824668.1:378286-383455 GCF_000699105.1 Pygoscelis adeliae | reverse complement strand
TCCATCACTCTCATCCCTTTTTATCGCTTCCTGAGAGCACTTTGACGTGCACCTAGGGGTGTCAGCTTGGGCATCCTTCAGTGGCCGGCTGGATAGAGAGGGACATGGAGTGGGTCTCTCTGCCAGGGCTGTGACTGCAAGATGCCCAACACAATGACCCAGCCTGACGTTCAGAGATGGGCTGTTCCAGGTCGCTCCGTGCCTCAGTTTCCCCTCTCTAAAGCAGGGATGCTGCCACACAGTCCTTCTCCCTGTCTTCTCCAAGCAGACGGGCAAGGGGTGACAACCTACAGCCCATTAAAATCCTCCCATGCCCTCTCTCTGCAACGCTGTATATTTTGGGGTCTTTTTAGGGGTCTCAATTTTATGCTAAGGTCCTGGAAGTGTTTTGCATGTCATGGCAGGGCAGCGGGCATCAGCCCCGAACGTGTTCCAGGTGGTCTCCTCATTCCCAGCTCGCTTGGTGCTTCAAAAATCTCCTCCCCCTAAAGCATACATTGCACAACCTCTTTCTTTGCTTTCTCTCGGCACCCATCGACACACCGGGGCCACAGCACGGCATGCCAGTGGGTGTCCCCGAGGGCTGGCAACTCCTCCATCCTCTGTGGCTCTCCCACCTCCTGCTCCTTCTCGGGTTGCTTCGAAATCCCACTGGGTTTTGTTTGGGTTTTAGCAGATACCCTCTCACCTTGATTTGTTTCTTTTTTGCCTTCTTATTTTCTGCTCCCTTGAAACAGGCTTATGCGCCCCGCGAACTTGGCACGCTTTGAAAAAGATAAGCATGAGTTTGCTGGCTCCGCAGGTGAGCTTTCTGCACCGGGTTCAGCAAGGAGCCCTTGCACGCAGGAAAAACATTTCCCTGATTATGCTCTACCACCGCTGAAGCTCTTGTTTGCACCAGGTATTCAGTGCCGCCAACTTTAAAAAGGGGGAAAAAATATAAAAATCGAGCAAAGCAAAGGAGGCATGGAGTTCATATGACATGGGGCAGTGGGGGAAGCACGGTGGTGGTCCTAAAAAAGCAGTAAAACAGGGATGCTGGGCACCACGGGGCAGAAGGTGGGGAGAAAATTCCCCATGGCAGGAATATGCCATCTGTAGAAACCCATTTGGGCTGCTTTTATAGGAACCGAGGTGGTATAACTACATTCGCTAGCAAATAATTTAAATATTGCCAGTCACGTCACATTGTGGTTGTTTGGAAATAATTATATCCATATCACAGACAGTAAATAATAGATGTGCTTTCACTAACATTTTATTCATGTTCTGTTTTAATATGGCAAACTTAGAAGTAATTTAATCTCCCAGTAAATTGAACTGGTAGGGGGTTCTTCACACAGAAGATTGCAAGTTATTAATTCCAGGCAGTCTTCATCTTGTACAATTAGTCACTGTTTGCAGCTGGAAATGTTTTATTAATTTTCCATAGCAGTTGATTTTCCACAGTTTTCTCAGTTTAAATTAAGCAGTAAGAGCCGCTGTTTCTTCTTAAATAAATTTCCTTTCCAGAAAAATACATGCCTCTGGCTATGTCAATTTTCCCATTTGATTAAAGTGCCAGCAGGCAATTAATAACTTAATGCATTTTAAAGTACTTTTGGAAAAGTAATTTGAATAGCCAAACTTGTATATTTGAATTGATTGTTGCAGAAGATTTAACACACGCTCTTAAATCACAGAACCTTGTAAAGGACAAATGAAGAGTTGCAGAAGAAGTAGGCACTGTCCGACATCGTCTCCTAAGCACAGAGGGATCCTCTAAGGCTCATCCTCTTCTGGGATTGTCACCCTGGTCCTGGGAGAGGGGCTCAGCCTCGGTTCCTCTGGAGTCCAGGTGCAGGGCTGCAAGAAGAGAAGGGACGTGCTGCGTTGGCTGAACTCACTGGAGATGAGGTCCCTGGGAAGCCCTGAGGAAGGGAACTGCTCTGGTGAATAATTGTCACTTCTTCGCTGCGTGGGCTGGGACATTCCCAGTCCCAGCACGGGCTCCCACTGCCACCAGGCACCTGCTATCAGGTGGGTCCCAGAGGGCCCTTATGGTGATTCTTTCCCCATTGTTGTATGTCTCTGTGTGCCCATGTATATGTGTGTGCCCATGTCCACGCCCATGCCCTTGTCCATGCCCATGCTTATATCCATGCCCATGCCCATATCCATGCCCATGCCCATGCTCATGCTCATATCCATACCCATTCTCATGTCTATCCATGGTCCGTGCAGCATAGAAGCAGGGCTCAGCAGGACGAGCTCAGCATGACCACCTCCTGCGAATCCAACCCTTCCCTTGCACAGAAACCAAAACCAAGGCTAGCAGGGATCTCAAAAGGCCACCTAATCCATGCCTGGCCCTCAGGTGGGGATCAGCGATCTCTAAACCAGACAGATGTTTGTCTAACTGGCTCATAAAGACCTCCTATGAGACCCCACCACCTCCCCCAGCCATCTATTCAGGCTTTGCTGTCCTTATAATTAACTCTGTCACGGCCGTACCTTCCTTTGGGTGCGTCTCCCTGTGAAGCTTGCGAGCAGCTCACACCAGCGTGGTCGTGTGTGCCGAAGTCATTACAGGCGGGCGAGCAAGGTGTTTCGCCGCTCACACCTGACACAGTGATCAAGCAAAGCACTTAAGCGCCCTCATAAATATAACCAGATAAACAACCCCTTTGAGTCGATAGCATTATTCCTCTGCTTGCCTTAAAGCATGCGCTTAAGGACTTTGTTGGATTGGATTTGAAATGCTTTAGCCCTCATCTTTATCTGCCTTAAAATCAGTCTTGGAATAGGACTGTCATACTCATTTGTTATTTCTTTTAAGACATCAGCAATTCTATCACATTTCTTCCTTTTGCAGAAGTTAACGAATGTCCTTGCATTGCCCAGCTGCGAGGAGCCGTGGGCACCACAAAAGATAACCATGAATTTCATCTGATGCATCCACGATCTGGAAAGAGATTATTTTTCTTGATGCTGAGCTGACTTTTCTGACCATCTCAATGTAGACTTGGAGTCAAGTGTGGGACCCCAGGAGGGAAAAGGAGTGGTGATTCATGTTGCGGCTATCAGCATTTCACACATCTGAGAGCGTGGCGTGCCCCAGCTGAGAACTTCAATTCACTTAGTGCAAGATGAAATGGCAGATGCGTTGGATTGATAAAACAATAATAATCGTGATGAAATAATAGGATTAAAGCCAGCTATTGCTGTTTAACCAAAAGGTCATTTTGACAGATGTAAATTCTAGGAAGCATCAAAATATCAGATTTGTTTTTGATTTTTTGAGGAGAGGGCACTAAGACGACAACGTGAGGATGCTGAACACGCCAGGGAATTTCTGGGCTCTGGCATTTGGCTGGAAGCAGCTCCCGGTCTACAAACGGCAGGTCCTCAGCTCCGGGGATATGGTGGCCACAGCTGCGCCGTGACCAGCACCGGGCTCTGCTGCCCCGGCTGAGAAACTCACCCACAAACCACGTCCCTTTGGCTGAGCTCTTAGGGTTTTCATTTTTCTCTCATCTCCTGAAACTGTGGGCAGGTTTCTGATTTCTGCACCAGAAAACACCTTCCTGCCCTGTCTTGAGAAGCCGGTGCAACATTGCTTCGGTTCCCACCTGCCCTCGGTGGCCTGTCTGGTCCCCGCCTGCAGCCTCAGCTCCCCAGGGACTGCACAAGTTATGCCAACACCGACTGCTCCGCCTTTCCTCCCTGGTCCAGCTTTGTGCCCATCCTAAGGATGATGGGGCTAAACTATATGTACATGAAAAAACGGTCGTATAGCTCTGCTCCTTGCCCAGGGCTGTGTCAGAAGGAGAAAAGTTGATTGGGAAGACTGAGTCTTTAATTGTGTGTCTCCATCCTGCCGGTGGCTTTGCTGGATCTCCGCCTCTCTGCTTTGCCACCGAAGCCTGTCCTTGCCCTCCATTGCAACCCTGGACTCGCCCAGCACGTCCCACGTCCCTCCCAGAGGAGGGACCCTGCTTCGTCCTGCTGCCGGGGGACTCTGTCTGGGCTCTCCATCCTTCCTCGCTGCCCCATGGGCTGTGCTTTTTCCCTCCTCTGAAGGTCAGAGTGGTGTCCCTGAACCTGCCGTGCACGTGTATCCTCACCGCCATGGGTACCATGTCCAGGGATGTCACCGTTGGCTTTCCCACATCATGACAACTTGCACCCAGACACGCTCTGTCAGCCTCAGGCTCCATTTTGTGGGAGCTCCCAGGGTCCCCCAGCATCCCGGGGCCAGAGCTGGGGGGCAGTCCCCCCTCCTGCTCGCTCAAGGTGCTGCCTCCCTGCTGTGGGTGGTTTCTAGCTTGCTGGGTGTGCACCTCCAAGCAGAGCCCAGTTAAAACCATTGCACCCCAGTTCAGCAAGGGGAGCAGCGGAATTACTTTATTTTTTGTTTTGCAAGAGTGTGGCGCTTCCCATCGGAAGCCAAAAGCGGCTCTTCTCTTGGCTTTGGCGGCTGAAGTGCGGGACGGCACTATTTACAGCCGAGAAGCTGCTCTCCCACCGCTCCCGGATCAAATGCAAACAGGAGCCGTGGGAGGCCAGCCTGTCTCTAACGGCGCGAACCAATCTGAAGGAAAGAGACAAAATCCCCAAATCTCAAAATAATGAAAACAAAGATATCCAAGTAATAAAATCTGCAAGAAGCACAAAGACAACATAACTCAGATCTCAGCTGGCTCAAAGAAAGTGTCCATTAACAAGGGATTAGCGGGAGGGAAGTACACAACCAGTCCATAGGAAGTGAAAACACACCGCACAGTCGCCTAATATCACAGCCCAACGCAGGGTTAGGATGAAGGCTGTGCTGGACAAGTTAGAATAAGAGCTACTCCAGAAATATATCAAATAAAAAACCAAGCGCTGCAAAGCCTGCCTTTGCTGTGGCGCCTGGATTTTCAGAAACCTTGAAGACTTGTAGCTCTCAGTCAAAGAAAAAGCATCTTGTTCTTTCACTGAGCACATTCATGTGCATCCCTTGCGTGCTGCACTTCACCATTACATCTCAGAAATAGAGATTTTTTTTCTTGTGCTGGGGGTTGTGTATCTCCTCGCACAGCTGGGTCTGGTCTGGACTTGGACCTTTCGGACACCCTGGTAACACAAATAGGAATAAAAAAATGAGTGAGATTGATTATGTTCTCCCCACTGCTGTTTTCCAGCTAG
>NW_008824668.1:376557-378240 GCF_000699105.1 Pygoscelis adeliae | reverse complement strand
AAATCAGTTATTCTTTGAAAGGCACTGATGGATTGTGGAGTATTTCTTAAAAAGCAGGGCAGGAGAAAGCGCTGTGTAATTAAATATGCAGAGAGTGTAGCATGTGTGGGTGATACATTCATTTGGAGTAATACACACACTTGCACTTCCATCGTTATTTAGAGATTAAACCGGTGCAGCTCCTTAGTGCTCACGTCTGCCCGAAGCCCCCGTGGACTGCAGCAGGCGCTGGGGTCCCTCCTGAAGCCACGAAGCATTAAACCCCATCCCAAAAGCCACGTGTGGCTCTACCCTTACATGAGTTTTCACAAGCCAAGCCTTACTTTAGTAACTCAATGTTTTAACTGGTCTGTGTTACGAGGATGGGGGGAGAGGCTGGGTGGTACCCAACACCAGGCCGCGGGGATGGTTAGCCCAGCTGCATCGGAAACAGGGCCAGGTTCTAAATAGGGGCTTAATCTGAGTTAAAATTAAATGGGCTTAATCCGGGCTTAATCTGAAATAATACCTCCGGTGTTTTGGATGTAGCAGCGCTGCCTCAAAGGGTTGACGGTACCAGCCGCTGTCCTTCACAAGCCCTCGGTAGGGCTGCCAGGCCAGCCGGCGGTGCAAGCAGCATCCCGCCGCCTCCTGCAAACATATCTGGGTCTATGTGGCCACCAGCAGTAGTAGGCGATCTTGCTCTCAACCTGGCCGTGATCTGTAGACTGCAGACCTCTGAGTGCAACATACAGAAATTTGTGAATTTGCAAGTTTGTGAACGCCTCCTACAACTCTGTTATTTCCAAGTGGAGTCAGTGAAAGTCCTAGACCAGTGCAGACGCAGTTGTAGGTAGCACACGGCTGTGGGTCCAGCACCCGGAGGCGTGCTGGACATGGCACATGCTGACTGTCAGGGTCCCCCTCCGGGCAGCGGTCCCCGTTGCTGTCACAGGGAAATGCAGCCCTGGGGCAAAGGTTGTGGTCTAGTAGCCCATCCTGCTGGATGCAGGTGAAACCCTCTGCCCGAGTCTGGAAGAAAAGAAAAATGCGATGGGTACAACAGGGAGGATGTGTGACGGACCTCAGTGGCAGGGTTACACCGGCATCCCAAGCTAAATAGGACGCTGGTGCTGCCCAGCCAGGCACTGGGAGCAGGCACATGCACTTGACATATGAGTAGTAAAAGTAGCAAAAGGATGTTTCAGGAGCAGACGAGGGGCTCTCTCATCACCGAAGTCCACACTAAGCCCTGGTCAGCACTTCCCTTGACAAGCACAAAGGGACGTCTCCACCAAGGAGTAAGAAAAGGAGGGAGAAAGGGACAGGCAGGACACCGCGGCTGGCTGCGGAGCACACGCATCCCTCCACGCCTCTGGGGACAGGATGAGGCAGAGGACAAGACATGGAAAGTGAGCAGATATAGAGGCAATACTGGTGTTAGCTCTGACCCTGAGTACGGGAGCTGAACTCTCAGATTTCCATTTGCTTTGAGAGGGAGGAGTTGCGCTAACCTTATCTAATATTTCTCGCCCATCACCACCCAAGCCTGCCCTTGGAGGGTGCCACTTCGCAATCCACTGCCAGGCCAATGGCCCAAACCCGTTGAAATCAAGAGGAAAGCTTTTAGCCGACTTGCAGCTGCCTTTGGATGCAGCCCCGGGAGAAAGCAATGTATAGTTGAGACCTTATTCACCCTAACGC
>NW_008824668.1:368407-376490 GCF_000699105.1 Pygoscelis adeliae | reverse complement strand
AAATATCCACCAGCGAGGGTAGGTGGTATACCCGAAGTCGTGTACCCACTGCCAGGAGATCAGGGCACCTCCAGCTCCGAGTTATGCTTTGTTTCTGCTAGCTGGGTTTGCAAATTGAAAACAAATGTGGTTCCCATGACGTGTGTCCTAAATCCTGCTCTGACCCAACAGATTTAGGTAAGCGTTGGTCCGAGCGGCATCATGCTTCTCTGACAACAGCTCCTGTGCTGGGAGAGAAGTTATACGGCTTTGCTTTCCATTTTGCCTGGCATTTGGCGTGCAAACGCCCACTCCCTGGAAAATAATGTATATTGTCTCGAGGATTTATGTATTGCCAGCTGCAATTTATGAGATTCTGCAAGCTCTGCTGGTAGCTTTGTATACTGGAGGTTTCATTTTAGTGTCATCAGCCACAGATTATGACTGCAAGGGGTGCCTGTCTTTAATCTCATTTTTGAAGGAATTAATGTTATTAGTTTTGATGAATTAATGGTATTTAGGTGTGCAAGGTTAGCATGAATTAATGTCCACCTATTTCTGTTGTGTGGCTGACTGTTGTAAAAGGACTCTGGTAAGCAATCTTTACATAGTCTCTTTTTTCTTCCTCTTCATTCTTTTGTAATGCTCTTTTTAGGAGCTTAAAAATAATGTTTGGGATTTTTTTCTTTCTTTTTAAGTAAAAAGAAATATTGAAGATTTTCCCCTGGGTAGAGCTGACATTAACTTAGCCACTGCTGAGTCACAGAAGGCTAACAAGCATTTGGGAGCCCAACCAAAAGGCTCTGCTTTATGGATGGTGCAGGTGTAGGAATAATGCATGGCACAGCTCAGCTTTCTGAGGAGGTCTCGCATTGCTGAGATGTGCAGCTTTAATGGCTGATGGAAAAGCACCAAGAGCGGAGTTGCAGGGCCCCCACCACCTTCAAAGTGGGTCACAGGGCTGCAGGACCATGCAGGACCTGCTGCCACATGGAGCCAGGGACCGTAATCCCCTTTATTAGCTGCTCACCTTCTGCTTAAACCACCTTGTTTTCCTCCCACTGCTCCGATCAGAGCCAGCCAGCTCTGACAATTAGAAAACTTCATTTTTCCAGGCTGATTCATGATCAGCTGAATCTGGTGTGTTTGGGGTCCACGCTGTCCATCAGATCAAGGACACCTAATGTTTACCTGGGTTTAGATGCAATCGTAGACCCCTGATGGTTTTTTTTCCTGGTCTCTGTAAGTCCATCGCCTTTCATCTCCTCTCACAAGAAAGATCTCCAAACTTGATGCTGCTCCCTGTGCCTTGTGCTCTCGGAGTGGGTTACACGCACACTTGCGGTCCCCTGCAAGGGAAAGGGTGCTCCAGGAGGATGTGTGCAGGCTACGAGGGAAGATCGTACATCTCGTAGTGCCACCACCAGCACCGTTCACCTCAACGTCCGTCTCTGCACCCAGTGAAGGGCACCCATGAGATGTGCGTATGAGGAGAAAACCGAGGATGCTGTCTGCTGTAGGATGAGGCTGAGCATGGACAGATAGCCTTATCGAAGCATGGGGTGGATTCATCTCGGTCAGCTCAAGCTGGCTTGGCTTCCCCATGATGCTGGTGAGGAAAGATGGGCTCTTTGAGGAGACGACACATCCCAGCCACCTTAAGCCCCTCTCAGACCGGCAGCAGTTGCTCCCCAGAGGTGTTTCTCTCTTTCCAGAAGAGGGGGTCTGTGCTTTTAACAACAACTGGACCACTAATTTTCAGATAGCTCAGATGAAGTGACATCTATCCTGTGTGTCTGCCTGGATGGAGACAGCAGAGATCCTGGCAAAGGCTGATACCAGCAATTGATTTGATACTCATGAAGAGCTCCCTGGATAGCTAGTGTGCTTCTTCCACTTGTTTGAGATGATCCTCTAGATTAACATCACTTTTGTGGTGAGGAAAAAAAATTCAGGACAAATATTGCATACTTCATGTCCAAATGGTTGTGACAGGTCATGTTTTGAATTTCTGTGTGTGGGTTGAGAAGGCTTAACTTCGAAATGGGTGGTCAATCTGTTGAAGGTCTTCTTTACCACCCCAGCATCAGCATCCTTCAAAAGGACGGACAGATGTAGATCTCAGCCCGTCCTGCAGAGAGCTTGGCATGGGCATTTTACAAGGTTGCTGGGGAGAGATTAGACTGGTCTAATAAGTCCGACCTCTTAGAAGGTGGCTCAGCACAGAGGTTTCTGGTACCAGCTTTGTACTTGCAAGTACAAACACCCTTTTCTGAAAACAGCAGCACTATTCACCTCCAATTCTTGAGGAATAATTGTACCAGCAAAATTGTTTCCTAGAATAAAATAAGCACAAAATTGAGTTCTGAATAGATCTGCCATGAACACCAAGACCAGATATTTAACATTATTTTAAATGTGACATTTGTATATACAAAAATACTCCTGAGTGCTCTAGCCTAGCATTTGTTCTAAGTTCAGTGCCTTACACAAAGTAAAGCAGGTGTCTACTGTAATTGAAGATATGTTGAGTAACTGATTTAGCCCTTGTGGCCATCAGCAATGTTCCTACGACAGGACCAAGGGCAGCTGGTGAAGCGCCCCGATAGCCTGCGTGCTTGTAGCTGCTGTAGGTATTGACACCCCATGGGAGGTGAAGATGCTGCACAGATCGAAGGGGGAAGCAGGTGGGCTGATAGACAGTAACAGCGGTACGTCAGGTTTCGTGGAGATGCTCTTGGCGAGCTCTAAGGCCATCAGGTTTTATCTGTAGTGTCTCCAACCCTCCAGGTCAAAAAAACCCTCTTGAGCCAGATTCCACCACTCTCCAAACATGAGGTTAGCTTCAGTCACATGGGTTTTTTTTAACTTG
This sequence comes from Pygoscelis adeliae, assembly GCF_000699105.1. Taxonomy (NCBI): domain Eukaryota; kingdom Metazoa; phylum Chordata; class Aves; order Sphenisciformes; family Spheniscidae; genus Pygoscelis; species Pygoscelis adeliae. The sequence goes on along the minus strand of NW_008824668.1, from coordinate 373,639 downwards.
TCTTCACTTGTCTCAGTTTTTGGAGTACGTTTACTTCAAGCTTTCAAGCTATTGTCAACAAACCTGGGGACTAGGAACATTGATCATTAAAAACCCTGAGACTCCTTTGCCTTCCCTTGGTCCCAGCGATCGAGGACTTGCTCTGTCACGAGATACTTGATAAGATCTAAGAGCTGGCAGCGTTATCTGGGTGGAGGGAGGTTTTATTGAGGATTTTGTTTCTTTCCTAATGAGGAGTCTCCAGGAACAGGCAGGAAACGTCTCTACTGCTGGAGGGACCCAGGTTTTACTGTGCTTGCCTGTATGAAACGGCACGTTGTCTGGTGACAACTACAAAGCCTTACCCAAAATTGGGTCTGCTACAGTGTGCTGGCTAAAAAAAAAAAGAACACAAAATATCTGAACCCTTTAATAGGGAAGCACCTGTATTATGTGATAGGCTTCTTTCTCCCATATAGGTATATTTAGGAATAACTAGAAGTCTGTGTAAAACTGCCTTGAGCTGTTCTTTAAGTTAATTATCACTTCTTTTGGTACTACGAATGGCTGTTCAATGACACTGTCAGCGAGTGGAATGAACCAAATTACTTTAATTATGGAGTAATTGCACAGAGTGATGGTAATTAAATCTTGATCAGTTTAAGTGAGTGAATTAATTGCTCCAACTTGGAATGCACACCGCAGCAAGAGGAGTTGTTTTGTAGTTTAATTAACACCAACCACTAAATTCTTATCATATCTAAAATGCAGACAATTAATGAGTTTGATTCTGCTCTCACCTTAATAGGAACTAGGACAGAATGCATGCTGAGAAAGGTAGCCGTGGTAGCAAAACGACAGAAAATTTAATATTCCTGTCAGTTGTGGAGATGTATTAGTTATACTCTCGCTTTGCCTTCCAGTGAAATGTGCAAATAGAAATATTTCCACATAATTAGCTTCTGGCCCCATTTTGTTTCAATACTCACTGATCTGCTAAACAGGAGACATTGCCAAATTTGTTAACGTTTTAAACTTCAGCTGCCTGTGTTTTCAGGTGATTTTTAGCCTCTTCTCGTATTTTCCAGCATGCTGCTCCCATGCTTGATAAACAAGCTGCCTCCTTCCCTATGCCATGTGCAAACGAGTTGCCATAATTTAGTTGTGTAATGGTCACACAGACCACTTCTTAATGCAATGTCCACCTTCTGCCCCACCTGACAGCCTTCCAAAATTGCCTCCTCTCATGGGTAGTGTCTTTGCTTCTCTTCTTTTCACTCCTCCCATGGTAGGGGCAGATGGGGAAGACCTTCCAAGCAGGAAAGATAAATTAGGGAGTTGGGTCATGAAAGCTGGTAGGATCTAGTTGTCTGCTGGAGGAGGCCATGGTCATGGAAGGAGAGCAACATGGTGAGGACGCTTCTGAAGGACCACAGGCGAAGGGTGAATTGGCCCTGGGGACAACGCAGCCGTTGGGGCCGCTGCCCCACAGCAGCCACAGAGCTGCCTCTGTGGTAGGTCCCAGTGGTGCCACCTCAGAGACATTCAGGCTGGTGAATGTACTGTCCAGAGAGGCCAATGCAAGTCTTGCCTCCTAAATACCATCCGCAGGCTCGGCGCGATGGCAGTGACGTGCCAGCCTCCCTCTTTACAGGACCTGGTCCTGACACGCTACTGATCCACGGGACAAGGTGTTAACACGTCTGCTCCTGCACAAGGACATGCAGACCCTGCTAGGTCAGTACAAGGCTTACACGGTTCCTGACTCTCCTTTTATATGGAGGTCAAAACAAAGACGTATTATCTTACCCCCACCTCCTTGCACAGGGCAGGGGGTCACCCTGCCCTCAGCAGAGGGATCTCCCTTCCTCCCTATCCCTCTTGGCCATTTGTGAGGCAGTTTGTCCTGTGCCACCACCTTGGCCTCCTGTAGGTCATTCATCTATCTGTCACGGTTTCCACCAGGCTACTCTGATTAATGCTTTCGCCAAGTCTTTGCAGGATTATACACGTTAATCGATGCAACAGCCAGGAAGCCAAACTGAACCAGCGGCGAGCAAAGAAAGGCTAAACACAAACTAAACGAGGAATTCAAGAGCTGGTCCTTGAGTAAGAGGGTAGTATTTCAATGCCCTTACCTACATTGCAATGAAAACATATTTTAATCGGTTCCTCTCTATGGCCTGTAATTAAAATGGCGTGGATTAAAGGGCTCAAACATGATCAAGCTGTTGCTGGTCTTCCCAGAAGGGCCAAGTGCTGAGTTTTCCCTTCTGCACACCCACTCCTGTGCCCTTGGCTGCCCAGGAGCCAGGCATGGTTTTATCCGTCATTATTTAACCCCTTACTTTCCCTTCAGATGGGCAATATGTTCCCTCGGAGCATCTCACCACCAGCCTAAGCCCACTCAGCCCACCTAGGGATGGGATGCTCTTTTGAGAGGATGACAAGTCCCACCATGCCCCCGCTTCATGCCTTTGCTGTGAAGTTCTTGTTGAAATAAATATGAGACATAAAGCTGTTGTTTGCCCTTATCCTGCTCTCCGAAGGGAAATCTTCACTCCATTTGGGCTGTGTGGGAAATAGGGGAGATCTTGCTGAAGGATCAGGGGGACATAGAGGTTGTGACGTTGTCTCTGGTGCCGGGAATCCCAAAAGAGAGGCAAGCTGAAAATGAAACCCGGAGTTGCTTGCCACACTGGTGATGCTGCTTAAGAGACACTTAAATGTAAAGAAGGGAGTTTCCAGCAGATGATGTGGCTGCAGGTTCAGAGCAGTAAATTTTAGCTTATGCCACGGAGGAGATGAGAGGAGGGGGGAAAGTCCCTGGAATGATACCAAATGAGGCACCTGGCTTAAAGGTGCTTTTAAATGGTAAAATATCTGTCATGAACACCTGCCTGAGCCACATACGCACAGACAGACAGCTACATCTTTCACTAACAGGGCGAGGAGGTGCTAATTTACTCCGCAGAGAAGCTGGTGGAGGTGTGACCCTGAGCTGGAGCTGCCATCTGTGAGTTCATACCCGTCACCGTCTCACCAGAGCACTGCTGATGGTTACGACTGACGTCTCGGAGGGCAGCGGCCACAGCGGGAATGCCATCGCTTCAGTGGCACCAAGGTTCAAGAGGGTGTCAAGTATTTAATTGGAAATTGCGCCCATGAAGTCTCTGAATTTGGCCAAACGTGGTAAATTTTCAAATACAGAAAAGCAGACACCGGTGGGACCAGTGACATTGCCCAGCTGGCAATGGCAGACCAGCCACTGCCCCTTCGTGAGCTCCGATTTCTGTTTTCTCTTTAATTGGTGCTAAGAGCCAGTACTGTCACTGAACTGTAATGCCGAAATGTTGCTCTACCCAAGGCGAGCTCTTGCTCAAATTTTCCACATCTCGTTCTGACGTTGGTCGCGTTCCCCCACTCCTTCCACATCCCCACTCAGCTGCATGTCTTGGATGCAGGCACAGCTACAAGAGCTAATTCCCTGCTGAGTGATATCTCCTCTGATTTGAATTGCCATCAGCTCATGGCACGACACCATCTTTTGGAAATGACAGAAAGTAGCTGCCAAATTAGAGGTATTTCTCCATCCATTTGTAAGATTTCATGGAGTTAATTCAAATTCGTGGCTGCTCCTGTGGCTGCCATGACAAAATCATAGCCTTATAGATGGCCAAGGAATTCCCATTTGTAGGGATTTTTGGTCCCCCGAGGCATGCTCAGCTTCTGCTAAGGACACAAGCCACAGGAGGGGTTTTAGATAGCAGCTCCCTCCTGCCCTGAACCACCATCAGACTCACAAACCAATTTTCATTTGTTTCAAAGCGTTGTCTTACTGTTTTACCAAAATAACATGGCCACGCGATGGCTGGGGCTCACTATCCAGCATCCTAGCTTTTTCTTTTATTTTTTTTCCGTCCTTCTTTAGTGACTTTGCTCATGAACTGGTGCATGATGTTTGTCAGGGTTAACGGTTGTGTCCTGAGGATATCTGAAGGTAAAAGGGTTTTTTTCACTTTTCTCGAGTGAAAGGTCCTGCTGTTTGATTTTGGTGGTACTAGACTAGTTGGCCAAAGGACTTGTAGCAGCCCGAGGTTGCTGGGTTGAAAGCAGCATCAGCAACTTATTTCCATACCGGCAAGTGCTGCCTAAATTGTATGACAGGGTGGGAAATGCCAGATCACTTTGTTCCACATTTCCCTGGAACTGGACAAAAGCCAAAATTTTCACTCTTATTCTTATCTCTCTGTCCCTTCCTGCAATACTCCGCACTGCTATTTCTTCTCTAGGCTCTATGCAGCGTATTTAGGCCTGAATGAAGCAGGCTGTGCCAGCCTGGGTGGACCTTCATCCCCTTCGCTGCAGCCACACAGCTTCTGGCCCCGTCCCCGTACGTGGAGAGCCACCTCCTTGTGCTTTTGCGTGATGCTGTGTAGAGATGGGACAGCGGGACCCTAAAAAAGAGAGAGACAGGGACCCCCCCGCCCCGAATCCCCCGAGTCCCAGCACAGCTTGCAGCCACACGAGCAGACACTTTGCCTTTCCTCACAGCGCACCACCTTCATTTTGGCAACTGAGAAGAGGCCACATTGGCCACGAACGTAGCACCACATAGCCCCCGTGCTGCCAGTATCCCTGCGCTGCAGTCAGGGTCCTGTGCCACGTGCCAGCTACCTTTGGGCACCTGCCTGAAAGACCAGTCGGAACGTGTGCCACTGGAAAGACAGACGAGGAGAGGAATTGCTTGACTCCATTATAGGGAGGGTCTGGACCACCCACTTGGACCTGAATTCCCTCCAGGTCCCCATCCCTATTGATTTCCTAAGGGTGGCCCCAGCCATGCAACGCCCCCCCCACGCCTCCTGCCCGGCTCTCGGAGGGTGTCAGCCCTCTCCAATGCCATCGAGATAAGTATGACCCTAAGTGACTTGTAGTGATGGCGCACAGACTTGAATGCACGCCCTCGCCATCGTCTCAGCGATGCAGCCCTCCTCCAGGACTCTTGCTATAAGGAACAGCACATAAATTCTGCTAATCCCATGCAGCCGTAGAGAGCTTTTCTTTCATTTGCTGAATGTATGAAATCCATATGTCACCAATCTCTTTCTGGTGGCTGGAGCCTGTTTATGAAGCTTAAGTCTCTGGCATGTGGCTGAGAGCACAGGGACCAAGTCCCGGCGCCTGCCAGCGCAAGCTTTCACCTCCTGCTTCTCCCGCTGCCCTCTCGTCTCCCTCCCTCGGCAGCCGGCA
>NW_008824668.1:363212-368372 GCF_000699105.1 Pygoscelis adeliae | reverse complement strand
CCCAGCAGCTCTTAGTTCCATTTTAGGGGAACCAAATGGTTCCTGTTTTAAACAGGGTGGTGGTGGAGCAGCCCAGAAGATGCGCTGTTGGAGCAAGGAGGAGGCAGAGCTGGGCAGCTGGCTGCGTGCCTTCCCTCGGGGAGGACCGTCACCCCGGCTCTGCGCTCCAAAGCCCGCTTTCTGAATCGCCTGCCAGCCACCCCAAACCCCCAGATAAGTGATTAGATGAGTTGCAGCAGGGTCAGCCGCCTGGCCTCCGCCAATGCCGGAGAGCTGAGGCTGCTTAAAAATGACGGTTTCGCCAAATTTGCAGGTCCTGTGCAATAATCAGCCCCTGTGGATATTGTCTTTGCTTTGGCGCCTGGTTTGGGCTTTCCAAATTGCTCTCCAGAGGCTGGGCAAAGGAAATGGGAGAAGGGGGCTGGTTTTGGAAACAACCCAGCCCGCCGCAGTGGGAATGCGGGGCTGAGGAGGTCCTGCGGTTGGCAAGGAGGAGGCTGGCAGAGGCTGAGTGTGATGGAGAGGTGACAGACCCGCTGGTCGGGACCGGGGTGCCAAGAATGCTGCCCCGCCGCTGCCAAACCATCCCCAAGCCCCAGCGCTGGCCGGGCACGGAGCAGACGTGTGGGGGAGCCCGGAGGGAGACGGGGAACACTGCTACGAAGAGGTGCGTGAGAAGGGGGAAAGGGAATGAAGCCCAGGAACGGCACGTGGTCGGGATGAGGGGAGAATTCACACAGGGTCAGAGCCCTTCCCCCTTTATCTTTGGGAGATTTGGGTAGCTTACTTTATTTTAGTCCCTTACAACACATTTACATAAAGCTGCTTTGGGCTGAGTGCTTCTTAGTGCTGGTCTCTGTTCTATTTAAACATAAATGTTTTAAAGTGCACAGACAGGTTTTTAACAGGAAAAAATTGCATGTGAATTACATTTATTTCTTGTTTACCCACACGGCTCCAGCCAACACTTATTGACAGATTAACTTTCACTAAACTTTCTATGTAATACGTTTTTAAAAAACCCACTTGAAGTAGAGATTCTATTAGTTCCTGACCTTATGTTTTAAGAGGAAAAAAGTGGCTTTATACTCCATGAAATGTGTTAATGCATGGATAGAAGCCCTCTTATCCTCCTGCTTACATTAGGTCCAATCAGGAGAATGGATTATGTTTTTAATAATCTGACATTAGTATTAAAAGTAATATTTAAGGCATTAGCCTCCGTAACTAGTGCAGCGCGCTCAGAGCTTTCCCTTTGTGTGTGTGCACGCAGGGCCGCGTTAAAGCATATGTTTATGAAACAATGCATTAGCCCAAACTGCCCAAATATATGGGGATAAATTGGGGCAGCAGATTACTGCTGACATCACTTTTTCAATTAGAGAGAGAGGGACGATCTGATGGCCATTTTAAAACTGATTACGGAGGGCAGGGATTAGAGGCTGTTAGAAACAGGAGGTCTTATTCAGCCTTGGCCTCCGTGGACTTCAGGAGCGGATGCTGCTTTACGGGGTGGAATAAGGCCAGTGCCGCTGGTGGCACCGGTCGTATGTACAGATCATCTGTTATATACGGGGGCTGGACCACCCCACCTATCTTAGTCCCTCAGAAACGTTGCACGGGACAGGGGAAGAAATCTCGAGTCTCCATCCCTAAAGCAAATACTTTAGTGGAAAGCCAAGTCTTCCCGGCTGGTCCGGGAATTGGGGTACCCTGGCGGGTAAGCACTGAACCCCGCTGGCCTGGACCTTCTGTTGGGTTGTTTGTTATCGTCTCTGTCTCCACGCATGGTTTGAGGGACATTTAAGTCATCGCAAGCCCTAACGTCCCCTGCATCCCCTGGAAAAGACAAAAGGGAGCTAGAAAAGAAAGGGGGAACATCAAGAGGAGAAAGTGGTGTGTGTGGCCATCACCACGCAGAGGCGTGAGCTAGGACCTGCCATCCCAGGAAAATTTCTCCGGCGTTTAATTCCCTTCACTCAGGACCACTCACCTTACTTCTAGGTGTAGTTTCTCTAATTGTAGCTTTTAGCACTTCAGGCTCACTTCGCCTTTGTCCGCTCAATTAATCAGCCTTCCAGTGTCAGAAATCTTCTCCTCATGGGGTACTTACAGACCACGGACAAGTTACCGCCTACCCTCCTCTCTGCTAAGCTGTAGATTGCTAAATGGAACCGTGAAGGGTTTTTTTGCACCCCTACTGGTGCTTACAGCAATTTTTAGACCTCTCCTATGTTTTAACAAGTCTCCTTGGGAAGCCTAACCTGAGCCTAACACTCCAGAAATGCTCCCATCAGTGCTGGACACAGATGTAACTCCACACCCGCTATCTCCGGGGCAGACGCGCTCCTTGTTTGCAAGAAGCCGAAGCCAAAATGTTTCATCTTTTATTCCTCGGCTGCTGAGAGAGCATGCATCCTCCCTTATTTTCACATGCACCTTTTGCTCTCTCATCTCTTTGACAGCAAGACTCCCAAATTGCGGCGAGCCTCTGGTTTTTTCTCTACCAATGGCAAACAATGCTTATCTTTGCAACATATGTGCAGTAACTGTTGTTTCGCAGCAGAAGGGAAATCCACAAGCTATCCAGCCACTGCACCTGCCTGCTTGGACTGAATTCCCCTACTCGTGTTTGCTCACTGGAGTTAAGCAGGTCCTGGGCTGGGAGACCAGCTGGGAAATCCAGTTATTACAGGCACAAACAAATGAGCAAGGGGCGGAGATGGGCAGCCGTTCCTATTTGACCGCATCTGAGGGAATTTGGCAGCACGCGGTCCTGACTCTTTAATTCCAGCCGGCCCAAGACGGGAGAAATTCAAGCGAGCCAAAGGAGGTGGGAGACAGGATATCCCCCACCCTCCAATCTGGACTTCTGACATATCTTGTCTGGAGTGCAGGACTAACGTGGCGGTTCAAGGCGGCCACCCTGGAGTCTGCAGACTGTCCTGCCTTCCTCCTGCTCTGCTACAGCCTTTTTTAACACCGAGGGGCTGTCTGAATGGCGCCTCTTTGTCTCCAGCCTCTAGGCAGAACGGCTGTTTCGGGGGGCCTCACTGGCAGCCTCTTGAGGTGTGATTTTGGCCAGGGCAGGGGAAGGAAGTGCCAGGTGAAGGGATGGGTTATGCAAGGCTTACGGTGTTTAGTGGAGAGCCTCTTTCCCCAGAAGTGCTGCGGAGCTGGGTCCTTCCTGGGAAGATGAAAGATGAGACCCCGCAGATGCCTCCATCCTGCCCTTGGTGTCTCCCAGAAAGTAACAGGAGCGACTCCCTAAAGTCAGAACCTGATGGGTTTTATCCATGTGTACAAAAATTAAATGAATTTTAAAGGTTTTTTTGCAGTTTTCCTGGTGTTCTTTCCAGTCGGTCAGCTGCAGTGGACAAAAAACAGTCTAGATAAGCCGATAGCTATATTCATGAACAACCGGTGGATATTACACTCCTTTCTGCAAAAGCTTTGTTTGGGAAGGTCAAGTTGTACGGCATTATCTCACATTTATGAGTGAAAAAATCCACAAGGTTCCTAAAAATCAGAAAAAAGGGTGTAATTATCTCATATATTGCAGAAGAATTATCTGTGCTGATTAAGCTGTCGCTTGTTAGCTCACCATGCTTATCAAATCACCAACTGGCAACGCCTTTGACCCCAGCAGTAATGATAGCACAGAACATTTGGACCACCTTGGGTCACGATGCACCCATTTTGTCTTTTTTCTTGCTAATATCATGTGTAAATATATGCACAGCTGACCCCGCTAGAGAGTCCCCCGTCCTCTGCAAGAGGCTTCAGTTCCTCTGCGTTTCCTTTTGCAGTGTAAGTTCAGACAGATTTGTGGAAAGGAGGAGATTTTGTTTGCACCTAAATCTTTTTTAGGATTTTCTTTAAAGGCCTTAATGCCATTGAAAAACAGCAAGAGGCAAATTCTGCTTTCGGTTACACCAAATGGGGAGTAAATCAGCTGAAGGCAGTGAGGGACACTGAATTTATCCCGATGAAGGCAGAAGCAGAGCTCAGTCCCTAGCACTTGGCTATTTTCTGCACCAGCAGTTCTGGCCTTTGAAAAATGAGATGCATTTTTCTCATTCTGACTTGTGAGGAGCCTGAAAATACCAGGCCACAGAAAGCAGAGGAGGAGAAGTCTGAGGCTTCTAAATTGTAAGCGGTGGCAACATCAGGTGCATTAGCATAAAAGCAGACTTTGTAGTGACTACTGACCATGTAACACTGTAGTCACCTGTCCTGGGCTCTTAGATGCAAGAGAGGGGAGGAGGAGGCAGTAGAAGCTGTTCCCCTTCAGTTAACGTAACATGAAGGTTTTGAAGGTCTCAAGACATACCGTTTCTTTTTATCCACCCTGAAATAACAGTTTTAGGAAACGTCATTATATTCTGCAAAGACCTTGGCCTCTTGCTTTATGTTAAATGTTGTTTTCATGTGATTGTCAACAGCTATTTGGTGTTAAAAAGATGCTCAGGGCAAGATCACTCTACCTCAAATCTGAGATTAGGCAGTGCCAGATTGGAAGTTTTCTGTCTTAATGGGACCGGTCCAGCTGTCCCACTTCCCTCCCTGGGAAGCCTCATTCACATGACAATTTTCTGGGGCTCTGCCTTTGCCCCCCCCCTTCGTTCGCGCATTCTGCAGCCCCTCATCTCAGCCACCTTAGAGCCTCCAGCATCTTCATCAGCTCTTTTTGATCATGAAAATGTTCCCTGATTTATTTCCAAATCACCATCCATCCTAGGCATCAAGTGAGGCATGACCTGTGGAAAAAAAATAACAAAATCCAGCCATAAGCATCTGGGTAAAGGCTGTTCATAGAATCACAGAATCATTAAGGCTGGAAAAGACCTCTAAGATCGAGTCCAACCATCGACCCAACACCACCATGTCCACTAAACCATGTCCCCAAGCGCTGCATCTACACGTCTTTTAAATACTTCCAGGGATGGGGACTCAACCACTTCCCTGGGCAGCCTGTTCCAATGTTTAACCACTCTTTCAGTAACGACATTTTTCCTCACATCCAATCTAAACCTCCCCTGGCGCAACTTGAGGCCGTTTCCTCTCGTCCTGTTGTAACACTCATGCCTTAGGGGGGCATGCTGAAGTTTTGTGCTGGTGTTTTCTAACTCTTGAGAGCTTGACATACAGAAACTGGGG
>NW_008824668.1:361142-363189 GCF_000699105.1 Pygoscelis adeliae | reverse complement strand
CAGCAGGAAAAGCTCTGACAGCCCCTGTGAGGGAGGTCTAGGTTGTATTTGAACCTGGGCGCACACCCCAGATCACCTTATGGCCATCCTATAAGGTTACCAGCTGATGTTCAGATGCAAGCTTGAAGCAAGCTTTGGGGCACGCCAGGGGAGGAGACCTGGCTGTCTTTTAACATGTGCTCAGTTGTGCCCTTACTTGTGATGTAGAAAGCTTCAGCAGAGTGTGCTTCTCTCATCTGGTCTTCTGCTGTTGGGCCATGGTCTCCTCATGGTGACGTCCCACAGCTGCAGTCCAGCACATAAATTGAATTTGAGGTCCTTCCTACAACATCTTCCACAAGACAGCTAGCTTGAACATGGACTGCTCATGCAATGCTCTGGCCACATGGGCACTGAGCACCTGGCAATGTGAATGGGCAAGTCAGGTCTGGGTATACGCCAGGATTTAATCTGGATTTAATGTAATCCATTTAATCTGTTTCGTAGCCTGGCCTTCTACAGGAAACGAAGATGGAGCCAAAATATCTTGATTCTGGTTTTGTGCTTCCTGACCTCTAAGGAGAACAACTGCAGGACCTGTACAGACCTTGAAACAAGTGGATGGAGCACGTTCAGGAGTTTTGCTTGGAAGAGCACGTACAGAAGGCGGAGGTCCACCTGAGCTGTGGGGATCCTGCTGCAACTCACAGATATGTAGCTGCTGAGCTCGGACATGCTCCTCTCAGCCACCAGCACGCCAAAGGAAACATGGGTGAGGTTTGGCAAGAGCTTGTTTTTTGAAGCTATGGAGAATCTCACTGTCCCAGCCTGAATTTTGTGGGAGCCTTATGCTTAAATGGTTCAGCCGATACTGAGAACGTAAGAGAAAAATGACTGTGTTTTGCTCCTGTGTAATAAAAATACCATCTCTAGGACTGCCTCCCACTGGAGCAAGCATTAAGAGGGCTGAGCCAGAGATCTGCCCCTAGCAGGCCTAGGAAAAGCAAACCAGTCCGCTCAGCCTAACAAACTCAAAATCCTGCCCGTGGGCTAACCCTCCAGCCCTCTCTCCTCCGAAATTTGGATTTATTACATTAGAGCTCTCCAGGTAACACGAACTATTGCAGAAATGGCACGTCCTGCATGCTGACACATCTCTAGCAGAGCTCACATCAGCAGGGCTGCTTGGTATATGGGGAAAATGGGAGTCCCTTGCAAGTCCCTTCTCTTGAAGGTTTAGCAGCATTGCCTCCCCAGAGTTCAAAGTTGCAGCAGCTCTAACTTGCAATTGTAGGAGCAGGCAGGGCTATATGTCTCCGGACATCAGTTATAAGCACAGTCCTAGCTCTGCCTATACATAAGGCTTCTCACTGCCTTCCTCCTAGGAGGCACATGCCTGGTGATGGGACACAAACCTCTTCTTTGTGGAGCAGTCTATTGATGAAAAGAAGGGAGTCTTTCCCTTTAAAAAGGGAAAAAAGGAAGACCTGGGGAACTACAGGCCAGTCAGTCTCACCTCTGTGCTGGGGAAGATCACGGAACAGATCCTCCTGGAAGCTATGCTAAGGCACATGGAGGACAGGGAGGTGATTCGAGACAGCCAGCATGGCTTCACCAAGGGCAAGTCCTGCCTGATCAACCTAGTGGCCTTCTGTGATGGAGTGACTGCATCAGTGGACATGGGAAGGGCTACAGATGTCGTCTATCTGGACCTCTGTAAGGCCTTTGACATGGTCCCCCACAACATCCTTCTCTCTAAACTGGAGAGGTATGGATTTGATGGGTGGACTGTCCGGTGGGTGAGGAATTGGTTAGATGGTCGTATCCAGAGGATACTGGTCAATGGCTCAATGTCCAGATGGAGATTGGTGACGAGTGGTGTCCCGCAGAGGTCCGTATTGGGACCGGTACTGTTTAATATCTTCATCAATGCCATAGACAGTGGGATCGAGTGCACCCTCAGCAAGGCTGCAAATGACACCAAGCTGAGTGGTGCGGTCGACATGCCAGAGGGACGGGATGCCATCCAGAGGGACCTGGACAAGCTGGAGAAGTGGGCCTGTGTGAA
>NW_008824668.1:354246-359597 GCF_000699105.1 Pygoscelis adeliae | reverse complement strand
GAGAAGGACTTGGGGGTACTGGTGGATGAAAAGCTGGACATGAGCCAGCAATGTGCGCTCACAGCCCAGAAGGCCAACCCTATCCTGGGCTGCATCAAAAGCAGCGTGGCCAGCAGGACGAGGGAGGGGATTCTGCCCCTCTGCTCTGCTCTGGTGAGACCCCACCTGCAGCACTGCGTCCAGCTCTGGAGCCCTCGGCATAAGAAAGACTGTTGGAGCGGGTCCAGAGGAGGCCACAAAAATGGTCGGGGGATGGAACAGCTCTCCTGTGAAGAAAGGCTGAGAGAGTTGGGGTTGTTCAGCCCGGAGAAGAGAAGGCTTCAGGGAGACCTTATTGCAGCCTGTCAGTACTTAAAGGGGGCTTATAAAAAAGATGGGGACAGACTTTTTAGCAGGGCCTGTTGCGACAGGACAAGGGGGAATGGCTTTAAACTAAAGGGGGTAGATCCAGACTAGATATAAGGAAGAAATTTTTTATGCTGAGGGTGGTGAAACACTGGCCCAGGTTGCCCACGGAGGTGGTGGATGCCCCATCCCTGGAAACGTTCCAGGTCAGGCTGGACGGGGCTCTGAGCAACCTGATCTAGTTGAAGATGTCCCTGCCCACGGCAGGGGGGTTGGACTAGATGACCTTTAGAGGTCCCTTCCAACCCAAACTATTCTATGATTCTATGATTTTGTAAGTCCTTGACTGAAGTGCATCTTACATCACCTTGTAGAACATCACAGCTGTTCTACACTACCTGCTGTTGTTCAGCATCTTCACAAGGTAATTTTGGCCATATATCAACACATCACAGTCCTGGCCAGTAACCTCATCTCTGCAGAACAGCTTGGAGGAGAAAAGGTTCCTACTACAACCTCACCATAATGAGACTAATACAACAAGCTTATGGGAGAACACATATTTCTGAACTGACTCTTGAGCTCCATCAGTTTCCAACTAGAAGAAAAGACAACCTGTGGTAGCTTAACCACTAGCAGCAGCACCAGGGATTTGTTCAATGCAAGAACACAATGAAGATATGGCAGGGCCAGGTAGGAAGACAGCGGTAAACCCAGGTAAGGAGAGTGATTTTGGGGGGTGCGTCCTGCTTGACACTCACTCTTTGTGCAAATTCCCTGAGCAGGACCCTCAGCTGATACAATCTGATCGCAGCTTAGTAAATGGGAATGAAACAGAGAGGACTGGATGTAACGTGAAAAATTCTTACCTAAATGAGTTATGTGATGAGTTTTACTGGAACTGCGAACGTAGGTGAAGAAAGAAGAGTTTAAACCACTGGAGACCCCTGAAGCACCATCTGCTGTTGCAGGTCTTCAGCTACATGCTGTGTTTGGGCATTTCTCGGGCCAGGCTGTGAGTTTGGCCACCAAGGCGCAAGATGGCAATTGATGTCCTACACCTGTAATTAAAAGAAGGATGAAAAGCATTTAAGTGTGTTTTGAGGTGGTAAAAAGCGTTCCCTTCTTGCAAATACCAATCACAGAAGTCCAGGGGATGAAGGGAACAGGGCCCTCATGTGGTGCATCAGCCGCACTCGTGAGAAGATGGTCTCTACCGCGTTTGTGGAGTCACTGTGCAGATCAGACGCCAGATCTGAGTCTGCCAGTAAGGCATGCGGATAAATAAATAATATTAGTTTAAGGAAATCAGATGTGAAAACACAGAGCTGATGATTGTCAGAGTTCTAGGAAAACCAGCTGAGAGAAATGGGACCTGTGACTGCTCAATGTGTCAGAAAATCAGCTGGAAGGCCACTAAGACCGGTGGAGGCAGGGACTGGAGGTCTTCTGCAAGACAATAAAGCCTGTCTTACAAAGTTGCAAAATCGTGGGAAACAAGATCTGCACAGGGAAATCAGTTCAGTCTGTTTTTTTATTTGGGGAAGAAAACGAAACTGATTTTTGAAGTAATGAACAAGCTGTCCTGCGAACGGTGGAACCAAGTCTGTTTTCCCATGGATCTGAGCTCCCCGATTCTCCCAGCCCTCCGACCACAACCACCCTGGGTCCCCTTCCCCACGCCCGACGACAGCCAGCACGATGCTAGCGGCGAGGCTGCGCAGATAGCCCGGCCAGCAGCCCCGGCTACAGCCGCGTTCCTCCTTCCTCCCACTGCACGCACTGATTTGGGTACCTCCCCTCTGCACAGCTTTGCAAGAAACGGCCGTGACCATAATAACGTCTGGGAGACCTTTACCTTTGAGTTTGGGTGGGTTCACAAGGTACTGGGGGTATCACGGTGGACGTACAGTGCAATCGCATGAAGCTCGGTCCCTCAGACGGCCGGGGGGAATACGAGGAGCCACCTCCATGGCGTATCCAGGCACACAGGTCCCCACGTGTTTCGGGTGACCGGCCACATCCAAACCTGTCCTTGGTGGCCCATCCCGGGCCACGCTCACAGCCCGACTGGGTGCAGCCAGAGGCCGCTCGCTTCAGCCATACTGAATGTGTGCACTTGCAGGATGGGGCAGTGAAAGCCCCACGCTCAGGGCCAGAGGGATGCTCGCTGGACCAAGTCTGCTTTTATTCCACTTTATTCTACTTGGAAGTTCCTTTTGCACCATGTCTAGCTACTGCAGTCATGTTGCTGTTAACGTGGGGTATGAGCCTGGTCTTCTCCCCCCTGAAAAAAACCCCCAAGAAGTCATAAAATGCAGCTTATTCAAGCCACTTAAGAACAAATAAAAGTAGCGTAATCTTCCTTTTCGTGCTTCGCAGGCAGGCATATATCGTCAGTGGAAACACTGCCAAACTTCTTGTTTAAATATAGAAGCCGTGCTTCTTTGTATTGTTAATGGTCCCCATGAGGACACGCTTTCCTTACACGGGGATATTGTTTACGATGAAGACCGGGCTGGCTACTTTGCCATTAAAATTCTGCGCCAACCCAGCGCTGACAATATCGAAGCTTTGCTAAATGTGTATACACATAAGTTCATTAAATGGATGCTGACTGTTGTTACACAAGTACAGCAGTTGAGTGCTTTCTGTATTAACCTTATCACCTGATGGGCAAAAGAAAAGGTTTAACTAAAGCTTAGGACTAATTGAACAGTATTTCAGTATTTTCTTATGTAAAACTGGTTCTGGTCTATTGTTTTTATTTATTTGCAATAACTGTGCTCATTCAAGTTTGTAATGACACTGCCATGGGTGAACAGAATTTGCTTTAAGTATTATTCTCCCTTTTCCTATCTCCTGCCTCCTCTAAACTGTGTCTCTCAGGAGAAAATCTGCAACAGAGCCTGGTGAAAAGACAACTCTCTAAGTACACAGCCATTTTGGGGAGATACGTTCTCAAGCCGTGTTTTTAAATTCCTTTAGAAGTTCTTGTTTATTCTCTCTGCCTGCCTTGGGTATGTCCTGTCGGGCTGAGCCCAGAGCCCGAAGCAAGAGGGGATAGGTGAGAATAAGCCTCCCGTGGAAAGGTGGGAGGCGTCTCACCACCAAAACACTGCACAAACCATGAGCACTTTCTTTGCCCAGTTGCCACTAGAGTATGCTCTCGTGCTACAAGTTCCAGGGATTATTTTTTTTAATAAATCAATATAGCACAGGGCCATCTTTCAAATGCTTTCCACTTGCCCTAGCGCGTTTTTTTTTCTAAGCAGTATTTTGGTTTTATTGCCGTCGAGGCCATCCTCAAGGCTTTGAGAAAGCCCGGAGGGTCGCTGTGCGTTGCTCTGCGGCAAGGTGAATCTAACTTGGGTTTGGACAAGTCTCAACTTCCAGAGCACGAATGAAAACGTGCGGTTAAAAAACATCTGCCTGGCTCCGACAAAACCAAAAAAAGAGGGTCTTGGCCAGACCCCTGGGTCATGCCTGGCGAAGAAGGGGGAGTCAAATCTCACGAATTAATAAGATTTCTGCTTCCGGAAGAAAACTGTAAACGCACTCTCCAAAGCGTTTGTGCCGGCATAAAGTCTGTCTGTAATCCTGGCCTTTGAAACGGTGGTAGTTATTCAACAAGATAAAGGCTGTTGTGAGCCTGCCCTACCATATTACAGCAAAGTACTTTCTCACTGGCACCCTAAAAGTTCCAGTTTCTGCGCGACAAAGATATAAAACAACTTGCAGGACAACTAAAGAATAGTTTGTCCTTACCATATTATTACCAGCCATTCTTCCACATTTCGATATTCGCCTTTCAATTGCTACCTCCCCCATCAATATAATTGTAATCAGTCACAGTTAACATTTGTCTTTGGATGCCTTTTCCAAGTCAAATACAAAGAAAGAAAAATACCGCCAAGAAAAAAGCCACGCTTCGGATAAAGAGCCTCGCCACCAGCCTGCTTTCACACACAGACTGCGCGCTTTGCTGCTAAAATTACATCTGAGCAGCCCCAACGGGTGCGGGAACAATGACCCCTCTCATTACCATAGTGACATATGTGATTGCAACGTATCTTTTTCTTCTCCCCGATGAACCTCAGCCAATAACGGCAGAAGCCTGCCAACGAGTTGAGTATATTGAAGCTCACTTGGTCACCACAGAGCCAAGCGGTTGCCTTCTGGGTGGAAGGCAGCCACGTGGGCCCAGCCGTTATTCAGCCGGTGTTTATACCCTCAAATACCAGTTCCTTCCAGCAACCCGATTAACTTCTGAGCGGGTCGCAACTTCAGCTCCTTCTGCCATCTCTGTACATACCGGCTGGAGTGTGTAAAAAGACCTTCCCTAAATTCCCTTAATACCTTTCTCGGTTTCGGCCCGTGCCCTTTCGGGGGTTTTGTGCTGGCTGTTTCAAAAGGGTCCTTCAGCACCAGCTTCTCCAGTCCCCAGAACATGATGCGCGGATTTTCAGTCGTGTCAACCCTCAACCCTGCTCTTTTTTTTAATAAAAGCAAGCCTAATTTTCTAACGGCCCCACTTAGGTCCAATCTGTTGGGCTGTTTATCGTCCTAGCTACCCTCTTCTATACCTTCTTCATTCGCATTCAAATGCCTCCCTTTAATCTGTCTCAATTCTCCAGGTATGGCCTCACCACTCTTTAGAACACATCCATGGAAATCGTTATGGGATTGTACGAGTCTTCCATCGATAGGTCTCGGGGTGCTGTTTGCCTTCCTTAACTGAACCGCTGCTTTCAGCGTTCTATCCGCCGACACCTTCACTCCTTTTCTCCGCCAGCACGGCGCGTAACCCCGTCCAGGGCACGAACCTTCGCCACTGCGTACTGCCACACTCGTGCGTGGAGCCCAGGGGCAGCTGGAGCCCGGCGGGGCGGGCCGCGGCCTGCGCCCTCAGGCTGGGCCTCGCACCCCCACCCAGCACCCGCCCCGCCGAGCGAGGAGCCTGGGCCTGCGGCGGCCCCGAGCGGGCAGAAGCCCCTGAGCCGGGG
>NW_008824668.1:349212-352861 GCF_000699105.1 Pygoscelis adeliae | reverse complement strand
GCGGCCCGGGGGTGTGCGGCACCCACAGAGTGGGCGCCCCCCCCCCCCCGCCCCCCATAGGCACTGGTGCATTGCAGTCACTCTGTGGGGTGCTCAACCCATTGAGGTTGGCGCGTTTGAACCTCCCCGTAGGGGCACTTGCCCCACAGGCTGGTGCATCACGGGCCCCCTATATCGGAGTGCACACCCCTCGGGGCTGGGGCATTGCCATCCCCCCCCATGGGGGTGACCTCGCCCCACCGAGCCTGGTGCATCGCGGTCACACCTCGGGGGGGCTCATTCCCTTGGGGTCGGTGTGGTACGGTCACCCCTTGGGGCTGGAGCCCTCTGGCCACCCCGTGTTGACCTGGTCCTCTCCCCCCCCCGTGCCTGTTTGCTTCGCAGCGAATAGTTTGCCTCTATGCGAGCCTTTCGGCAAAGGATTTAGTCGGGAGCCTTGGGGACGGCTGGTGGTGTCCGAAGGCAGATGTGCCGTCCTGCCAGATGTGGTATCGCCGCTCGGGCCGTCGCGTTCTCTGGCCTGTGCGGCCGCAGCCAGCGCAGCAGTGAAATCTCTGGATCTGCCTGTCTGGAAGTGCGACTCGCCGGCAGTGACAAACTACCGGACGGTTTGTGTTTCGTGCTGCCGACCCCGCCAGACGGGACAGAATTCTCCTGTTTGGTCCTTCAGTGGTCTTGCTGGTTTAATGTGGTCTTGCTTAAAAACCGCCTGCCTTCTGTAGCACGCGTGCAGCTGTGATTTGGGGATAGGAGGGCTTGGATTTTCTAGGTGGTGCTTTGATTTTTTTTTTTTTTTTTTCGGTGGAGTAGATACCCAGCACGCTTTCCTTCTTCCGTATCCCAGAAGAGCGTTGAGTGGGTCTGTTTAACTCCGTGCCTCTTGGCCATCGCTGGTCTCGGATCCAAGCAGTGCATAAAATTCCGTGTAAATAAATGGGCTTTTAACGGATGCATATATTTTACAGCTGCGGTATGTCTGGAGAGAGAGAGACATGTTTTCACTACAACTCTTTAAAATTTGCTGTTTGTTTTTGGTTAGTTACGTGGAAGACAGTGCTACTTGGTAAAAGCAGGATGGTTTTGTCTCGCCGGGTTTAAGGCAGCGTGTATTCAGCGTAGCTCTTCGCACACAAATGTAAAGCTGAGCAGTGATTCACGTGAGGGGTATTTGATTTAAAGGTAACATGACGGAGCTTTTCATCACACCAAGCTCGTCCTGGCTAGCTGGCTCTCGGAGCAGGGATTTTGGCGCGTAGGTGGACGCTGCTGCAACCTTGTGTCGTCCATTTTCCCCGTTCCCGTGTTTGGATCAGAGGGACCCCGTTGTCAGAGCTGCAGTAAAAGAATTCCTTTTTAAATCCCTTCTCCATACAGCTTGCATCCCGCGCTCCGGACGAGGCGTGCAAGCGTGCCCTGGCTAGGCTGGCCGGTGAGCACCCCGATGGCTTTGGCTTCTGCTCCCAAATTTGTAAAAGGGCTGGCTTTGCTCCCTCTGGCCGTGTCAGCTAACACGGGATGATCGATATATTTGCAATTATTACCATCTTGCCTTTTTAAGGTGCTCCCTGATGGGAAACGCGCGTCTATGAATGCGCGGGGGTGCCTGTGCTCCGAGCTGTTCATGCTGCGCGAAGCCTCGGGAACCTGGTTTTTAATTGTGCTTGAGCTTGGGTTTTGCCTCCGGGATGCAAATAACCATTGGCACCCTTTACAAAGCGGGGTGCAGGTTCTCCTGATTCGGTGATGGGCTCAATGCCGGGATCCGTTCCTTGCTTGTTGTGGACTATCCCGGTAGATACAGCGAGCGGCCCAGCAGCACGGGCGTGGGTTCGCCCCACTTGCCCTGGGTTATCGTGGTTATTTTATCCCATTTTGGAGGCAGGAGGGGGATTGCTCTTCCCCTAATTTCCGAAGGCATCCTGGTTCTTCCTAGCACAGCAGCTGCCTGCGTAGAGCTGCGCGTATGTACGTGCAGCGTGCATCACTCCTCTGCTGATAACTTTTGTGGGAGGCATCGAGGACGCTAATGAGGTGCGTGCTGCAAGCAGGGGCACCGCAGAGGGATGTCCCGGGAGCGGCCGGGCTGGGGGCCTGGGTGCTTTAACAGGCTTCCAGCAGCCCACGTTAGAGGGGATTATGTTAGAGGAAATCGCTCGGCACGGCGTCCCCTGGCTGGGCCCATGCCCTCGCTCCCTGTCTCTCGTTACTTATTTCGTTTTTTGCGTTTTCTTCTAAATCCTGCTGCCTGAGTTGTATGTGTTTACTGGAGCTGAACGGAGACGGGCTTGTACCCCCCCCGTCCTCTTGTGCCTGTCCTCGCCAGCAGCCGCCCAGCCTTGTGTTAAAGACTTTTTTTTGGGTTATTCCCCCGGTTTCTCGTGGCCCGAGCAGCCCATGGGATGCCTCAGCGCTGCCGCCTGGCCGGAGTCCCCTGGAAGGTCTCTGCACCGCCCCGCTCAAGGCGATTAACCTGCCCGCGCCTGAGCACGGGGCTCAAACTTATGCCATCAAAAGCACTGAAGCTACTTGTGTGAGTAAAGAGGTGCTTAAGGATTTGCCGTATCTGCTTTCAGGCAGAGAGCCTATTATTATATATATCTTTTTTTTTTTAAGCTAAGTATATTTTTAATTGTTCCTGAAGTTTGCGGTAATCCTAAAACGTAAAAGGCAATAGGTATTTTCATCGGCAGCTTTGTCGTGTTACTTAGTGTTACAGTAAAGAAATGAGAGAATGAATTTTAGAGCCAATTCGGAAACATCCACAGAGGTTAAAACAGCTTAAAAAGGGATCAAATAAACTCAGGTTAAAAAAAAAAAAAACAAAAAACCAACCCAACCCAAACCTTCCCCCTGATGTTTCAGACATCAGCTCCCAACCTTGCTGGGGATAAACCGGTTTTCAGGCAGCGTTGGGCCCGTTGCCTGAACGCCTTTATTGGGGAATCAAGCCGGACAGTCAGAAACGTGTTTACACCAAGACGACGCGGGAATAAACCCTTCAGTTGGAGCCGGCGTCCGAAGATGCCGCAGGTCGTTTTCGCTCACGAGAAATATAGCGAAATTGAGTTTGTGGATGCTGTAGTCCTCCTCTGTGTGTTTTGTCATTTAATAATCGCGCTCTGCGCTAACACAGTCCGTATCTTCGCTTACAAAGCCCGCAGAGGCTGTGAGCGATGCCCAGGTACGTGGGTGGGAGATGGAGAATTAACCTTATCTGAAGCGGCGGGTGTTACGCGCGCCTTTCGGGTTTCCCAGTGGAATTCAGCAGGCCTGCAGCCTGGGAGCTTATTTTTGCAGGTTTTCTTTTTTTTTTTTCTTTTTTCTCCTTAATTCTTACGAGGCAAAGTTGTGCTGTTGGCTTTCGAAGCTTGGCAGCGGCACCCACCAGGTTTTTTGGGTTGGGTTGGTTTTGGGTTGGTTTTTTTTTTTGCAGCTTTCTGGTCGGTTTGTGTCTGTGTTGCTTTGGGGTTATTCTTGCCCGCGCTACGAACCAATATCGTAGCAACGTGCCTGAACTTAATCTTAATCTTTAGCCGTTTTAGATGCGCATACTGCTGTATCCCAGAAGGACTTTAACGAAGGTGAAGCCGCGCCTGGCTCGGGAGCAGCATCCCCGCGATACGGCGGGCGGTGGGGGGGCACCCGCACG
>NW_008824668.1:346851-349181 GCF_000699105.1 Pygoscelis adeliae | reverse complement strand
CCCCCCCCACCGCGATGCCGAATTTAGGGTTTCCTTTATTAGCATCATCTTTTGCTGCGTGCAGGGGGAATCGATTGCTTCCCAGCCTCGCCGTGCCCTGGAAACATCGGGGCTGCTGAACGCTAAAGGGCTCGGCGCGGGGTGGATGGTTTTCCCGTTGCATCCTTTTTTTTTCAGGCTGTCTTGCAGTAGGTTGAAACTTTCCTAAAATAGGGTAGCAATAAAAATAGCCGGTGTTTGCAAGCGCGGTAAAATCCACATCTGAGAGGCTTTTGTGCAGAAAGCCGCGGGCTGTCCCCGGGCTGGCGTGGGGCGGTAGCTGTAATTGTACAGCAGTGACGAACGTCGATAGCGGGTTGACTTGCATTTTCCTTTAAAAATATGTTGTTTGCTGTAACGTCAAGATTTAAAAGTGCCGTTTGTACAATCCTCAAACTTTGCGTTGGATGGTAAGGAAGTAATAATGTGCAGAAATTTAAAATACCCTTAATTCAGCGTTTAAAGCCGACAGCGCCCTTCGTTTTGCATCTTTACCATCTAACGATGGGACAAAGCTACCGTGACCTTGGCACTTGCAAAATTAGCAGGATCAGTAAGACCAGGCTCCGCAAAATTGGATCATGGAATTTGAAGGAAAGAAGGAAAACCGGCCGTAATTTTTAATTTTGTTGCCCCTCGGTCGTGCCCTTCATCCCTGCGTGTGTTGTGCCTATTGAATAGATTTAATTCTATGAAATTAAAGAATTACGCAACGCCGTTCGGGAGCATTGCAAAATTCTTCAGCGTCAAGTGCTCTGAAAATGCCGAGTATTATTAACTATTCCGCTAACGTGGATCTTTTTGTGGCGGTTACTTGTCCTGGCGTAAAACACAAATGAAGTGCGAAATCTAAATGGTGTTTCCAACGGGAGCGGCTGCTGGATGCAGCATCCGCTGACAGGTATGAGAGTTACTGGCGAAGCAGATGCTGCAAGAATTGCTTTAGCGTCAAGGGAGCGCGGCGTCCCCAAATGGGTGGCTGCAGATTTGCACGATCAATCATCACGTTTTCCCTCTTTAAAACTATAAAGCTGTGGGGTTTTTTTTTTTTTCAATGAGAAAGAGCCGGGTTGCTTAAGAGGCAATGCAGCTTAAGCGTTGCAAACTGTAGTGCTTGAGAGTTATTGAGTCAATTGGTTTTAAATTAAAAATACACATGCACAAATGTCTGCGTTTTGAATATCTCGGGCCGGTCTTCACCCCAGCCTACCTATGCTTCCGCTTATCTGTTCATAAAAGTCTCGCGAAAACATACAAAAGATATTTTGTGCAATGACATCAGAGGGAGAAAATATTCTTAGAAAATTTCATGCTGTTAAATCTCTACAGATTTACAGTTTTATCCAGTCAAATTAATGCAAAACCCCAATGCAAGCATTTGGATTTTGAAAACTTTGGAGGAGTGTCATTTCCTAATAGTAATTATTGGTTTTACATTATTTTTTCACAGGGGAGCTGATCACAGCCGCATATGAGCTTGGAGTAAGTATTAGTTTTATTGTTTAATCAATGCTCTCATTAACAGTTTTAGGAATTAAGGAAGTTTAATTAAGCATGGAGTAAAGTAGATTAATTTATTTTCAAACCACAGTTTTTACTAACTTATAAGTACAGCACGCGACAATTTACTTCAAGTTTTAAATCCAATTAAACTAAATTATAAAGCAAAGGCTTTACTGTATATACAGTAGCTGGCTTATTATCAACCCAAATTTTGTATAAGCTGGGGAGAATAAAATAAATCGGGTTAACAATTTTAATAAGTTTTATTATTTAATAAACTTTATTATGGTGCATGATCCCTTTAGGCAAGACCTTAGGACTGTCAGCGCGGTGGTAATCCGATAGCAGTGTGGTCTTTCAACTTGCTAACCAATAAAATAGTTGAGAAGCTGCTTTTTTTTAAAAAAAAAAAAAAAAACAGCCTTTTGAATGACCCTAATATACTGTGAACCCAAACAAGGAGCCCTTTAAGGCACGCTAATGAAACGTGGCACCTCCTTTTCTCGCCGCCTCATTATTATGGGCGAGGCGTGGAGCCAAATCCACTAAGGAAAAATATTTGCGGAGTTAAAATTGGTGCGCAAGGACGGGTCGGGGAGAGGCGCCGCTCGGAGATCCCCCCCGGCTCCTGCCGCCGGACCCCGGCGTGCCGCTCTCCTTTTGGTTTCGTAGCATTTTCACCCCTTTTCAAGCCCGTATCGATCTGTCCGTAGGTCGCCCACCCGCCCGGCTACCCCCTGTTCACGCTGCCGCCCAAACTGGCGACGGGGCGGCTGCCCGGCGGGGCC
>NW_008824668.1:334081-346172 GCF_000699105.1 Pygoscelis adeliae | reverse complement strand
TTCTCCGGACCTCTAACGTCGGGAGAAAAGGGAACAATCGGGACGCGCACGTGGCCGGGGATTTTGTTAACCCCCCTCGTCTTTGATGTGCGAGTTCTGGCTGCTCTTAACCTCGGCCTGACCCATATTTGAGAGGATTATCGCAACCCGTACAAACAATTTCTGATGTTCTTTTGCAGGGGAAAATAGGGCACGTTTCTGGGCGGCAAGCAGTGAAATCTGTAAACGATATCGGGGTGCTTCAGGATGAGACGGGGGCGCTTCCTTGCCGAGATTATTTTGACAAAAGCCCTTTTCTCCCACCCGTTTCCAGAGCCGCGTCGCCCCTCGGGGAAACCTTCCCAGAGAGCGAGAGCAACCTAGAAATAAAAGCAGGAATAAATGGGGGGGGGACGACGACGACACAGATCCTGCACAGCCCAAGAGCCCTGAGCTCACTTAAACTTGGGTCCACGGGGTCCGTCTGTCCGGGTGCATCTTCCTCTGCTGAAGAGGGGTTGCTTTTGGCACATCACCTTTCACGTAGCAGTGCATCAGCCCCAAAGCACACTACTGGAATTGCTCGAGTAATTCCTAAATACGTCTGTAGGCATTTTAAAGTGATCGCTTTTACTGTTGGGTAATACGTGTAATTAAGTCGGCGTTATTTAATTTAATATCCTGTATTTTACAGCGTATCTGGGGAGGTGGAAGCGGCGCTGCCCTCCCGTGCGCAGTGCCAGGCGCAGCGTCAGAGCACAACTCGTTTTGATTATATTAAAAACTCCTGCAAGGAGTTGCTAAAGGTTTTGAATATTGGGTTCTGATTTTTTATTATTTTTTTTCTAATTAAGGTTATTCCCGTTATTACAGTTACTGTGAAGATCTGCCCCGCTTTTTAGTTTTAACTCCAGTGTGACAGTTCCTTATGTGCCCGTTCTGTGGATATGAAACGATGCGATCGTCGCTTTAGAGAAATAAGGATACAGGAGAGAAATGCCAGGCTAAATTTGGGCATTGTTTTTACACTTCTGGAGGTTTAATTTTTTTGGTTGTTGTTTAATTGGATTTGGAAGGTGTTGCTTCTGTCAAATTCAAAACTTACACGAAAGAACGGAAAACCTGGAACGGAGAGATGCTAGAAACTGTTAGGACTTACGGAAAATTATTTGATAGGCACAAGGCACTGACAGAATCAATTATTCAGCCTAGCAGCGATTGATTGTTTTTTGGAAACGAATTGTAAGGTATTGTGGGTCAGTTTTCTTTCCAAATTACAATGTTATATTTTTCCTTTTAAGCAACTTAAAACTGATTTATTTTTTACGACATTCATTTAGCAAGAGAAGTTTTTTCTTTCTATTGCCATCTCCTTTTAAAAAAGAAAAATACCTTTCAGAAAGTGTCCACTGGCACCGTCTGCGTGAAAGCCGTAACTATCTGAAGGCGACGTGTTTTGGTTTTAACCGGGCTTGTCCGTACTCACAAAGGAGCTAAACCGGCCTGTCAAATCCCCCCGCATTTTTGTGTTTTAATTAAAATTTAGCTGACGGGGTGACCCCCACGAGGTACCAGAGGAAAAATAAGCACCTGCTCCTCTTGCCGCGTGAAATGTGGATGTTAATATGAAAATATGTAGATGTTAGGAATACAAATAATTGATGAAGTACACATCCTTGGGGAGCAACGCGGTTCAAGTGGCAAATCTCTCTCCTCAAACAATAGCCACCCTTCAGCGGGGAGGAAGCCATCTCTATGGTAATGGGGCTGACGCTGCCCTATTGATCGAGTGGAAGAAGACATTATACAATGTCAGTTGGGTTGTTACAATTTCATTTGTCGTCTGACCTGAACTTAACCTCTAAAACCTTTCTTTTCTCCCCGCCAGCCGGGCAGGGTTGCTGTTTACCCTCGCGGGGTTTTTCTGTGCCTCCCAGCAGCCCCGTACGGTGACTCTCTCCCTTTTTTCCCCCCGGTGACTCTTTTTCGTTTAAGGGGCATTTCCCGAGTTTATTCCTCGGCAGGTCGGGACAATTTCTTTTACCGCTTAAGGAAAGAGTCGCCGTTCCCTCCGCGGCTGGGTGGCGTTCGGGGTGTTACGGCGCGTGCGGGATTAGGATCGAATTTATTCCTTAAACAGATTTCTCCTCGGCCAGGTGATGGCTGGCGGGATGCTCCGTGCAGGCACCGCTGGGGTCGATAGAAAGCAACCCCGGCGTCGTGTTTCTTTGTTAATTTTATTATATTGTATTATTCCATTATATTATTAGTTTCATTATATTATTAGTTTCATTATATTATTTTTTTTAAGCCCGGATTGTGCTTCTTAAAACAAACTTATGTCAAACCGCGTTGATGCAAAAAGCCCTTTTGTCAGTAATCCAGACTATCGCCGAACGAGCGGTTTACTCCTTTGAATTAGTTCTCGAATATGGTTTTCTCCCCGTCTGCACAGTCTTAATAAATTGCTTGTAATTATCGTAAAATGGCATTTACAAAGAGTTTTCTCGGACTGCTTGTAACTGAGGCAAATAATTCATCTTTGCTTTGAAAGAGGGGGGAGCTGCTTTATGTTTTTAGGACGCAGCAAGTGCGGCTATAGGATTGTTTCCTTAAACAACTATTTATTTGTTTTACTGTGGGAGGCAAAGCATAGCAAGTTTACAAAGTAAACCAATTATCTTCTTATAATATGATTGCCAAAGTGTCATTTTCTGCCCAGATGATGCATTCTTTGCGTTCTCTGTTGCAAAGAGAAATAGGATGCTTTCCCCCCCTTTAAGTGCATTTTTTTTTCCCGTGTATACCTTTAATAGCTTGGCTGCTTTGCTGTACCTAAATATACAAAGGTAATTTATTGCAGGGGCAGTAGCAGAGTGGAAGGTGTCACTGCCCAAGTACTCCTAGTAAGTTTTTGCCAGCTTTATTCTGGCTGAGTTGCACACGGGTTTTTGAAAAGGGGGAAAATGTTGCATTAAATTAAGCAGTTCGCGTCTCTCTGGTTTGCTGTTCTGGGTATCATGTTAGGTTTTGGACTTTGAGAGAGAGAGGGACTAAAAAAAAAATATATATATATATATATTCCCTGCCCCCCAAGCCTTCCCAGCAACACACTGTGGATGTATATGAAAACTGGAACCAACTCTTCTCCCACCGCCAACAAAAAGGAGCGGTAGTCATGTTGTATAATGAAATCATCAAAATGTTTTGGAAGTGGCTCTTGACCGTCCTGCCGGCTCTGAGGTTTCTCGCTCCGGTGATGTGTGTCCTGGAGCTCTCGTGGGAAGGTCCCTGAGAAGGACCAGGCGTGTTGGAGCACCAGGAGGATGGGTCACCTTCATGGCCATCCCCGGAGGGACCTCAAGGCTGACGCTCCCTTAAAACTAACCGGTGCTGGGAAAAGTTGTCTCCTGCCTGCGACGGGTGGGGAAATACGCCGTGTCCCTGGGGCACGCGGGTTTGTTGGAGCAGGAGTCATCCCCAAACGGTTTGACTCCTTTTTTTGGGGGCATGGTTTGGGAAAGACGGAAGGATGAGAGAGGAGCGCTCCCGCCTGGCGTGCCGGTGCCCCCTCGACCATCGTGGGAAATTAAAATATTGGGCTTTGGGGAAGGAGGAATCTCCTTACAGGGTGTATTTGGATTTTTCCAGATTACAGATTAGCGTAGATTGTCACCGTTGTAGCACAGCGCAAAGATCTTGGCCGTTTCAACAGCAGCTGAGCTTAGTAACAAGCAGTTACGAAGTTTTAGGAGGGAGAGGAGAAAGAAGGTACTCGAGTATTAATTTGTTTTTAGAAGAATATCTACCGTGACCTCTGGCTAATTGATCATATATATATATTTTTTTTTTTTCTCCCCCTTGTCCCCATAATAAACCGGCACCGAGTTCAGTCTGTTTGAAGGCATTACCAAATCTGTTCATTTGCATTTTGCTCTAAAGTAGGCACATTAGGCTGCAATAACTCTGCTTCGTTTTGAACGGGGAAGGGGGGAAAGCAGGGCAAAAAAACTCTCTTTTTTTTTTTTTTTTAAAGACTGAAGAGTCTTTTCTGACAGCTAGTCAGAGTTAGAATTAGTTCAAGGAAATGTTAATAATGCACTGCCTGGCTTAATCCCTTTGATATCACCAGGTATCCTCCTGTTCATGGGTTAATTGCTTTAAAAGCGGAGGCAATATTCTGAGCGGTGGGCCGCTTCACCTTTTCACAGCTGTTACCATTGAGTGACAACTAAATCCCATGTGTAAGATGAGGAAGAGCTCAATCTCCAATTGGGAGAAAATTTATGTAAACCGCAATCCCTTCAGAATGTGCGGAAGTCACAGACTTTCTTGATTTACTCTGCTTTTCCCAGAAAGCTCCATTGTTCCCTTCCCTAAGTCCCATCAACCCTTTGTAGCAGAATATCACAGCGGCGGCAGATAGCTTGAAATATATAAATGCTATCATAGCTCTGATTAATAGCGGCGCTTATGAGTCAAGTCTGATAACGGAGCAGCTCTCCACTCAATTTCAGATACCGCTAATGGAATCTGTCTCCTGCAATTGTAATGTGAGAAGGGCTAATTTGCCATGGAGCTTGGAGCTGTCACCAGCCGGGGATTGGGGGGTCAGATGGGAGCTGCCAGGTTTTTGCCCTGCAGCTTGTATCTCTCGCTTTGAATAGCGCAGCCCCCTGCCTGCCAGGGAGCTGATAGGCCGCCGGGGGGTTTATGCCACTCCGTACAATAGCGAAGGGCTGCATGGGCTGACTTGGTAATTGTGAAGCCAGCTCATTTTTATTTTATTTTATATTTTAGGAAAAAGACCAAGTAGTCCATTTATATGAATTCCCTCCTGCCCCTATCTTTTTTAGATCTCTTGCTTTGCATATGATATTGTTTAACTTCCTAAAACGTTAGGAAAAGTTTCTGCAATTACAAAAAAAAAAAAAAAAAAAACTTATAAAACATTTAAATAGCTAAAGTCGATTCCTACCGAGGGTTGGGGTTTTTGGCTGCTGGAAGTAGGCACCGGTTATTACAGGCACCCGGGATAAAGGCGTACCTATTTTGTAAGGATTGTGAATCAAATAATGGCTCTAACTGATATACCCTTTCTGCTTGAAAAGACACTGGGAGAGAAATTCTCATTTTTAATGGCTGGAAGCACAGTTTTTACAACTCACTATTAGAAAGGTGTGAGTACGGGGCGGTATTTATTAAGTAGCGCAGCTGTATGTGCATTTTATCGATCTGTCGTGAATTGTGCTACTCATTGAACTGCTCTGGGGTAGCTTGGTGTGGAGGTGTTGAATTTAATTACCAAACTTTTCTTGGGAAGGGGCGGCTGCAGGCGGGCTCCCCTCTGGTGTGGTGCCAGGTGCCTGGGAGCGTGCGAGGTTTGAGGTTGGGAAGTCCTGTTCCTCGCTCCCCTGCCAAACCCTCGCAGGGACTTTTCCCGTCCCTGGTGTCCAGGCCCACCGGTGTCCGCTGCCACCATCCTGGGGCACCTCGCCACGGCTTGGTCCTCCCTGTGAAAGGAGCTGAGGTGACACGGCCCCGGCACCCGAGAGGTGGCATGTAAGATGCCTCTTGCACGTGCTGGTGATGTTCACGGGCCCGTATTTACTAAGGGGACAGGCAGGGACTCAATATTATCCTACAGAGGTGGTGTCCTTACTGGACACATCCATGGTAGTGTCCTTGCTGGACACATCCAGTCCAGGAGGACGTATGCAAGAGGGTGCAAGGACCAGCTTCCCTTAGCCAAAATCCTCACTAGCTCAATACTCCTTATCCAGGCTGGAGCATCTCCTCTTCATAGAATCATAGGATCATAGAATAGTTTGGGTTGGAAGGGACCTCTGAAGGTCATCTAGTCCAACCCCCCTGCCGTGGGCAGGGACATCTTCAACTAGATCAGGTTGCTCAGAGCCCCGTCCAGCCTGACCTGGAATGTTTCCAGGGATGGGGCAGTGGTGTTTCAAGTCTTCAACTTGTGGTGTTTCGATAAAAGAATTTAAAAAAAGGGTAAGTAAGTGGTGGCAGTCCCTAGCTGGATGTGAGCGTGTGTCAAGCAGACGTGGCACTGAATGCATGTGGAGGGTGGTGAGGATGCTCCTGCTCGCCCCCACCCCGCGACATTGCGGGTCCGTGGGAACGCTGAAGTTGCGTGATGCTAAAGTCCCATTTGACGCAAAGGACAGCAGTCAGTTATAACCAACTTTGCTTTTTGGTATCTTTTTTCATGGTGGTCCTGTCCATTTGCTTGGTTTCTATTCTCTCCTTGTGGCCATGAAGACTCAACCGGGGGCGGCGAGCCAAGCTGGGCTCTCCCACCTCCTCCAGCGCCGGGAGCGGAGGCTGCGGGCAGGGCTTAAGTGGCTATTCAGCTCCAGGTCCTTGAGGAAGAATAAAATCTAGTTTGCTATTCCCTGTAGTACCTGCGCTGGCTCTTCAGCGCTGAGAGCAAGAGAAACCGCCTTTTGTCCATTGAGTGTTTGTGACGAAGAGACAGGCAAACCCGGAGGGACTGGGGTTTTTTGGGATAATTATTACTACTTAGGTCCTAAACTCATGTTCAGATTTTTATTTGTGTTTTATTTTTAAATAGTTCTTCTGTTTCAGCACCAATGCACATACTCACCTAAAATGTATCTGTGGAAAGCTTGGTTGTTAGGTCTTCTAACTCCCATTCTTTTTTAGCCTACATCCAAAAAAAAAAAGCTTTTTTTTTTTTTTATAAATCAAACAAGTGAAACCTCTTAAGTTAAATTTGAAATGTTAAATCTTTAATGCACTAGTCTGTTATACCGTGAAATAAAAGTACATTGAAGGGATATATCTTTGCTACTGCGCAGCAAAGTCGCAGCATTGCAGAGGCAGAAGTTGCTGGTGATGTACCTGGAGCCTGTGCAGGTGTAGAGGGAACCGCCGACATCAGGGCCATCATCTGCAGGTGCAGGGAGAGACTGAAATTTAAAAAAAAAAAAAAAATCCATTAATTAGTTTATTAGTGGGGATTTTAGAAAGCAGGAGAGTTTTGACTTATTCCACTGGGTTTAAAAAAAAAAAAAAAAAAGGAGACTGAGATCTGCTACCTGTAAAGTTTTGGAGGGAACAGAAGGCAGAAATAATCAGCTTATTTCACTAGGTACAGGTAGGTGTTTCCAGTGTTTAATGCATCAACTTCAAATATAAAATGTTCCGATTATCTTACTTCTTTATGAATCCAGTGCACTGAAGATTGCATGTAACGAAAACATTTCAATTAAATTCCAATTCCCGTCCATATATAGCTTTATACCAATCGTTTAATAAGTTTTTACAAATTGTTAAATATAAAATGTCTGCCATTATTTTCTAAATAAAAAGTAAAAACGCTGATCGAGTTCTTTGTTAAATGCATATGGGTTTAACCTGCGCTCTTGGCTAACAAAAAGTTCTACCAAACTTAGAGGAGAGGCTAAGTTTTAAATTGCAAACTGACGTGTTTTAGCAATTGCCAACAAATGAGAAGCTAAAGACTATAATTGCAAAACCAGCTTAAAATACCTAATTTCAGCTTTCCCGATTTGTTCCTGCAAACTCTTAATAAAAACCTCCAGCTAAAATATGCCAGGTTATAGCAAGTTTCTACTGCCCGCGTCCTTGGAGCTGAGGCCCAGCCGCACATTCTTTCACTTTGGTGCCTGAAAAGGCAAACAAAATAATAATTATTTTTTTTTTAAGTCTTTTCCTTTTATGTTTCGGGATGCCATGGGAAAATGCTTCTCACAAAGGACTGTGACCTCTCCTCTGCTGACTGCTTCTGCCCCTTCTGAGTGCGTTTTCAGATGATGGGAGTTTCTGCCGATGTTCAGAAGGTTACAGTTGGTTGACCGATAGGAAGGGACCTTCTTCCCCCTTGTTTTGTTTTGATAAAGCGCTCCATGTGCTTTGAGCAGGTCTTGCCCCAAACGAGTTATTTTGCAAAATCAAAAATACAAGCTGTTCCCTTGGCTTTTCCTCCACGTACGATAAACAAGCCCAGAAGGCAGCTTTTATTCAAGCTCGGTGCTTCAATCCTTCTCGAAGTGGGCCTGGCCGTGGTAGAGCTGTAATACCCCTGGGAGAAGTTATGAAGACTTTCCCACTGTTGCGTTGCCTGTAAATCTTTTCTTCTTTCACGAGCCGACTTCTGTGTGCTGAGGCTGTTCCAACGGCAGGGTACCACTACTCTGAATGCTTTCGTCTAGGTGACTCAGCCGCCTTCTCCAAGAGGTAGTCCCTACCTAGCCCAAGCTCAGGAGCTCCCCTCCACTGGACAGAGCCTTCTAGCGGGGTTTTGCCCACCCTTTGCTCTTCGTAAAGCCTTCTCTTCTTGAGGGAGTCGCTGCAAGGTAGCTTTATGCCTACGCTGTGTTGACAGATGAACACTGGATGGTTATTACGATTGCCATGGCTCCGTCGTTGGCAACCCATTGGTCCTCTTGCTCCAGTCATCTGTTCTTTCTCATACCAGTTCTAAAGACTGGGGGGGAAATTGCTGGCTTTGGGTGAGGAGGAAGCTACCCTCCTTGCTCCCCAGAAGCAATGGGATAAAGCCCTCCTAGATGTTGCTCTTACGTGAGGCCAGTCGAGGATCCAGCTGTCATGGGTCTTTGCCGTGTTTTTGGAGCACCTCAACTGTATTTGAAAAATGTTGTGTTTGAAGACAGAAGCACGAGTAGAAGTCAAGTGAGGATAAATCTCTGCTGCTCTCTGCTCTGGAGCCCTGATGTGCTGTCAAAAGGAGGGACAGTGTTAAGCAACTAAAAGGTGTTTCCAGAAAAAAAACCCAACTGTGTGGGTTTGGGGCTGTCTTGGCACTAAGGCAGGAGAGACACAGCACAGTGTCACTCCATGCTGGAGAAGTCCAAGAGGCTGCCAGATGGCAGAGTGCAGTGGTGCATGGAGATCCTCGTGTCGATCAAAATGAGCGGTATAACCATGTTAGTCTAGCCGCAAGGCAGGATTGATTTAATTTAGCCCCAGCATTGTGCTGACATAGTCACATGGGATTAATTTCTGCTTGTCCTGCTGGTGCTACTTTGCATCACGAACTCTTGGGTTGGGTAGACCTCCTGGGTGTGTTGGGTTTTTTTCTGTCAGGTGGTCTTCATCCTTATCTGGAGATACTTGCTCTGATCGCTTCCACTTCCAAGAGTGTTTCCTTCTAAATCAGCAGACTCGTAAATCCATCATTACCATTGCTGGTAGCAGAATCTGCAAAAAACTCTTGGTCTCCAGCTTGCATTTCCCAAAGCTACTGTCTCGATGTTCTTCAAGAACGCAACACGTTTCCATTTGGTTTTTTAGCGTCTAGTATACTTGCAGGAGGTTAGTGCTCCACGCATGCAACGTGCTTTTACAAAGTAAGCTTAGCAGCCTGGCTTTCCCACGAGTTTCGCAGGAAACGAAAGGCAACGCTGGCTCTGCTGACAAACGGATCTGTGGACCGTGCTCAGTGCTGGATCCTGACCCTGCGCTGGACAGTGAGCAGAGGTGTCCCCTGCCCCGCGTAGCTGGGATAAGGCTTTAAGCTTTGGGTTGAGTAGCTTTTGCTAAAGCCTTATTTCATAAAACTTGAATCGCCGGTTTGAGACTTTTTATCAAGAGGACGGGGTTTCTTTCATCTCATTTGAACTCTAATACACTCGGGTCTTTTCTGGGAAAGACAAGGAGAATGGGTAAATGATTGGGATGTTTGCCTAAAATGCTGCTTTTCATCCCAAGGTTTTGGGGGAGGTTGTTTTAGCTTTTTTTGCCTTATTTCCCTGCAAGAATTTCAAAGGGATTTACGAAGTTGTTTCTTTGTAACTAAAAGTTTGTGCTGTTTAAAGGGTTTAGTCAAAACTTAGGGCTGCTGTGTAGGGGGGTTTGCGTATCGGGGGATCTCTCAGTTTTTAAATACACATGGTCCTGCTGCCCTTTCCCGGTATTTTTCTTGAAGAGCAGAAACCACTCCTGACTTGATTCCTGTAAACTCCATTGTATCTTTCCCTTTTCTATTCGGGTGCCACATCTTTCTAGTAACAGGGAGGAGGAGAGCACAACCAGAGCCCTTGAGGCTGAAAACCTTGCCAGGCAGGTCATGTGTGTCCCACCTCTCCCTTGGAGGAGGTGGACTCAGGGCTGCTGGGCTGGCTTGGTAGCAAAACCGACGTGAACGCCTTTTCTGTATGCGATTGTGTGATTTTGAAACGTTATATTAATGCAGTGGGTGACAGGTCTTGCCTTGGAGAATTTCATGCCGAATACCCAGACCTGTGTTGAACGGCAGTGAAGTTTAGACGTTGGAAGAGTCCAGCATGGAGGTGATGCATTCGTGAGCACAAGGGAGATGTGGGAGGCATGGGGTTCATCGTTAGTCGCTTTAATGACTTATGAACAAGTCCTTAGACTTCCCGTTATGATGGGGCAGACAGATACACTTGTGAGAACCAAATCACCAGGGCTGCTCCAATGAGTCACTCGGTGCCATCAGATTCACCCTCAAATCTGTCTTGATGCTACTGGAAACAGAGGTGGTCTTCAGGGCCCTTCAGCGTGGGTGAATTTGGTGAATGCTGATTGATGGGCCCCCTGCTGATCTTGCAGCCATGGTGGCTTGAGCAGGCTGGAGTGAGAGTGGGCAGAGGGGGTGAGATGCAGAAATCCACGTTGCAGTTCTTCCACCGACGACTTTGCAGGCTGGGAGCTTCACGTTTGAACGAGGCCTCGCCACCCTGTGGATGTAAAAACTCATTTTGTAGACGTGTTAGTGTTCACCACGAAAAAATGATCCTATGATACAATTATTGTGTAGAAGGACTGGATTGGAGCGATCTGTATGGCAGGGTCAGGGATGGACAAGCCCAGCGCGCCTGCGCTTTTCAGCTGGCAACAGTAGATGCTTCAAAGTTTGCCTGACTTCCTACAGAAGGGGCCCCACGTTCACCGTTCTTCTTATAGGGAACTTTGCAGACGCAGATTTGGTCTGAAACAGTCCCACCGGCTGCCAGTTGGGGATTTTCAATTTTTTCCCCTTCCATTGATTTTTTCAAGACTCCCTGCCACAGTCTTGATGCTGAAGCTCTGTGTCACCCTGAGCTTGTCTCGCTCTGGCCTCGGATGCCTGAGAGTTGGTTTCTTTTTTCCCCGGTGTTAACTGAACTGCCTTCCTTCTCGCCCTCCTGCAGCTGCAGATCTGAAAACACTTTACAAAGGAGATAAAAATTGTTAGTCCTGTTTTGCAGATACCTGGGGCAGCAGTAGCAGAGTGGCTTGTCCCAGACCACCCAGCATGTCCAGTGTCGGTGGCAGGAGGAGGAATAGAGACCTGGTCTTCCCAAGCCCTCGTCCCAGTCCTCTCCTCCCCGTGAACCCTGCTTCCCATTTTTAATGGATTAAAAATTCCCGTTCTGACTGCAGAAGTCCTTCTTTGACGTCTACAGAAATAGGTTGGGTTTTCAGTGTACTGAGGTCATTGCGGGAAGGTGGAAAGAAAGCATAACCAAGGAGAGGAGCCCTTGCTAGGGAGTGCTGTGCCAACAGCTCCCTCATCTCTGTTCATAGAGGCTGTCGGTTTTGTTTACTTGGTCTCTATTTATCTCAGAGTTACGTGAGGAACCCCATAAGCAAGTCCTACATGGATGTCCACTCTCTGATCCCTGATGGGCAGAACAAACCACCTGGGGACCTTGGCTGTGCTAGAGGGTACGGCCAGTGTTTAGGAGCAAGTTACACGGGTAGCTTGATGAGGAAATTGGCTTTCTTATAATAATTTTGCTTTAAACCTGCTGGAAACGTTAGGACTAAATGGAAGTGTGTGCACCTGGGGTGGGACTAGAAAAATACCCAATTTGTGGTAGAACCTGGCTTAGTCTCACAGCAGGATGATGAATTTCTGGAGAGGAGCTTTGACTATAGCTGCAGCTGTTTATGTCTTTGGATAAGGCATAATTGAGCTGGTTGTGGTGCCCTACATGGCGTCTTTTCAGGGTGACTTCCCGAAGGGGAGACCTTCCAAACAGGCAGAGCCGGAGCTGCCCACGATGCGACTGGGTGGGAAGAGCCACGATTGCAGAACGGGCGTAATAGGTTTCCGGGGCTAAATCCCACCTCGTGG
>NW_008824668.1:307791-334007 GCF_000699105.1 Pygoscelis adeliae | reverse complement strand
CTATCGGTCTAACAGCCATCCCATGGGCGGTTGCTACGCCTGCTTCCTCCGCTCTCTCCCCCTTGCTGGAGCTGACCCCCGTTTTCCCCCGCTCCTGACCCCGGCGGGTGCCTCTCCCTGCTGGGACCATGGGCGCCACAATCCTCACCCACCCCCGAGACACTAAACACCCCCCCCCAGGAAAGCTCTGCTAATGCTGTCCATCATGAATAAGCTCTAATCCACTCTTTATTGAGCGCCTTGATGAATTTAAGGCTGCACCCTTGCTGGCATCTCCTCCAGCGGAGAGTATCCCATTAGAGGCGTGACTCCCTGGCTCGGCGTACCATGACCTGCTGGGCCATCGCTCATCGGGGTTTCTGAACCAAATTCAACGCTGGAAGTTTTCATGGCGCTTGCGAGAAGAAGCCGACTCTTTGGTGTTGGGTGGCTTGCAAATAGACAGGCTGGCTAACGCCTGCTCTTCCTAATTGCAATTCAGTGCAAAGAAATTATTAGGAAGATATTAACCACATAATGTTTTGGCAGGGTGCTGGGTGGCAGTCATCATTTCTGCTGCTACAGTATGTTTAGAAAAAAAAAAACCCTAAAAAAGAAGGACAATAAAGTAGGCTTTTTTGTTGGAAAAGAAGATTTCATGTTATCTGTGTTTGCAGGCTTTCTGGCTCATATGCGGGAGGAATCCTTGCTGCGGGGGTGTTTTCATTTTCTCGTCTAACATGGCAGTGGTCCATTGCGGCGGAGGTTTTTAGCTTAAACAATCTGTTTGTGGGGCTGCTGATGGCTCTCACCGCGCATTTTGAGGAGGCATCCACTGCAAAGGAGAGATCAAAGGTAAAACATCTCAAGCAAAGCGAATAGTTCTTTATTTTTTTTCCAATTAGTTATCCCACGCCTGTTGAATTTCCTATTTGTTTAGTGTTGATTTAGTTTTGTTTAAATAAAGTCGGCCAAATTTTGGGACTGGGTTCAGCACCTGTGCTGGGTGGTGTCGATCCCTGCCCTACCTGGATGTTCAAAAGTGCCGAACGTTGCAAAACCCTGTCCGCTTTGCTTAAGGGTTGAGTTGGGACCTCTTGGATGGGTTTGGGCTTGGTTTAATACACACAGGGTGGAAACAGGAACAGCAAAATCATTTTCATCTCAATGTTCTAGTGCAAAGTTTGGTTTTCTGCATCAAAGGCTCAAACTAGGCTGTGGGTGTTCCAGGTTTTGGTTTTCAGAACTGATGTTTTTCCTTGGGGTAAACAGATATATTTTATAGAAAACTTCAGCCAGTCAGAAACCCACGTTTCTCCCGAAAAACAGAAACGACCAAATTTTCAATCAGTTCTTTTGAAATTAAATGTGCCCCTAAAATAATGGCATTGTGAAATACAGAGACTTCAAATTTCATGCTATATTCTCTACTTTATAAACCGAGTAGGCAGCCAAATGATATTTTTACTCAGCAGTCTTGTTCTTTCTACTTCTATTTGCCTGAACATCTGATCTCGTCTCCTCTCACAGACTTGCCCGCTGTGACTCCTGTAAATTGTGTGCATAAAAGGATTTTTGTCAGGCTAGGCTAGAATTTCAGGAGTCGGCAGTGGTAGTTTACTCAGCTTCGCAAGTTCTCAAATAACATGTTTTATCAGTGGTCATAGAGACCTTGTTTCACCACGGGATTTTTTTTTTTTTCTTTTCTGATGAGTACCATCCCAAGATCCCTACAACCTGAACT
Organism: Pygoscelis adeliae; assembly: GCF_000699105.1. Lineage (NCBI taxonomy): Eukaryota > Metazoa > Chordata > Aves > Sphenisciformes > Spheniscidae > Pygoscelis > Pygoscelis adeliae. Next base: position 332,284 of record NW_008824668.1, on the reverse strand, counting down.
CCACGAAGATGGAGTTGGGCGTTTTCCAACCTGCTTCCACGTTTCACCTGCCCAATTTCCAATGGGATTTTCAGATGAGATTTGCAGAAGCAGTTAAGGAGCTTGTTTCAATGTTTTTTGGGTGTCTGGCATCCCATGCCTTGAAGAAGCCAGGCTGCCAACAGCAAGCTCCCAGCGCTTTTCATAAATAAGATGGTCGTGCAAACTTCTTCAGGGGTGTGCTTGGAGTTCGTCGATATACTTGAAAAATTACTGAGGTTGTTTTGAGTCCCGCAGGGCAGCTCTGAAGCCCACAAATATTTTTCAGAAGTTATGGCAGGTGTTTCCATGGCAAGGCAGCGTTCAGCGTTGAATGCTGGGCAGTCAATTAAAAATTACCAGGTGGTCCCATCACCACCCCAAGGCAAGCGTTTGCATCTCACACGCCATCCTCACCGGTGACTGAAATAAGCAGGGGCGAAGCTCTTACGATAGATGGAAGTGCTGCCCTCCTTGGGGATGGCTGGGGAGGTGAGGATGGGTTGTCAGCTCCTGTCCAACAACGTCTGTGGGACTCTGGTGGCTTTTTGCCCACAGAGGAGCTGCCCTGGGGCTTGGCTTCAGGTTGTAACATGGACCAAGTGGGCAGCGATGGTGGAGAAGGAGGCAAATTCAGAGGAGGAGCAGTGTGGCCAGTGGTGTACCTGGCACTGACCCACGGTTTCTACATGGAGTTGCTCTCGTAGCCTCATCCTCCCCCACTGAACGAAGAGGACTCGGCACTGGTCTGATGGTGTCGGGACAGAGCAGAGCATGTGGCAGCATGGGGCAGAGAGAGGCTTTCCTTAGCATCAGCCAGGGATGGCCGTGGTACCAGTAACGAGCCTGTGAATAATCCTCAATGAGTACCAGAAATACCCTGTGCCGTGCTGCATAGTCTGGATACGTTACCCGTTTTATCAGAAAACTCTTTCAAAGGTCCTTGAAAATGAGCTTTTAGACTAATGAGGGATATCGCAGATAATTCCCTTTGCTTAGGAAGTTTGTGTAGCCCTGACTTTAGCCCTCTGTGCCTGAAGAAGAGGAAAAAAAATCATTCCTGTTATATAAAATGAGGTCTCTGTACATAATGGCATTATTTTAGGGCACAGCTGCTGAAAACTTTGCATCATTCGGAGTTAACTGCTGGGCAGTCTCCCCTGTCCGGGAGAGGTTCAGGAATTGGACCCCGTCGCGTCGTTACGACACGATGGTGCTAGAGATGATCTCTGAATACATGGAGACATAGCCGTTGCGCTGGACACTTCTTAAATAATGTTTTCTGTTAAACAAATGAAATCCCCCTGTAAATAATCAAAAATAGCCTGTTATCTGTGTTACAACTGACCGGTGCTCGCCGATGTATTTGCCTTTCTCCTGTAAGTGTGCTGTGGGCTGCACTGAAGCTCTTTTGGTCTCTGGATGTTTTTGCAAACTGTAAAGAGTAATTGTGAATGTGGGGTTTTTTTTTCCCTTTCAGATCTCTAAACTTGGTGCCTTTTGCTGCGGGCTCAGTTTGTGCAATCAGCACACGATAGTGCTTTATATCGCTTGTATCGTGCCTTGGGTTCTCTCCCGGCTTTTCAGAAAGACGGTACGTATTTTGCTGACCCATACCTCTGTTTTTGTAAGGCAGCGAGTAATTCTTCTTTCCAAGCACGTGTGCCACTTTTATGTTGATGTACAAACAGGGACAGTCAATGCTCTGTCTAAACTAGTCGGTCATAACCCACTGAAGTTACAGTCCATCGGTCTGACACCAGAGCCGCCGATCACGATTTCGGGGCTTTGCTCAGACCAGCAACCTGCGACCCGCCCGTGTCTCCTGGCACAGGAGCGCTCTGCCCCAGCTGCCTGCAAGTACCCCGTACGCAGCCACGAGACCGATACTCGGAGCTAAAAACTGCTCGGCGTGTAGGAAATAAGAGCATGTTCAATGACCTACCAAACAGGAAAGCAGATAAATATCTGTCGGTGAGAAGTCACAGGCACGTGCAGTCTGGGCACCGCTTTTCTGGCTGATGGCACTGGCTTTCTCATGCCATCAACTCGTCTGGAGATGAGTTTCTGTATGTTGATTCCCCGGTGACCAAACAAAAGTCATGTCCACCCGTTGCAGAGCATCTTGCGACTGCTGTTGATAGTTGAAGGTGCAGCCGGAACAAGCAGCACGGCAAGAAGAGTGCAGAGGCTTGTCTCTAGGGGGAAGTCCTCTTCAGCATCTCCTTGGGATGTGCCAGGCTCGGTGGCCTCCAGCTCTGATGCAGCCAGGACTGGAGGGTCCTAGAAGAGATCAGCTCTCGGTGAAGAGCACCCGGCTCGTGCCAGCTGGAGGAGGCTAAAGGAAGGCTGACCTTCTACGAAACAGCAAGCCTCTGAGCCGGTCAAATATATCCCTTTCATCTCCTACCAGAGAGATCCCATTGTGAAGATGTCCCTCCTTTTACACCTCTTTATTAAACTTGCTCATTGTGTAAGAAGGTGAAAACATATTTGCGCATGCCTGGCTTACGAAGGTGATACACATCTGTCTGGGTGAGGCTCCCGGGTGACGTTGAGGGGCCCTGCAATGCTCTAGTCTTCTGTAGGGGATCTCCTGTGAGTCAATGCATCAGGCTGGATGCAGACGTGTTGTAGAAACTCTACTTCGCCGTGAAAACGGCTGCACATCTCAGCGACGCAGATGCTCTGATCGCTTTGCAAATGGCCCTGAGAAGCCTCCACCTACTCCCCCACACACGCTTTTGCTCCTGTGAAGGCGACAGTGGGACAGGTTTCTGCTGGGCCAGTCCTGCCTGTATTTTTCCACCCTCGACCTGATAAATCAGGCGTGGTTCTAAGTAATGGCACAAGGTGTAACTAAGCTTGGAGTGAAGCATGCGGGCTGCAAGAGAGAAGATGCAACTCAGACATGCTTGATCCAAAATGTGTTCAGCGTCTCCAGCAAACCCCTTTCTGACTGTGTATTTCCTTTAACACAGTGAAGACTCACTTCCGCGATATATTTGTGTTCTTTAAACAGAGTTGGTTTTTTTTTAACTGGGGAGGTCCAGAGAGACCTCTGATTTCCAGCAAGGACAATCCTGTGCCAATATAATATTCCTGGGAAATACTTTAGGCAGCCCAGTAGAGCCTGCTGCTGAAAAACACCTAATAAGAAGGATAAGTGATGGAAAACGGTGTCTTTTTAAGTAAAAAAGAGCCAGCTTTCTTCTGAAGGAACTCTGGCCACCACTGTTATCAAGCTACTTTTTCTGCTCTGTAGATCATCACTCTGAATGGTGCCACTTCCCCATAACCCCAACTGCTGAAGAAGTGCTTTGATTGACAGGGCAGTGACTAACGATAAAGCAAGCGTGCAATATTCTAGGGTGGGATTTTCCAAAGCACTTAAAGGAGTTAGGCACAGAAGTCCCTTTGAAAGTCTCGTCTTCCTGACCCCTTAGGCAGTCTTGAAAATCCCACCCCAAAAGTTGGCCTATCCAATTTAGCCAGCGTAATCACGATAAGGTAAATGGCAAAACTGACTCCTGATGATGGTGGTGATGTGTGTAGTTGTACAGAGCAGTGTAGTTGGTTTTTTTTTTTTTGCCAGATGGAATACCAGCCAACTCTTAATCGCTGCAAAGTGGGTTATCTCAGCCTTGCAGTGCTTCAGCCATCTATGCATGTCATGCCATGATTTAAATGTGAAAGATGCAATGAGTATGATACTCATGAGTCCTAGCTAATATTATTTGCTTCACTTAAATTTCACCCTGCCATGCAAAGGAGATCAGTTTGATGCAGTTTCCTAGTAATCCACAAAATCGTAAGGTTTAACATAGCATTTTGTAGGGACTTACTATAAATTGAGAGATCAGCTCTGTGTAAATATATTTGATGTTTTTTTCTTTATCTGTTCTTGAAGTTCCAGCGTGATTAAACTAAAATAAACATTGTTATGCAATATGACATATTTTGGTGCAGGAATTGTCCCTAGGCCATTTGCTGAAGTTGGGTTTATGCTTCTTGGCTGGTTTGCTGCCTTATCTCTATCTGCCGGCTTCGTCCTACCTCAATCGAGCCCGTTGGACATGGGGAGACCAGACGACTTTTCAAGGATTTTTGACCCACTTTCTCAGGGAAGAATATGGGACATTCAATCTGGTAAATAAGGGTCATTTTCTAAAGGACTTTCTTTTAACTTATGCAATAGCAGAACCTTTCTATTTGTGACGGTTAATGGCTTGCAGAGGAAGAAGCTGAAAATGTTTCCTTTTTTAAAAATTTATTTCTGATTTTGACCTTCTGATCTGTCAGGTTTTCTGGGAACGGATCACATGGCTGGGAAAGCAAAGAAATAATTCTCTTTGCCTTTACAGGGTGAGCCGTATTATTTACTGGGAGCTGTACAGGTGTCTCGTATTTATAAATGCCCAAAGAGCAAGCTGTGCTACGGGGAGATGGTGGCATCAACTTTGTGTTTTTCTTGTTTTAAGGCAAATAATTCTCTCTTCTTTTTTTTTATTTTAAACTCAGCTATTTAAAGAGGTCGCATTGCTTTAGCTTTAAAAGAAATTCCTCCAACTTAATATTGAGGAATAACTCAATACTAATACTGAATTGAAATGAATGGTAGGTTTGGGGGGGTCTCAGAATCCTCTGATCTGAGTTATTGACTGGTCTGTGCTCTTGCCAAGGGAGGGAGGTATGGCGTAGGGTTTGCATCTCTCTCCTCCAGCCCTGACATAGATGTTTGGCTCTGGCCACCCAAGGAAAGCAAGTGCCCAGCACCCCTTCTGCCCTTCCTGCTGCAGAGATTTCAGTGCAGAGGGCTGGAAAATCGCACCACCGGGCAGGGAAAAAAAGAAAAAAGGATGGTTTACATACTGTGTCACTCCTTGGGGTCCTGAAGCCCCGCGTCCTCATAAATTAAGCCCCGCGCGTGCAGCAGCCGCATCCAGCTGGCGTGACGCAGCGAGCACCGTCACCGTTGCATTACAGCCTTCTTCTGTAGGATGTGAGGCAAAAGACTTGCTAATTCCTGCTTCTGCCATTTAATCTTTCCAAAACTCCTACAGAGATAAGATCCACCCTCTGAAGGACTTCTGAGATTTCCCCTGTTGTCCTATTCCCAGCTGTCTCCTGAGAATGAGACTCCTTTGGGCAGAGCAGTACCAAGGCATGCAAATCCCTTACCTCCTTTCTCCATCAAACGTGAGGAATCCAAGTTGACGTTCGGGAGGCTTAGGGATGGACTGTATGTAATCCTACACCACAAATCACATTTACGACGAACTTGTCTGAAGCAGGAGCAATAAATGCAGCAAAACCCAAGCGTTTGGTCCCGACGCCAGTTGGGCTAATGCCAGCGCCCTGCCTGGATGGACAGACAGCCCTTGCATCCCACGGCTCTGTTTTTAAGGGCGGGCAGGGTCAAAAAAGACAGAGAAAAGACTCGGGAGAGGCTTCCACCGATAAGCCAAGGATCAGAAATGTCATCTCCTGTGAGGGATGTGTCTGGGGCCAGAAGCCGTCGGCTGCCAGCAAGGTGGGGCTTTGCAAGAAGCAGAGAGGTAGCAGTGGTGCATCAGGAGCTGTGGGCTGGCTCTCCGTCCTCTAACACTTTTGGTTTTTAATTAAATCTTGAATGCAATTAACTATTCCATTGTAATTCAGATTAAATATTCCTTCCAGACCTCCTGGATCCATTTACCTTATCTTTTATCTGGTAGCCACCACTTCCCCAACAAGCACCTGTGAAGGTAATTCCTCACCTCCACCGAGCACGTCTTGTTTCCCAGACTTGTGCCGTGGATTGCAAGTCCCCGCAGTAAAAAATTTCAGATATCCATACAGCACTGTCTCCGTCAGGGCAGAGGGGACAGGGGCGAGTCTGGTAAGCAAGCAGGAATTGAGGCCCATGTGCTTGTCTCAGACTGTGGGGAGATGGCCCAGAAAATAATTGCACCGTGCAGATAGAGCAGAGGTCGTAGCTAAACCGTGCGATGTGCTCGAGTCACGGGGTGATGGGTCGGTAGCACCTTGAAAAATGCTTATCCGGGTGGTAAACACTGCACAGTTGCGTAATGTAAAACAAGAACCTGAAAGTAAATATTGCAATGAAGGCTTGAGTAGAGTTTGCTGTCTTGTTGTTGTTGAAGCAATTCCTGTTCCCTGTGACCCCTTTGGGGTACCACCCGAGGGGGTTTTGAGGAGCCCTGTGCGCTCAGGGCTCTGCAACCCGAAAATGAAAAGACTTTTCCTTGCCCCAGTGATACGGCAGTCAGCGTGTGGGTTTCTCATGGGTTTTCTTTCTTTCTAATCTAGGCCAAGTCCGAGACAGGATCCAGTATGAGAGAGATGCTGGTGTGAGTAAAATCTCGACTGCGCCTTTTAGTGGAGAGAAACCTGTTGCTGCCGCTGTTGTTTTAGCCAAGGTGGCTCCTGTCCTGCCTTTCCTCGGCTTGGTCCAGAGCTGGGGCCCTGTGCGTCCCGCACAGGAACAGCATGCCTGTCCGTCTGTCTTCCCCGTTGAAGGAAAAATGCTGGATCCCCCTCCCCAGTGATTTTTCATTCAAAATCCTGGCATGTAAACCGAGCTTGTTCCCATTTCTGGTAGACTTAATCACACCGGAATGGGAATATGTTACGTTGTGCTTATTCCCTGCTTCTCTTGACACTTTAATTGAGTGCAGGCGGCGATTTGGGGATGACGCACTAATTTCTCCGCAGGTTTCAGCTGGCGCAGATGAAGTCGGAGCTCTCCCTTCCCGTCCTCGCCCTGGCGCTCATGGCCTGTGTGAGCACAGCACTGCCGTAAGTTGGAGGAGAATATCTGCTCCGACGTGAATTCCCTGACTGGCTGCACGGGCAGCTTTTTTTGCCTTGTGCCATGGGGAGCTATTCTGCTTCCCGGTGCAAAAATTTCAGTAACTGGCTGTGATCATGTATTAATTAAGAGCAAAATATCCCTGCTCCTGGTAACCCTATGACTTTGTCGGCGGCTGACTTAAAAATCTTGAAATCCTTAAAAATCCTGAAATCCTGATGGTTTTGTGCTTTGAAAACATAAGCTTTATAAATTGCAAAGGTAAAGAAAGACTCATTAGCTCCTTTTATTGGTCGTCAGCTCCTTGTATTAAAAGCATTTAGGTATGCAGAGAGATAGTTGGTTTTGTGCTCATATAACTTTTGTCTCCTTTTTCATCATGCAACTAGAGTGCTACGTTTTTTTTTTTATAGGGCAAAGCAGCAGAAATCACCCGTAATCTGGGTCTTTGCTGGAATGTTCTGTGTTTATTCACTTTTCTTCGCTTGGAGAGCAAATTTGGATATTACAAAACCTCTGTTTCTGGGCGTGGTAAGTTGCACTCCAAAAATTGCTCTGGGTAGTTAACTTCTGGAAGCCCTAAAACCACCTAACCAGGAGCAGCCGGTTGTCTTGAAGCTGCCTAAAATACAGCTACTTATTCTGTTTCCTCATAGCCGGGGAAACAGAAGTAGGGTCTCTGGGATCTTGTTTCCTAGGTGGAGCGATTCTGGCTGCAGAGCAACGCGGCGGTGGCTGTGCTGGCGGGGCTGGGGCTGGCCGCGCTCCCGCTGTGGCTGGAGTGCCATTCTGCTCTCGCTCTTGTCGCTTCTCAAGTTTGGGCAAATTACAGGTAACAAATCCCCCGGGCACGTGTCTTGCTGCGGACTCGCAGGGCTGCGGGGTGCCGTGCGGTTGGGGTGCTGCTGTAAACAACCCATCCCTGCTCCTGGGGTTTCTGTCCTTGTCTTGAAGTGGGAAAGGCACTTCTCACGTCTCACCTAAGGTTGTGTGGCCACAGCCTGCGGGACTCCCTTGTTTGATCTCCCTAAAAATCACCAAGCACCAACTGCAGGCTGTAAATGGGGGTGTCGTGTTTTTTTGTGTAGATACGTAAACTTCTAATGAAAGGAACTCATAAATCTGTGCTTTATTTCCTAAGAAGGTTTGCAGAATTCATTTGACCTGAACAGTCACCTCCTTCCCTTGCTTTGCTTCAGGAAACCTTGTGCTTGTGGTTTTTCTTATTTTTTTTCCTTTTCAAAGAGTTACATCTGTAGTGTAGGGCTTCCTTCTCCCATAACCACACTAAAGACTCTACAGCGGCTTGGGTAGGAATCAGCGTCGTAGTAGGGATGCTCAGGTAGAGGTTGACCAACTGGTGAAGTGTAGAACATGCAGAACTTCATACTCGGGGATCCTTCCTTCGCACACATCTTTTCCCAAAGGCTGGGCCGTAGGTGAGCCAGTCATAGCTCATGTCCTGAGCCATGTCATGGAGTGTCCTCTTCTTGCGTCCATACCTGGACGTGCAACACACGATTGTGTAACAAAAAGGATCTAATCTCAGGTAATGTAAATCTACTTCTGCCTGATGCTACAAAAAATTGGCTTTTTAGTGCGTAATTGAAAGCATTAAAAGGTTGGGGAAGATTTCAAATGCTTTACAGAATCATTGTTGTACTGGCACTTAGAGCTCCAACTAGTAAGTCTTTAGGTTTAGCTCAAGAAAAAATCAGAATTAAGGTGAAGGCATGCAATGAGTGTGTATTTTTGCAAAACTGTAGTGGCTCCTGTCTCTGGTGCTGGTTTCTGGGGGACTGTAGTCTAAATGCTTCATTTCTGTATCTTGGTTTCTCTGTAAATGGAGATGATGCTTTTCAGCAAGATCTGACCAGGGTGAAGGACTTCACCTGTCGATGCGTATTGCATAAAATTGTTCTGAAGATATGCAAAGCCATGCAAATACCCGTTTTTCAGATACTGTTCTTTATCTGTTCTCTTAAGGGCTTGTGATCAGAGCAACAACTATGTTGTTGATAAGTTTGCAAGGAATCTGCTGTCCTCTATGCCAACGGGTGCAGTGATCTTGCTAAGAGGAGACTTACCCGGGAATGCTCTTCGTTATGTTCATTATTGCGAAGGGATGAGGCCAGATATCACCTTAGTGGACCAGGAGGTAGGTTCAGAAAGTAATATTAAAAGAGGCAACAGGCAGATTTAAAAATAGGATGCAAAAGTTTAGTTGTTCCTTTCTCTTCTCGAGGGGGTCTCTTTGTTCAAATAAAACTCACGATGCAGAAATAAAATTGATATTTTTTTTTTAAAGGGTTGCGGGTGGCTCTGGGATGGAGCATGATGTGCAAGCCCCATTCAAGCCCAAAAAGCCAACAGGGAGGCAATAGCGGGTAGAGAGAAGGGGAAGCCCAGGTTGTTCATCGCGGCAGAGATCCAGATGGGGCACAGGGCTGATGTTTGCCTTGCTGAGGAAGCTTTGTCCCTGCTGTTTTCTGCGGTTGCCCCGAAATACAGATGTTGGGGCAGCAGAAGGCGTCTGGGAGCAGCCTGGAGGGCAGCAGGACAGCAGTTGCCCCGTGGGCAATGCGGCTTTGGGGTTTCTCCCAAGGACTTTACCATGCTGAGGCTCATTCCCTGCATCCCCTGTGTTATCTTGACCCAACCCAACCCAAGGGTGGTTTTGCAGGTTTCTGCCTCTGGTTTTTTTACATTAAAACGGAGGTGCTGCGTGTCCCTGGGTGGTGGTTGCACTCCTTCCTTTTTTCCTGAGAAATGGGAGAAGAAAAATCCCCTTTACAGAAGGGGACACCGACACTTCCACTGCCACATCAGTCCTTGTGCTTGGCTTTGCAGCAAGGGTTTGTGACTTGCTGAGAAACCCAAAACCCAACGCCTTATATTTAACCAAACCAAAACCTTGTTGTGTCTCTTACCAGCAGTAGTTATTTTGTGTTTCCTTTGCCCCCTCGACAGGGAGGACCGCGTGCCTCTGATCAGAAACCACTGGTGACCTGGTCTGACGGTGTGGTCCCAGGCAATTGCTGAAATGGGAGGTGACCTTGCCGAGCAAATAGAGTCATTCCTCCTGCAGAAACCATTCTCTGCAGCTTCTGGATGTAAAATGAATGAAAACTTTGTTTCTTGTTTTAATTTTGCTTATATTTTTGGTGATAGATGATGACTTATGAATGGTATTTACCCAAGCTGGCAAAGCATTTACCTGGCGTTTATTTTCCTGGGAACCGGTGGAATCCTGTGGAAGGAGTATTACCCGATGGGACACTTGCTTTTAATCTCCATCGTTTCCTCCAAGTAAATAAACAGTAAGTATTTCTTTCATATGTAACAGCTTTCCTAAAATCTTCAACCTTTTTTTCTTGAAATTGTTTATGGAACAGCTTGGTACTGCATCCAAAAGACCAATTTTCTCCACTGACTTCCTCCCCGGTGGTGAGATTATTTTTGCAATTAAAGCAAATATCTATGCAGAAGTAACTCCATCTGGATATAATGTTGCTTGTTGGTTTGAGGTTGGTTTGGTTTTTAGGAAGGAAAAGTAAGGTGATCGGCACAGAGTATTTACTGATTATTGTTGTTGTTGATACAATTCATCACAAAAAAAGGAATGTTCCCGTGTACTCAAAACGACAACGGTTGGAGAGGAAATTGCTGCTACTTCTCCTTCGTGAACGTTGTGGCCAACTGATTAGCATAGAATGAATGTATTCCGGGAATAATCATCGTATAAAAATAGCTTAGTAAGAGTGGAGAAAGGATTATATACTCACATGAATAAGAATAGCATCTGCATTTAGGCTAGCCAGGGTGAGCCTTGCGAGCGTGGGTAGGCAGAAGAGCATTGCCAGGTGCCGTCGGGAAGAAAGGGGCTTCTCCTACAGCTTCCGGCACGTTTGTGAAGTCCAACACAGGGGAGAGGATCTGTCTCCTGTGCTGGCTGCACAAGATGTGCAATGCCAGATAGGGTATTCGCTTGTAGTGGGAGAGCTGTTCTGCAGACTGACCCAGAGACATTGCCCCTTCCGATGCGAAATGGTCTGGACAGGTATCCGTGCCGCAGAAGATGTTGTGCTGCTTAAGACCTGTCCCCTGGCGTGGGGCGTGGGGTTTGCTGAAGCACGCGGGGTGACCCACGGTCTCTGGCATGGCTTCACGATTGCTCTCTCTGGGTTTTTTTCGGCAGCAAGGAAGTGTTCGTCTGCATAGGTCTTCATGAAGGGGACTCAACCTGGAGAAGGAGCTATTTGCTCTGGCCGTGGGGTACGTGTGAAAAGTTGGTTCCTTCCGATGTTGTCTTTGACCCAGGAGAGTGGATTCATCTTACAAGAAATCTGTATAACTGGACTGAAGACTACGGCAGGTACGAGGCAGAGGCAGGACTCTGCTCCTTCCTGGTCATCATTCTTCTGCCAGCAGCATGACCACATCCATTGCAGTGTTAGAGAAATTAAACATGAGCCGTAATCGTAATAGTTTGTGGTTTGGAATATATAATAAATCCGCATGTGGTATTTTTATTAGTATTAAAATTAGAGAGGACGTTTCTAGTCAAATACCAGGTCCAATTCCGATCTTAAAACTTGATCAGGAGCCAAAAACCATTGAGGACTTGGGACATCCAAAGCTTTAAATGTCATAGACTGAACCGTGATGGATGGTAAAAAGCATCTCTCACTTTGAGGATAGCTAGGATGCTGTGAAACACCTGATATACCGGAGGCTCCTTCTATGGAGAGAGAGGAATAAAGTTTTATGAATGACTGAGGATCAGCTGAATTCCCTGCTGTCAGAGCCGTAGGCTTCATGACGGGTTTTCTTCTGCCTGGGAGGTCTCTGCTTGAGTTAGAAGGATTGATTTGCGTGGTGGGTGAAACACGGTGGCATGGATCTGATGGCTGAATTTTATTCTCATTCCCATTTAGTTTCAAGCCCTCTTCCTGGGAAGCTGTCGCCAACGAGGAGATGTGGCAAGCCAGGTGATGCTCCTTTGCTCCCTTCCAACAGCCGGTGGGCAATGCCAACTCACTGGCGTGGAAATACACACCAAAGAGGGCAGCTTGATGGTGCATGGCCTTATTGGATCTAAATGAGCCAAGCTGTAGAAGGAAAAGGTTGGCAGAATGAGGTGAAGCGTGCATGGCCTCCGGCAAATCCTTCGGGAAAGCAGTCGTTTCGTTCACTGAACGGTTCTGCTCAAAGTATCTCGAAGGAGCGGAGGGTGGTTGGGACATAGGGTGAGAAAATACATCATGGAGAGAAATTTGTATCACTGAGGACTTAAATAGAGATGCTGGTGTACTGTCCCGTACGTGGACATGTTGAAGACATGTATAACCATGTGATGTGAGCTGGTTATGTTAAGCAGTTGTTATATAGAAGTTTTTCTTGTTTTCCTAGGATGAAAACAGCTTTCTTTATATTTGACCTTGCAGAAACTGCCAGCGTGACTGCAGAAATGAAGTCACAACTTTACACATTTGCGTACACCGTAAGTCATATGTTTTAGTTATGAACGCTCCCTGCAGGCTCCATCCTTTTTTTTCCTTTTTTTTCCCCTTTTTTTTTTTAAATTTCTGGACTCCATAGAAATATAGTGTTTCCATATAGGTCCTGTAATCTGCATTCTCCCTTGTTCATCCAAACCGGGAGCATAGCAGATTCAGAGAGATTTGTTCAGGGATTTATCCATCCCTACTTGCCCCCTCGGTCACGGAGGATGCCAAAAGCTAACCAGTCGACACCCTGCTTTTGCTATAATTACGTTGTCTGTGCTCCAAGCCCATGCCAAGAGATGGCTTGTCCTGAAGTCCCCTCTATGCACTTGTCCCCTCTGTCATTACACAGTCGTGCATCTGAGCCAGCAAGTGTAAAATCCGACAGTCTTCTCACTGCAAATTAATTCTGCTGCATTTCACACCAAAGAATAACACCCGTAAGCTGGTGTAGGTATCTCTGGAAATACTGGACTGCCCGAGATGCCAACGGATGCACAAAACGATCAGTGTGTGTCAGCAGAGAGGAGGAGTGTTTCACACCCCAGCAAAGAGTCAACAAATAGTTTCCTTTCAACTCTTGCCCGTTTTGCTGTGATTTTTGCTGTTCTGCAAAGTTCTTGGGTGCGTGCCTGCTGTTGAGCTTATGAATATTCCCACTCAAGTCAACAGACTGCTTAAGTCCTGTGGAAGATGTCCTGATCTCCTGAAATACTGAGTAAATGTCTTCCCAGGCGCAGCAGCTAAATCTCTTTTTTCCCCTGGCCTGGTGTAACACCTCTCTTGGGGAAGCGCATAATGTGCGGTGGGGTTATCACGATCATCTGTAACGTTTCTCAACAAACAGCTGCTGTAGGAAGGGAAACATTTCAGCCCCCCTTGGATTTCTGATTCACGCTGTTGCACATCGCATGGCAAACAGGGAGTGAGGTACAGAAATGCTCCGACTCTGGACTTGGATGTCTAAATAGCATCTGTTCCTTTACAGGCAGTTTTGAAGGACTGTTAAGAGCTCTTGGTCCCCTTCATTCAATTAATTTGTCCCCCTTCCCCCCCCCCTTTTTTTTTTGTCCCTTTAACAGTCGTACAAAGAAATTGTCAACTCTCATCCAAATCACCCGGTGAACTGGCACAAAAACTACGCCATTGCCTGCGAGAGGATGTTGCGTCTCCATCGGGCGGATGTGGATCCCGAAGCGTTGCTCTCCAAAACTGTGAAACATTTCCTCCTGTACACCGAGAAAGCGGAGGACGATCCCCAGCGGCAGGGTATTCTGCAGGCTGTGAAGCACCTGAAGAAAGAGCTGCAGGGGCTGAGGAAAATGAAAGAAGACCTGAGGCGGCGAGCCGGGTAGCGCCCGGTCCTCCACCCGCCTGCTGGAGTGCTGAAATTTTGAAGTCAGGACTTAAAACCTGAATGAGCCCTTGACAAAGTGAGAACGGTTTTAAAAGACGACAGAAATGGCAGTGGAGAAGAACTCAAGCGTGATTGCCTCCGCAGGAACGTACTGTTGTTTGGTCTTTGATTGTTGTTGGCAAATGAACTGTTTGTATTGTTTGTGTGGGGAAAAAAGCTCATCACTAAATAAAATGCTGGGTTTCAAGAAGGAGAATTGTCTTTTAAAGGAAACCTGTGGATCTGTAGTACCGTGAAGATCTTTTAATTTTGGTTATGAATGCAGCATCCTTTATAGATGCAAAAAACGTATTTAGCCTTGAAATGTTTCTTCTGTTACTGAGCCAAGAAGTTTTCTACAGAGATTTTTCTTTAGCTGTGCTGTGTCTGTGTGTTTTTGCGGTCACAGGGCAGCGTGGTTAGGTAGGTTTCCATCAGGACAAGCACGTGGGACGGCGCCCTTGGCGGGAGCGCGATCGTTCCCTGTTTCGGATGTGCTCTGTCCCCTGGCTGTGCCTGCATGGCCCAGTGGTGCTGCAGACACGATGTTCCCCTGGCACGGGATGGTGGGCAGAGACCAACCCAGCTCTTTCTGCCTCCCTTGCTTTGCAGGGATGGTTACTTTCATTACACTGGGATTTTATGTTGGGATAGACTTTATTGCTCTAGTTTTCCAATAGCGAGCAAGCACCTTGTGTATTTTCCCTTGCAGAGCACCGTGACCGTAGGCAGCAGCGTGGCATCTCCTGCGCTGCCTCCACCTGGGGTAGAGGGACCGCGGTGCTGAGATCCCGCCCCGGGGACACGAGAGCAGCTCCCCTGGGACATTGCTCTCCCCGTGGCTCATGACGTGCTGTGGGCTCCTTCTGTGCGAGCCCGTAACGCTCGTCTACTCTGCCACGATCTCGCGGGTCCTGGGGATGCCAGAACTGTAATTTTAGAGATGTCAGGAGCTTTAACCAAAAGAATAGCGTGTGAATCCATCCTGCTTTTCAAGCTACCTCAAAAGCCAAGCAACTTGGTTGACAAGAGCTCAGCTACTTGTTTTCAAAAAAAAGACATAAAATAGCATGGTTTTCAAAATGTTGTCAATTAACATGTACTTCAAATGCTTAAAACAGACCCAAAACTCGGGTATTGTTACTGGGAAGTTATGTTCATCTAAACTTTCCTACTTTGTTCTGTGAGATCTCCAGCCCAGTGTTTTATAGGAGACAAATTGCTGCCAGGCCAGGATTTCATTTGGACTAGTAAAATTTCCAGAGAAGAAAGAAGTACTTCTGTAAAGACCATGCTATCAAGCTTCCCAGAGGCTTGGAGGAGCAGATCAGGATGTCTGCAGGAGCGAGGGGTGTTGCATGTGGATGCTCTGTTGGTCTGTAGTTTGAGGTGCGTGTAGGTGCAGATTTAGGCTCGCGTGGCTGCTAATCCTAATGGGTCCTTTTAAAAGTCGACTACTTTTGTTGTTCTCTCCAAGTGCTGATTTTCCCAGATGGACTTTCATTGAATGCTGCCTGTATAAAAATCAAGCTGCCGTCTAGGAATCTCTAACTCTGGTTGCAAAACAGCATCCTTTATTTTTCTCCCTCTCATTCTGATTTATTTGCATAGTATGATTTCCATAGCAATTCCCCCTGTTACGATTCCTCTACAAACAGCAGATGAGAAATGAGCAATAAAAAGAAAGAAAACTACGGCTTCTGGGCTGCAAAGCCACAAAACAGGGGAGAGAAGGAAGAAGAGCGGGTCAGGGGTGTCATTTTAACTCTTTGTGTTGTAATTGACTATATTTCAGGTCGACCGTGCCTCACTTAAATCTCTTCCTTCTTCTCAGTCCCCGAAGTGTTTGTACAGAGCGGGGGGATATCATACATTCCTCCGTGCAGCTTTCTCAGGGCTGCCTTTCTTCTCCCTTCTCAAAAATCAGTCCTTCAGCCTAGCAGAAAAGCATTAGGAATCCAATTTTTGAATGCTTTTGTTACCTGCATTATTGAAAATCCATTCAAGCAAATATACTGAGCTGAGGGTTTTCTTTATCTTGATTAGATGCCCCTCCTTATCTGCGTAGTCTTGAAATAATTGGAAGCTTTTGTGGATTCCACTATCTACTCGGGAGAAAAGAGGGGCTGGACAAAGGTATCCCAGCCGGCAGCCCGCGTCGAGTAACGTATCGTCATATATTGTAATAAGCAGTGATGCAAACGACCAAGGAGAACTTTCCCACTGGCAAAAGCCTTCCCAGGTGCGAAGAGCAGTGGAAGCGTGAGGCTTTTTTAGGGAGCAAAGCAGAGCTGGTTGCAACCGTGCCGTTCACGCGCGCCGTGTCCGTATAAATCGGGTGCACGTGCGATACGGGTGTCCGTTGCTGGGTGTTCAGCTCCAAGATACCGCCAATGGCCTATCGCGAAGGTGAAAATATTTAACGGAGACAGAAGATACAGAATTCCTCCCCCTGAATCTGTTCAAATGAGATTTGCTTGTAAGCGAAGCAGTTGCGTGGATGTTCGCTAAAAGGTAGTGCTGAGGGACGCTGGCAGAAGTTTCATTTTTATCAGCTCCTCTTAGGTGGCACCCTTAAGTTTATCAAACAAGCAAAGCTGATTTGCTCTTCGTTAGTCTCAGTTGCATGAATTGGTTGCCAAGTAAACAGGATTTTGCATTTTCCTAATTACTTTCATATTTGTGTTTTACCTCTATTTGTTCTCTTGCAAAACTGGTCCTAATAATTAGTCAGGGTCCCGCTGCCTAGACCTTAAAAAACAAAAGGGGGGGAGGGAGGAAAAAAAGACTTCTGAGGGTTTTTTCTCCCTTATAAATTCATTTTTGTTACAAGCATCTTTTATACATATTACTAAAGGGAGCGCACTAAGAAATGCAAATAATAGTTCTTTATTTTATTATGACAGTTAATTAATAGCAACCTGTTTTAATGAATAAAGTCACTCAGAGTCCTTTAGCACTTCCTAAGTAGAGGCCAGAATCTGTAGGGATTCTTTTTTCCCCCGCATTGTATAGCTCCGAGACTCCGCGCACTATATAGGGCCTGTATAGAAATGCTCGCTAATGAAGAGGGAGGGCGAGGAACTTGTCTGCATTCAAAGATCACTGGTGAGTCATTCAGCGAGAAAAGGCCCCTTGCTAGGAATAGTCACAGTTCCGCGGCATTGTGCTAGCAAAAGGGTTTGATCAAAGGTCTCCTGCCGAGCTTGCATGGTTTCCTTTCATACGACGACCATAATTAAAACCACTAATTCTCTTTTAAAATGCTGCAGGATGCCATGTAGGCATCTGTCTGGAGTGTCCTTTGTGCTGTCGGGAGCTGTTAAGGACCAGCGCCGAGGGCTTTTCAGCGACATGCCAGTCAGGAAGGTGATTCGACATAAGGGTGCCTCTGAAGGCTTGACAGGGCCTTGACTACACAATTCCAGCTGAATTTGCCCCTTGTCAGCTGCCAGTAAATAAATCTCAAAGAGGGGAGGGGGAAAAAGCTGAAGTTTCATTACCTGATCCCCGGGGCTTTGTTGGTTTTGGCATCGCCCAGGGGGAAGCCCTCGCCCCTCGGGGCCGGGGAGCTGGAGATGGCCATTGGAGACCCCGGCGCCCGGGTCGTTTGAAGACCGTCAATACTTGTAACAGTTCAGCTGTTAGGAAGACAAATAAATGGAAGAGCCCATTAATCCCCTTTGGGTACTCGGTGCCTTTTGCCCTTTTATCGCAGCCTTATTAGGTTCCTACTCATCTTGAACCAGGAGGGATGAATTGAAGTTGTTGAGCGCTAATTGGCAAAGACTTTTCATCACGGGCCAAGAACTTTCACTGACTTGAAAGTAACTTCCCCACGGGGAGGATCTGCAAATTCTTGCCTCGCCATTAAAACAAAACCCCAAAATCCCATTGGGATTCAATGCGGTGTTTAAAAAAAATAAAAAAAATTAAAAAAAAGGCAACTGCTAAATTGTTGGACTTGTCCTTCATGAGGCTGTTGGTAACTTATATTTGCTCTGTAAAAGAGAGTCATGGAGCCAGACGCCACGCGGGGTGATCCATCCTGAAACGCAGTTGAAATCCACGTGTCTTACATGTGTACACGCGCATGACCAAACCCTGCTCATGGGCCAGGCTTCCTGCAAGCAGCCTGGGAGATGATTTGTAAGGTGTCACCATCGTTCTTGACAGTTTGCAACTGCTCGAAGGTTGAGCGGAGCGGTGCTGAGGTTTATGGGATGATTCTGGCTGCCCTCGAGTCATCCCTGGCTTTGGTGATGGGATTTATAGACATGAAATATTTCAGCGTGGAGGCACTTGGATGTTCTCATGTGAATTGTTTTTTAATGTTGATTTTGGTAAACGCTGCATTAATTTGAACATACCTTTTGCTCTCTCTCCCCATGTCCGCCACTGCGTGTTTTAAATAAAGAATGAAACTTTTGCCAGTTTGTGAGTACATAAGTGACAACATTGTGGGCCACCTCAGCCTGGAGGACATCGAGCTGGGGATTTTAGAGCGCCAAATCCTATTGATGTGTTCCCCAGCCTCTGCATTTGGGGGGCTCGTGAAACAAGGTGCCCACATTAAGGATGGCATCTTCCCCTGGGGTGCCAATGTGTGTACCCTGGCGAAGCCCACCCATGCCGGAGCCGGAGCCACCTTTCTGGGGAGCTTGGCCTGGCGCTACGTGAGCAAACAGGCAGCTAAAGCTCCAGCACTGCTCGTGGTAGGGAATGAAGACGTCATTTTCAGTACCCTCCGAAAGGCTGCTTGGTTTGGATCTGCCCGACGAAGACGGAGCGAGCGTTTGCAGCGTTGCCGCTGCCAGGCGGCTGCGAGACGCTGCCTGGCTCCGTGGCCACGAAGGACCACGCAGCGAGGATGGAGGGCGCTGGTGGCATTGCGTCCTCCACGCGTTGTCCCTTCTACGGGAGCGTTTGAGCACTCTTGGGTGTTTTAGAGTTGTAACACCGCTGCCGGTCAGATACAGCAGCAGCTTGCTGAGCTTTG
The DNA here is from genome assembly GCF_000699105.1 of Pygoscelis adeliae. Taxonomy (NCBI): domain Eukaryota; kingdom Metazoa; phylum Chordata; class Aves; order Sphenisciformes; family Spheniscidae; genus Pygoscelis; species Pygoscelis adeliae. Next base: position 313,550 of record NW_008824668.1, on the reverse strand, counting down.
GGGAAAAAAAACATAAGGGGAGCATGGTTTTGGATGGATTTAGGGGCATTTTTTGTCATGGCCTTTGATTTAGCAGTGAAACCACGTTAAAAAATGGCACCTGAAAAACTCTGCTGCTCATAAAGCCTCCCCCGGGAGGATCTGCTGCCTGTTTCAGGCCAAAATAAGGACTTGTGTGCCCAAACCGTTGCTATTTTTTTCCTAAAATTTATTATTTCTCCCTTGCTGCCTCTTGACACTCCTCTTATATTCACACTTGACATTTCAATAAAGGCTTGTTCAAACCAGAATGAAAGCAAGGAATGAGTATAAATTGGAATAACTTTTTTCAGATGAGTGGAGCTGGGGGAATTTGTGCCGGTGGAGGGCTGGTTGGAGATGGTGCGCTGTGATTGACAGCCTCCATCCATCCAGTGATCCTTCACAGCCTGCTTCCAACAAATCTGAGATTTTGCCTTTTGTCAGGTTGAACAAACCCAACACAAACATACTGGTTATCAGTGAATTTTATCAGTAAATCCTTGTTGGTCAAACTACAGCAAAAGTGGGTTTTGCTGGTGAGCGAGGAAGAGACACAATGGCCTCGAGGAAGATGAAGGTCAGCCTGGATACTTGGTGTACACGAGCGTTGTCATTGCTGGTTAAAAAACGAGGGGGATAAGGTACTTCTCAAGAGAAGTTCTCTGTAAGTGCTTATTTCTTGCCAACACTTGGGAAAGAAAAAGTAAGAATTTGATACTGGATTGCAAACTGTGGTTTGGCATCAAGAAAACCGTATTCTTTAAAAAATCCACAATCATAATTTTGATCTTTAAACTTAATTGAACTAATTCAATTAGACCGTGCCAGTCTTGCATTTGATTGAAGACTGCAGTTTGGTTTTCTAGGAGGTAAGAGCGAACTGTGACTAATTCAGACTATATATGAAAGAGGATTTTTCTCTCTTGTGGGGCCCAGGAGGGAGGTCGGAGCCTCCTTTGGCGCAGTGTATCACACTGCCCCGAAGTGCGAAGGTATTTTTTGCACAACTTACGCTGATATTTGGTCAATACACCCTGCTCATCCATCGCCTCTACTCTCCTCCAAACCTACTGAGTCCTATTTTCCATCACGTAAAAATTAGAGCCAACGACATGACGTGAGGAGGATCCAGCTTCTTCAGTTGCTATTTTATTTAGGACTATTTGGGTAATTGTCACCTTCAAGTAAACGTAGTTACAAAAAACATGGGAAACATGAGAAACGTGGGCAATATGGGCTGGGTGTTTTGTCCTGTATTTCTGGAGGCAGTGTCCTATCCGTGTGCCCCAGCACATGGGTGACCTCAAATATCATTGGAAATATTGGGGTTTATTGCATTTTTAAATTCAGTGACATAATTTGTAACATTTTTATTCTTCTTGTTGTCCCTGGTGTTAAAAGCGACTGGTTTTAAGAAACCCCAGTGACCCCTAAATACCCTTTTTTCTCCCAACTGGGATCTAGCTTTTTACTATTTCCTTAATGTTTGCAGCTAGAAATGCAGCTTAAGTGGCATTATGCTAAGTAATTATTCTTACAGGATGTGAAATGAAACAAATTTTGCACAGCATGAAATTATTCCTGCCACGTATGGTGTTCGGTGGCAGATTTTTTCATTTGGACCATAAACAAGGCTCGGTGGCAACGAAACAACACGGAGCAGAGGAGGGGGGAGCGGGGAGGAAAACACTACCAAAGGTAAGTCCTTGTAGCAAAAATATTTTTGGCTGGATCAAATATTAAACCTGCTACTACAAATTTCACGCTTTGCATTCCTAAAGCAGATGCCAAGTGATGATGCCAAAAATTAATTGGAAATAATATTGCTTGCCTTGTGTGCTCTATCCAGCAGAGGGCACAACGGATAAATGATGTGTGCGTTGCCGAATTCGCCGCCGCTGATAAGGCTGTTTGTAATTATTTCTGTAAAAATATGTAGCAACATGCTTGTGTGCTTATTTACATTCGGGGATGTGGTCTGGAATGGAGGGTTTAGATTTATAACTATTCCTCCCCCCCCCATCAATACATAGGAGACTTTCGTGTTTTGCCCGCTTTATGTTTTGTTAAATTGCTGGGTTTGCTCGTTAAAGTACAGTGAACTGCTTCAGCGTCTGGATGTTGTCTTGAATTAAAAATTCAACTGCTAATCGGGAGGTGATGCATCTTGTAGTATCGTGTTCTTCCAGCGGTATTTTTACATGGCTTTCTGTGGGTAAATAAAAACATCGTTACAGAGTGAAAAAAAATAAGGTTGAAGATAGTTATAAGGAAGGGAATATAGTCCGTTTTATTTATGGAAAAATGTGCGTTGCTTGTTTATATATAACAAATTAGTCATTGGGAAGAGAAAGTTTCCCATTAGTTTCACATACTATAGCATAAAGAATCTGTGATTGCATTAGGCAGGAGATAGATGAGGAAAAGATGTAAGGGAAGTCTAAAACAACAAAAAATTTTAAAACCCCCGCTAATATTTGCATTCAATGAATTATGCAGTCAGCAAAACGGACCAGGATGTTGATGCCCAGCGTTGCTTTCGCTAGTGTAAAATGGGTAGCTATTCTTCTTAAGTACGGTCCTTTGTATTCAGCAAACACATCAACCAGGGACAAGCATAACCCTTAAATCATCTGTCTGATTAGGGAAGAATTTTTTTCATAAATGATGCAGATCAGAAAAATTGTTAATGTGTGCTTCCCACCCAAACCTCATTCGGAAAGCCCGATACTTCAAATTATTCCCACTGCTTCCAGCCCCCTTCGCACAAGTACAGATGAAGTGGGCAGGACGGGAAGGAGAGGGAAACGTGTGCTAGAACAAATGCAACAGCGCAGTCTTTCTCAAACGACTGAAAAATGTATTTCACGCTGCTTCCTTCCAGTTTCACAACATAAATAGATGCTGCCTTGGAACAAGTCAACATTTGGTGCAAACAACCTCAGAGCTCAATCCGTGCAAGGAAAAAAAAACCAGTCTGTTTTCATGTTCTAGTCGCTCCCTATCTTGTTTCAGGGTTATTGTTTAAATCAACACTTTCCAACTGTGTAGATTTTAGCTGGAGGTTTTTTTGCTTGCTTGTTTGTTTTGGAGAGGAGGGGGTTGTAATTTCCCAACGTATGGGAGATAAATGAGATGTTTAAAGCGCCTCAGTGGAGTGGCATGAAAGCTGGGAAATCAGTGAGATTGTAAATCTATGTTTGTTTTAGAAATAAAATAAAATAAATCAAGCAAGAGCAGGTTAGAGATGCTAATACTGAGCTGATTAAGAGCAGCAGTTACATAAAAAGCAGCTAGAGTCCATATTGTAAGTAAGTATTATTGCAGCCATGAGAAATGCAGCTCCAAGGCTTTTAAGGGCTGGTATGGCTTGTTTTTGTTTTTTGGTTTTGTTTTTTTTTTGTGAATTAAGTGCTGATGAAAGGTATGGGATTGACAGCTTTGCAAACTCGGTGCTGCTGTTTAATCACATAACCGGTGGTAGTGCCTACAAGACCTGCAGGAGCAAGTTCTCCTAGACCTCTGTTGACCCTGTTTTTAGGGACAGAGATCACCGGGTCCCCCAATCTAGGCTGGGGTCCGAGATCTACTTGGAGATCTCTACAAGGAGAACACAGCCAAGAGCTCTTGCAATCCCAAGCCATCGTGCAATCATTGTTGGGTTGGCAAGGTGGCAAGGTTGTCCCTCAGATCCCAAAGGCCTCCCACATCTTCTACCAAGCTTTAGACTGGTGAGAAGTGGAAACCCACAGCTCTAATGAGGCAGGAAAGCAACGGGTGCTGCTATTCTGTTGTGACCGACCTGAGACCCCCAAAATTGGAGGTCCAGGGTCCGAGGAGGAGGGAAGGCTGCTCTTGCCCTTCCCTTTGGTGGAGTTTCATCCAATACATTGGAAATTTGCAGCAGTGCCTTCCCTGTAAGCCCGCCGGCAGGTAATTCCTTTTCCCCTTAGAGGGAGTAAAAGCCGTGGAGATTGACTGAACCCATTACAAGGAGGTTTTGTGTCTCCTTCCCTTGGTAAGAAGAGGTTGTTTGCCCTCCACAAGCTCATGGCACCGGGGCCCTTGCTCTGGCAAAGCGCTCTCATTAGCTTGTCCACATCCTCCATCGGAGACCTTCCCTCTGCAGCTCTTCTTCCAGCACTAGCCAAGGTGGAAGTCCTCGTGTCCAGGGCTGTCCATCTCCCACCGAGGTATCCGGGTTAGGTTGATGGTAGTGAGTATTTCTACCATTTACATGGCAATGACAACAAGGAATTCCCACTAGGAATTATGGCAATTATTGGTTTTGGACGGCAGTCAGTTTAGATTAGACTAGGTCATCTTTTCTGTTGTTGAAACATTTCCTTGTGATGCTCCGTTCAGCCAGCAGTGAAATGGTTTGCCTCATGTGGAGGATTATTTGAGCCTTTCGGTTTCACAGCCTTCTTCCTTACAGGTCCATTTTAAAATGGAAACTGTCCATGTTCAAAATGAGAAGTCATACATTTTGTTTAAAAAAAAAACAAAACACCCCTGATTTTTCAGACCTAAATTCTGAAAATATAAAATCATAATAATTACTTGTTGGCTTGTGCTTTGTTTTTACATTTCTGATGCATTTCTTGTGGCTGAGATGTCCTGAAATCAACCTGAATACAGCAATGGTTTTAGTGTCCTAGGACTATTTTTGATCTAGCTAGTGGCTATTCAAAATGTCTTATGCACCTTTACCTACCACTGCAAACAAGATTTGACGTCCTTGTTGGGGCAGGTGGATATATTTCCCAGTCCTCTATTACTAGAGCAGAAAAATACAAAAATATAAGAAGAATAAACATTAGTTTACTTGCCTTACGGTCTTCTCCAGGGTCACAAGCATCATGCTGGGAGGTGGTGGAGAGGATAAGGATTTTGCTAACACGGCTTGTCTCCGAGCTGTCGTTGCTGGCCCACACTCCCCCAAACTGCCGTACTGCTCCTGTCTGCTGGGACCCCTCAACGTCGCTGCTCTCCTGCTCCTGCCTTGACCCTGAGGTACGGGATGGAAACCCTTCCGTGGTTCCCAGTCATGTCCAGCTTGGGTTGGAAGGTCAGCACATCCCTGCAACAGTAACTTCACATCTCTGCAGGGTTTTCCTCGAATTTCCTACAGGTGCCTGTTTCCTCAGCTTTACTGATGTCTCATGGAAAATGGGACATATCCTGACCTGCCTCCTGACTGGGTCTCCAGGGTGGGAGCAGCGGGGTATGAAGGCACCTCTCCAAATCTCCCCTTGCAAGTTCCCCTTTGCAGCTCAGCCTTCTTTCTCCCCAGCAGCCCAGGGGAGCCTCTCCTGGAAGGGGACCAGGCTGCACCCCAGCCAGCACAGCACGGGGTGATTCATCCCATCCCAACGCAGCGATACCAGGGAGATCGGTATCTCCGTGGTCGGGGGTCCCCTTCTCTCGGTCAGTGCTGGAGGGAGCCCAGGTTGCTGGCTCAGGTGCGGGCATCTGCAGTGTAGGAAATCCCACACAAGGTGGCAAACCCTTCTGCAGCTGCAATTTGCATTTTCTGACCGCAAGCAAATAACACTGTTTAGCTCTCTTGGCATACAAGGTTGTGAAAAACCAGGCCTTATACAGACCTGTGTGTAAGCTAAATATTGAAATATGACTGAAACAACATTTTAGAGCTCAGGCCTGCTGGTATATTCCACTCAACGCAAACGTGCAGCATCAATTGGCAGCTGCCTAGAAGAAAAGATATGAATAGA
>NW_008824668.1:301833-307761 GCF_000699105.1 Pygoscelis adeliae | reverse complement strand
GACCAACTGAGCTACTTTTAAGAGGAGAAAATAAGCACAATTGCTGATTTCTTTGGCCTTATTCTCCACTGCTCTGTGCCATGGCAAAGCCTTGTACTAATTTTGCATGGGCTTAGCTGCTACGCAGGGAAAAAAAGAATCTTCCTCTCTGTTATTTTGTTTTGGTGGCACCAAGGAACTACCTTTTCCGGTGCAAGATGGTGGCCAAGAGTAGGTGAAAGAGGAGGGGGCCTGCCCTGAGCACTGCGACAAGTGGCCAGAGCAGAGATCGAGCGGGAGGGAGAAATGCACAGAGGGTCCAGGGAGGGAAAGTCTTAGCCAGTGCACAAGACAGGTAAGTGATCTGTGGTCAGTGATGAGGCAAAGGCAATTTTTGTGAGTCCCTCCTGTCCCACACGACTGCCTCCCGGTCCCTGTGAGGAAGGCTTGGTGTGCTGAGAGCTGCCCATGGTTATGGTGAAGGTGTGTGCAGAGCAGGCAGCCGCACAACCCAGCTCTGAATACCTGGGAGAAGAGAGTGGCGTGCCCTGGTTCATCCTGGAGGCTGAGAAACAGAGGAGAAAGCCAGGGGTGGGTGAGTAAATGCTCCTCTGCTCTCCTCCAGAGCTCAGGTTTCACCAGGTGACAGGAAACATTTTCCAAAATCGCATGTTGCTTTCCATTGAGGCACGTTGCCGTAGCATTAGCCCGGAGAAAATTCATCAGCTATCCCTGCAGATGGGAAGGGATGTCCAAGGACGCAGGAGTAGAGCAGAGCTTTGTGCCTGTGAGCGGTACCCATGCAGTGGGTGTCACCCACGGGTGGCAAAAGCCATGCAAGGATAAGCTGCACCGGGACCCATGCTGGGAGGTCTGTCTTTGCCCTTGTGCAGGTGGGCATCCTTGCCCGTGTGTTGCTCGTGCAGCCGCCCATACAGCATGCTCCTGCTGCTGGTCTCACTCCCTGCAGGCAGTGCTCCCGGTGAGAGTCTCCCTGGCCTCTTCAGTGTTTCTATGTCTCTGAGCTGACATCCCCACAGATGTCAGAGGGGACGTGGAGCCAAAACGTAGAGGGGATGGTCTTAAATGCAAAAGACCATTGAAACTGGTGTGTGTGAGAGACTCAAGGTATCTCTAAAGCACTAATTGCTGGGGAAGGTTGCTCTGTGCTTCTTCCCTCGCCTCACTTCCGAAGCGTGGCTGGTGTTGGAGGTGGGACAACACACTAGCTGGACCCAAGACCTGACCCAGTACAGACCCAACCCTGTTCTTACGGCCAATGTTACCTTTCTTTGGTCTAGGCTTCAGGGTCAGTGATTCCCTGTGGGTCTGCCTGTCCCTTGTTGTTTGACCTGTGGCAGGGGAGGAATCCCCACCTTTCTCCCAAGCAGCTGAGGGGACAGTGAGGTTGTGTCTCTCACGAGGGCCAACCACCGCAACCCTTTTCCCTTCAATTTCAAATGGGACTGGACCAGATTGGAAGAGCCATAAGAGCATCCATGTCTCTCAAACCTTTTTGGCCAAGTCCGAGCCAGCATGGCCAACCTTGGAGCGAGGGGACGCCCGTTATCTTACTTTGAGATGACTGATGCTCTGTGGGACGAGAGGAAGGGCTGGAAATGGGCAGAAAGCATGCACCAGCACTGCGCGCTGTTCTTCCGCTCCTCCCTTTAAGTCCCTGACATATAATCTTGGTCCTGATTTGGTCTCCACCTCATCTGGCTTGTGTAAGCTGCTTCCCGTGACCTTTCCTCGGCAAAGGGAAGAAGGGGGAGGGATAGGGGGCATGTTAATAGAGCCAGACCCTCCTGCCAGCGGGCAGAGGGTGCTCTTGCCTAGCGTATCCCGCTCCCTCCGGATAGCCGAGGCTGTTCCCCTATAAACCAGCCCTTCCCACACGCTCGGGCCCAGGGATGCCCGAGCATCCCCGCTGGCCCAGCGCGCCGGCGACAGATCTGCTTCATTAATATTCCTGCTCTTGGTGGGTGGGTGGAGGGAGCGCCGCATCTAACCTACTTTATTCAAATAGAAAATCTGTGTGGTGGAGTGAGAGGGAGATACAGGCTCTGCCATAATTCCAGATTTAATTGGAAATTTAGTAAATCTGCTAAAATATTTAGTGGTTTCAATTTTTCTCCCTCTTCTGTAAGAAACAAAGGATCCTGGTTTATCATGTGTCTTTCAACAACTTTAATTTCATTTGTAGATTAAGGATGGAAGTAGCATTTCCACTCGATTGCATACTGGGCATTAAGAAGACAAAAACGTTCATTGTTTGCCCGAAGTCGGAGGGTTTTTTTGCAGACATTAAGCTGTAGGTGGCATTCTTTATACCTGACATCAGGACGCTTTTGTCAGACGTTCAGTTGACAGGATTTTCTGCTGACCCATCGGAGGTGTGTGAAGCAGTGAAAACAACCAAACCGTTTCTGCCAGGTGATGGGGACCCGGGAAGGAGTGGGACAGTCTCATCCCAACCCACCGGGCAGCGGCCGCTCGCAAAATTGGTAATTCACAGGGGTTTTTTTGAGAGAGCGTCTGAGGAAATTAAAGAGTAAAGATTTGGTCGCCTTTCCCATAACACAGTCAAAAGCCTTGCCCAAGAAGTGGTTGATGGGACACAGGCTTTTTCCCAAACCCATGAGTATCTCATGAGTTTTTGGATGCCAAAGGGTTTCATGCTCACTTCTGCCTCCTTTGTTGGTGGTGTTGGGGCCAGAGGTGAGGTTGGATCTTGGGCTCAGACCCTGGATGGGGCAGCGCTAGAGACTCACCGGGTTGTGGTTAAAACCAGCACCGGGCCCATTTCAGCGTGATGCTTTGTACCCATGCGGGACAGGGAGTGACTATGCAGATAACAGAAGTTGCACGTCCATGTATGGTTATACAAATAAGCTCCTGTTTTGGCCTTAAATGTCCACCTCGGCTTTAAAAGTCCACCACGCGTGGACGCAGTCTCCCACCGGACAGCCCAGAGGAGTTTTTTGGGCTGCCTCGCAAGTTTTGCTGGTTGTTATCCAACACCGGCCAAATTGCTCCCGTGAAAGTTAGTGGGAGTTTGGCCCTTGGCCCAGATCGGAGCAGGGCTGAACAGGGTGCCTGTGCAAACCCCATCTCCTCGGTTTTATTATTATTTTTAAAAATAATCCTTTGTTTATATTTTCTCTCAAAGACTCAGCCCAGCCTCTTCTGAAGCCATCTTTCTGTAATTCTCTTAACTACTGTAATGCAAACTCCCCACAAAAGCTCCTCGAGAAATCAAGGCTTTTGTGAACGCCAGGTGAAAGGAAGAAAATTGTCGCCTAACCTTTCAGCTATCCTCATTTTCAGGGGAGCAATGGACAATCTCTAGAGACACAGGGGTTTTTTTATCTGTGGCAGTTAAATCAGATTTATTAACATGCCTCGTTATGAAGGTGGGAAGTAACATTTGTTTTCCTGGGTCTTTAGGGAATTTATCCTGCCATCATTAAACTGGATTTTAAACCACCATTTAATGTTTTGTTATTTTTCTAGGGTGTTTTTTTAGCATCCAGTGTTAATCCTGCAATTGGAAACCACAGTGGATAAAAGTACTGTGTAACTTGCTTCCAGAACAAATAAGGTACAGCAGCTAATTTTAGTTTTAGGTTTCAAGGAGGGGGAGAGGAAGGGGGTAAGGCAGCACCTTCCCTTTATACTGCGAGACAGCCTTCAAGTGCGAAAGCAAAAATTCCCAAGCTGAGATCTAGTGAATGTAGAAAAGGTTCATTTTCAAAATTGCAACAGCCTGTACTTAGGTGATATTAGAAGACACCATGACAGTAAAGTAGTTTTATGCATAGCGGCTTAGCTAACATTTTGAGAACTAGTTTAGTGAAGCTATCAGGTTTAAAAATACCAAGCCACAAAGTTTTAATGAAACTATGCTTGGATCAAAGTACCATAAAGAGCATCCAAGAACTGCTTAAAAGATCCTTGAGTGGAAATTAGAATGGATCTTCAGGATTTATTCTGTAAAGCCTGTCTATTTTGACCTTTTTTCAGTCTCATATTAAGGCTGCTGAAAGTGTGTTTTGTTTGGCTAATGCTTGGGACTTGCTGTAGCTATTAGGGCCGTTAAACTGAGGCTGCCACTGAAGTTTTAGTATGCATTAATTGACTGATAAGGACTTGGGAATCAAATGTCTGAAGGAAAGGGCTATCACAGATTTTTTTTTCCCTTTGCTTTATTTCTCTTTGCACTTCATTTACATCCCGAGCCCTATTGGTGATCCAGATTTGAATAAAGCCACAGCTTAAGCAGCGATTAGATCTCAATAGCTTGGATTTTCAATGAAATTGTGGCATCGTTTTTTTACCACGCGTATTTAGTAAGAGGTGTGAAAATTGACACCTGGTGCAACTTTATCTTTTAAAACACTGCTTCATTTTATGCATATACGTACACACGTGCACAAAACATTTGCAGACGTGCATAGATATATGTATATATAAAATCCTCCTGAAATTAGGGTATTAGTTGATAGGCCTTTGACTCTGTCAATGTCAGGGGTTAGTGGGAAACAAAGACGAGGCTAAGCAAAGCTTTGCAAGAATGAAAGAGATAAGACCTCCCCCTTCTTCAGGTTAATTTTTTAAGCATGTCATCCAAACGTTCAAAGCAATGATCCTGTAAACGCTATTAGAAGAAGAAAGCCATCAAGAATATATAATGCAGTAAGAGTTTTTTTTTCATTCTGCTGTTATTATCATTACTGTTATTATTATTATTTGGAAGCAATATGTTTAAAGTTCACCTGCTAATCCTTAAGCTGTTGATATGACAATGTCAAAAATGATGGGATTTGGTGATTCTCATTATTGTTATGTATTGTTCTTCACTAGCGTTCCATATTAATATTTATAAATGCCAGGAAAAGTAGTCTTTTTATAGACATGAGAGCTCCCAAACTCCATTTTTATTTTCTTTTTAACAAATAAACGTTGTATCCAATACAGATGATTACATTTTGGAACGAAAATTATTTCCCAGACAATCCGCTTGATGCTGATTGTAGTTTTTTTAAACTTATTTTTCTGCAAGCAAGATGACGAGCTGCAGATGTGATCTTTCCTTACCACCAGTTACAACAATCCTTGTTCAAATTCAAATAAATACTGATTGCAATGAGTGTGATCAAACTGACACGAATACTGAAACGGGTTTGAAATTCCACCAAAAGGTACTTCAAGCAGCAGTGAAATAAAGCCAATGGCCAGGAAGGAATTTGGTGATTCTTGGTCACCTTCTTAATTTGAAGCCCTGCATTTCTAGGGGTCCTGTTTTTCTCCTGTTTGAATTGTCCCAAGGATGAAGCCCTGAGGACAGGCTCCCTCCTGCTGGGTAGTTTGGCTAATTGACCATTGGCACATCAGTCAAGGAGGAGGAAGGTGCTTAGGATGGCCTTCTAGGTCTTGGAAAGCCCATCCTGATTTCTGGACTCTATCCCAAATTCCTCTCCAACCTTGGGAACTCATCTGGGGGGCTCAAGTTGTTCACCAGGGTTAGCATCCACCTAAGGAGACTAATTATCCTACGACTGCTGTTAGTCAAAGGACAGCGAGGAATGGGATGGTCTGGTAGGAAAGACATAGGTCCTGATGGCAGGTTTCCACCTTGAGTCCCCTATTCCAGGGGCGCCTTGCTCCTAAGACACCCAAGGGTGCACGGCACTGCTCTGCCTGCCTGTGTGCTGCCCTAGCTACACCCAGTGCTGAATGGTGCCATGGGGTGGCTCAGGCCAGCGGGTTGACCCCAAAGTGCAGGCAGCCTTGGTGAACACTTTTGGACAGAGCATGCTAGAGGTTTGCCTGCAAGTGCTGAGTGAGGGACACTCACTTTCCTGCTGTGGGTTTACGCAGTTATTTTAACCAGTGCCTCCAATACTACAACAAAAGAGGAGGAGAGAAAAAAAAGAAGAAACACAA
>NW_008824668.1:283672-301671 GCF_000699105.1 Pygoscelis adeliae | reverse complement strand
TGCACCGCTGGCTTACCTGGGGCTTTGTATCAAGCGGAAGAAAAATGTGTGCCCCAATTACCAGGCGAGCAACCCAGATCCAGACTGCTTGTGAAACTCATTTCCAAAACATTTGCAATGAGAGCAGCAATCACCTGGCCCAGCTTAGGAGAGTTTCCCAACATTACCTACACTGTGTGAAGCAGAAACATTCTGCGAAGGATGAACATCTTCAAGGTTGCATTTGGCTGGTATAACTGTCCGAAGGCTTCACAGACATCTGTCCACCCTAACTTCATCTCTGCAGTGAAAGACACGATCTCCTTTTTGCAGCTCTCTCTGCTTTTTGAGGTAGATCTTTGCATGAGCTCCTTTGGTGCACTGTCTGTGTTTGAGACTGGGGACGTCAAATGGGAACAGAAACAAGGGGCTGTTTTGAACTTGGGGCAGGAATGAAGAGAGGAGATGGGCACAGCCAGGATGATTTATCCTGGATTGTTGTGTGCTGAAGGGAATGTGGCTACTCATTGTGTGTAGACTGATTGTGAGAGGGATGAGGCTGCCTAGCTTTAATGGACCGTGCTGCTGCAAATACAGAGAGACATGAACTGATGAAGAATATATTCAGGCTGGATATCAGAAGAGAGCTTGAGACTCTCAGACAACAGAGATTTGGGAATGGCCTTGGGGCAAATGCTCCAGCTCATTTGAAGCTGATGCTTGTTCAGCCTGTGAAATGGGATTGTATGACTTGGTTGCCGGGGAATGTGACGGGAAGGACTTGGTGATTAAAGGGGACCCTTCTTGTCCTCAAATGGGTTTTAGGACGTTTTAGTTTCCTGTTGGGTGCTGGAGGTGCTTCCCAGAAAGTCCTGGAGCTGCTGTCATGGTTTGATGACCATGGCAATTTACGCTGCTTTTCAGGCTTTTGGCATATTCTGGCAAACACGGATGAAGTGTGTGCGCCCTGGTTGAAGTGCATGCCCTGGAAGTGTTGTCATACTCTGCTTGTGAGATGAAGGGCTGTGGTTTTGGTATAATCAAATGTTCTGTCTTGACCTCTTGGTGGTCTGCACTGCTTTCCTATCCTTGACAGGCACAAAACTGGCAACCATTCATTTGAGCCCCTTCCTTGAACTCTGGTCTCTAATGTAACATCACATACATTGCAAAAGCCCATTTTCAGCACTTTCAGCATTTCAAATTTTGTATTTGAAGTAGCCAGTCCAATAGCTGCCTATTCTACTTTCTGTAATACAAACTGGCATCTTGGCACTCGGTTTGAGTAAGGGAGCATATGACATAACTGCAAACAGGAGTTTGGATTTGACAATTCAAAAGATCCCCCCCTGCCTGATGCTCATTTTCTGCTGCAGGCTTGTAGGAAGATACTAATTTCTTTTTCCTATGCCTTTCAGCTTCTCAGCCCCACCTAAGCCACTCGCTTGTGGGAGTCCTGCAGACCTTTTGCTTCCTAAAGACTCTGGGTTTTCCCAGAGCCTTATATCCTACTATATACAGACACATATATACCCTGTGCCTGAAAGATTTCTTTCTTAACTGGTTTCCCTGTTTGTTAGATATCTGTAACATCAGTGTGTTGTGCATACAGCCATCAGTAGAAGAAATAATGCATCAGTCAATGCTGGGCACTTAAAAGCACGCATTGTAGACTACTAATACCTTATGGGCCAGTCAGTATGGTATAAGCATTCAGTTTCCAGATGCTGCTTGGTTGTTAATAGGGTGTTGAAGGGGAAGACTCAGGAAGAACTCCTCTGTACCCATGGGTTTAAGCAGATGTCAGCATACCTGTAAAACCAGCAGGTGCTCAAGTAGATTCAGTCACAGTGCACTGAAGACTTGAAGAAAGTGGAACTGACCTTTGGAATGGTGCTGCTGTCTGCGTGCAATGAAAACTCGGTGTTGAACAGATCTCTGAAATGGTGAAACCCTCTCCGAGAACCTGTACAAAGGTATTTTTCCCCTGCATACTAATAAATAAGTATGCTCTTGGGAACAAAAAGGATGCTCCACACCACAAGCACACAGCTCAGCCAAGGGACGCGTTGTTGGCAGCCACTGCAGGATCAGATAGCCTCTGCCCTGCTTTGCATCCAGCATCAGCTCCGCTCTGTGTCAGGGACCCCTTTGCACCCCAAAGCTTTGAGTGTCCTTAGGAGCGATCTTCCATGTGTTACTGACGGCAAATGCAGCCAACCGTCACTGAAAACCAGCAGCAGCACCAGGTGATTCACTTCCCTAAGGGAGGACAGCAAATTTCCTTTCGTTGGAGGGGATCCATTTTGCCACCTCACTTCCAGCAAGGGCAATCTTTAACTCCCTGCAGCCTGCAATGGGAGCTTGTTCTCCAGCACGGCCAGCAGCTTTGTGGCAGGCACTGCCCAAACCCTCCTTTTCTTCGCCGCCCCGCTGTTTGGAAAGGGTGGTTTGTAGCACAGAAAAGACATCACAACTCAGAAGCATTTCTCAGAAAAGAATCTGAGGATCTCCTGCTGGTGCTTTTCTTCCAAGGGACGCTTCTGTCACTGCTCTGCTAACGGAGGAGTTTTGGAAGCCAGCCCGACCGCCTTGTCATCGCTCATGGCCTGACACAGCCTGCGCGTGTTGCAAGGCTGCAAGGGAGGACATACCTGCAATGGAAGGGGGAAAGAAAGTTGACACAAGTGGAGAGATGGAGGAAGCCGATGTCCAGGTTGCTCAGCAGAAAGCTCACTCCCATCCGAGCAGGGCAGAGGGGAAGGGGAGGGCTTGAAAGCCTTTCCCTGAGGGAAACTGATGCCCCGTTTGGACAACTTTTCTTCTTGCTTTCTGTGCTTATCATTTGTTCCGCCTATTCACAGGAGAGACTCAAGCAAAACAGAGGGCTTTGTGTTTCTCCCGGCCTGCTCTAACGAGGGGGGAGTTTCAGGACTGGCAGTGGGGAGTGTGTGCTCACACACCATGGAGAGGAGACGTGCACCACCAGGCTGCAGCATCAGGTCGCAGCTACCCGCCAGGGTGGGGAAGAAAACAGCTGGGAAACTGAGGGCAAAAACGAAAAGGGAATTTTGTGGCCAACCTGCATCCTCTAAAATGGGAGTTTCTTAAAGATGATATTAGGAAATACTTTCTGCTTGTGAAGGTGTTGAAAACCTGAGCCAGCCCCAAAGGCTCATGGATTCCCCTTTCATCAGACGTTCTGTGCAGCATCTCCCAAGGGATGGTCTAGACACATTTGTGCCTCACAGGGGGACAGTCCCCTTCAATCCTACTTGTTTATGGTCAGTATGCCCATAAATCCCAAAGGCACAGATTGCCAGAGGCTGGAGGGTTATTCTCGAGAAGCACAATCACATATTTATTCTCTTCTTGTCCTAAATAGTGGCCAAAGTTGTTGATCTGACTGTCAGTTGTCTGACCGAGAGTGGTTGCTATTAAATAGTTAAGACCAACAATCCTAGCAAATAAAAATGTGTTTGAATTCAGAATCACTCTGGGTGTAGGTAGACCTGACAGTTCAGTCTGTAGCAGGGCATCTTTAATGTGTCCTGCTAGAAGACCAATGGCTTTTTTTCTGCCAGTGGTTCAGACTTGTGTGGGTTGGATGGGTGCCTCACACTCATTTTGCTCCTGCTGCTGACAATGGACGTTTCAAAGAAAACAATGACTATTTCTTGGAATAAAATTTGCTTGTAAAAAGAAAAAAATCTCAGAGCCATTTGCTGAGCTTTTATCGTCACACTTGGGAGTAGAAAGGAAACTGGCTGTATGCTGCTTGTGAACAAAGTGCTTTTCACGCCCTTCTTGAAATCCACCCATGTTTGGCCAAGTTATCAGTAGTGTGCATGTTCTTTAGAGGTTTGTTGAAATTTGGCTGCTTCATTTCTCTGAAGGCATGGTCTGCCCAGAGCCTGCCCAAGGCAGTTGAATGGGAGAGGGACTTTTTTTTTCCCCAGAACATGCCCTGCTTAACCCCCTCGCATTGATGGAGCACATCTAAGGTTAGCCAGTGAGTGAGGCACCAAAGGGTCCAACCACTTTGTTCCATATGAACAAACCGCTGTGTAGTTTTCCCTCCCAGGTTTCTTTTTTTTTGTAATATACAGAAAAAAACAGTATCTTGGATAAAACCTGGCTGATTATAAATCTAGGTTATGAACAAACTTAAAATCAATGTTAAAGTTGCAATATTGAGCACTCAGTAGCTGAGGAGCTCTCAGAAGTCATGCTGCCTTTGCAGGCTTAATTTGCCTTCCTACTGCCTATGGCTTATGATAATTTTTAATTACCCAATCACACGATATCTTTTCCCACAGGATCCTTGCTCCTTTGCCACACAGGATGGACAAAGATCTCTTAGCAGGTACCCAGTTAGTTTTTCTTTTCATGCTTATCCATCACATTATCCAAAGCCAGAAGTAAATATGGATCTACTAATGAAAAGATTGATTTTAAATGGTGAAAGAATTTAACTTCTGATTTATACTGTATTGTAAGTAGGGCCCACCACGGGAGCAGGGAGGAGAGAAGGCAGCCATAAAATCTGACTTTGACCAGAGTCTTAGCAACCATTTGTGCTGTAGATGGCCTCGACACTGTTTGCCTTTAATCATTTAACTTTTTATAAAACTGGATTGACAATATACCGCTATCTGTCTGGAAAAAGTCAACCTCTTTATTGCTTGAGAAGTGTTGCAATACAACGGTGATGGGGTCCTGTATAAACCAAGATAGGCAGCAAAACTCCGTATTTAATACATGCCCAGCACACAAATAAAATGTGAAAAATGTTTCATTTGGTCTTTAAGTAACAGAGGGAGTCGAGGAGGAGGTAGCAGGAAGCTTAGAATTGGAAAGTGATAGCTTTGGCAATGCAGCGCGATGATTGAAAATGACATCTTCCATACACCCAATTAAAATTCATACCTTTTAACCTTCACAGCCATCTGAGATCTGTATCATTAAGACTGATTCAACAAGATGCCTTGATATTCTAAATTATTTGTATGGCTGGTATTCCAAATAAACATTTGTGAAATTCATTTCAAAAGATGTTAACACTCGTGAAACCCATGTGCCCCAGAGGGATTATATAAATTTCCATGTCAAATATTTGAAGCAAAGCACTTGTACAGAAACAGTGTTTTTTGTGTTTTGATGCCTTTCATTTCCATAAACTAGATTACTTTCTGAAATTACTTTCACACAGAGAACAGTTTCTATTGAATTCCAGTCAGTGAGCTCCTTGGAGTGTGATGTGAATAAAATATTACAGGGTTATGTAGCTTCCAGGATGCATATGCATCTGTGTTGTATAAGCAGGGCAAACCAAGTTTGGATTTTATCTTGAAGTGGGTTCACACACAGAGGTTTAGTGTCTTAGAGTAATTGCTAAACAACTATTTCATTTATAGCCTAACGAGGAAGCTCTCTAGATTTCTGTCTCCAGGCCCTCTACCTGGCTAACAATGACATGATCTCTCTTGGTAAGCAGAGATTTGCTGGCAGTCAGCAATTCCTGGCTGTCAGTGGTTCTTGAACAGAAAAGTTTTATCTGCTTCTTGCAAACACTGATTCTGCCAAAAATTCACACACACACACACACACGCACACAAAAATAGATCTGAGCAAACATTGCCTCCATTGTGCCTGTTTTGCCAACCCTGTGAAATGATCACATACCAGGTATTTAAATGGGAGATGGAAGGAAAATTTTGCCGAGGGTGTAGGGGAGGGAAGCAGCTGTGAGATTAAGTGTTTTTACATAAACTACACACACAATCTCCATTGTTATATAATATCCCCCGTGCGGGTGACTTAGGTCAGCTTCTGGATGTGCTTCTAGAAAAGAGGGTGAAATGCTAGCTTTGGTGAAAAATTCGGGGTTCAGCCTTGGATCCTGTAGCCAGCCCTCTGAGTACTCCTTGGTGAGAGCATAGCTAAAGGTGGGTGGGCTCTCTGAGCACCCAGGAGAAACACCTCACTGCTCGGATTTGTACTGTGTTTTGCAGCTGTTCAGTATATGGAGCTCCCTCATTTACGTCAGTAGAAATTTCACACGTAGAAATTCAGGAGCCAGGTTGTTGCAGCCAAGACTGAATGCTGGGTCTGAGCTGTTCTCTCCTGCTGTGGCAGCTGTCCCTCTGCCCAAAAAGCAGATGCACGCCCTGGTTTGTGGTATGTAAAGATTCATTTGCAGGCCAGTTAGCATTTGGTTCGCTTGCCTCGTGGTAATCCTGGGGTCATATCCTCTAACCAGCAGCAAGCAACACATTCCCTTACTTTAGCCTGGAAGTGCAGAATTGTTGTGGGTGGCTCTTACGGGTGCAGAAGAGGAGTTAGCTTATGCATGCAGGGTTGGGTTTTGCAAATGCCTTCTTGAAATAAGCCTGCTGCTTTGAGCTCGGATGGATGTGTGCTCGTGAGAAAGGAAATTTGCTTTCAGCTGGTGAGAGAAGCATGAGGTTGTTCATGTTTTTCTGTGGAGCTCCACCCACTGCAGTCCAGAGTGGCTGGTGAGGGAGGAGTGAGTTACGGGACAGGCAGAGACGTGATGATGCAGGCCACTGATTGAACCAGTCACAGCTCTGACGAAGCTGTGGTTCTCTTGTATGAAAAGCCTGACGTTTTTTTTTCCTCTTTTCACTTTATAACAAAACAGAAACCTCCTGGTGTCCTTGACAAAGCCAAAATTAGGGGGAGAAGGTCTTTTTCTGTCCTTTAATGACTTATCCTTCCTTCTATTGCCTCACTGTTCAGGGACTTGGACTCCAGACCAGCACTGGCTCAGGACAGCAGCATTTTATTTCCCCACTTGTCATCTGCTACTTTATGTTCCCCTGTTGGCTGTGTTCAGATAGATCCTTGATAAGGAGACCAGAAGTGAGTGAGTGCTGGTACATCTCAAAGCTGAGGTCAGTGGAATACAATGTTCCTGTTTTAGGATGTTTTACACATTTTGATAAATATGGCTTCTGTGTAGTTAAAAAAAAAAATCAATAAAATGTTGAAGGAAAAGGAAAGGACAAGGGGAAGGTTGAAACCAGTGATGTTGAAAAGCAAAGCCTCGTAGAAATGTCCCAAAAGACTTCAGGCTTGATTCCCCTCTGAAGTGGCTGTATATAGGTTTAAAGCAGCGCTGAGAATGGCCAAGGCCTCCTCCAGGCACGAGCCAAGTGGGTGGTTGCACCCACAGAGGGGAACAAGATGTCCATGGCTCTGCTGTCTGTTTGGCTTGGGCAGGGGCTGCTGAGGGAGGGTGAGAACAGAGAACAGGAGCAGGAAATCCAGCTCTCAGGTGTCTGCTGGCTCTGCTCCTCCTCCTGCTCCTCCCCGTGGCTGCAGTCCTTTGGCTCTGGTAGCAAAACCTGTTTTGCCTGAGCGCAATGAAGCCCATATTGCTCAAAAGAAACATCTGCCAGAATGTCGCTGCCGGCTCCCATGCGCATAACTCGGTGAGAGCAGGTGGAGAGATGCAGCACTGCACCACATTTCCCTTGAGGAGACCAGGAGAAAGGCCCCCATTTTACATGTAGCCCCCAGGGCATTCTGCAGCCACCTGGGTTCTATCCTTTTCAGGCTGCAAGACTTTCTTACCTCCTCATCCTTTTCCAGCAAGGACATCTGACTTGATCAGGACAAGATGCAGCTCTGCTCTCGCTCAGACATCAGTCCACAAACTCCCCACTAATCATTCCTCATTACACAAGGCTGACAACGCAGGGACCAGAGCGTAGGAATAAGGGAAACGGAGTTTTGATGTAGGAATACATTAAGCACTGCCTCCCTACCCTTTCAGAGATCCACCAGTTCCCACTGACACAGCTCACCTGAAGGAGCTGCAGAGAGAGGATTTTTTTCACTGGTTAGTGAAAGATAAAAAGCTGATTCCCAGCAATTGCCAAAGAACATCAAGCTAAGAACTAAATAGGGTAAAAAGAAATGGGCTGCAATATATGCTCAGTCTTTGGTGCATTTCTTTGATGCCAGTCTTTAGGGGCAGACTTTGCAAAAGTCCCCAATTATTTTAGCTGGTTAATCTGGTCCAAAGTAGGCTGTTGGCCAGCCTGTATGCTCTACGTGTGATCTGGCTTAGCTAATCTGATAAATTCCAGTTTATTCTCTGGGTAGGTCCTGCAAATCCAGGACTATTTTAATTAGAGAAGCTGGGCAGTGACAGTTTATTGGGCAGTGGAGGTAAATTCGCAAGTCCTTGGGTCAGTGCTTGCCAGAGATGCAGGTCATTTGGGTTAATGAGTTGCCACTGCCCTAAATGATGGCTTTTCCTTCATCTCGCTGCTGTTAGGCTGTTTTTAGCCTGTTTTTACAGATGAGCAGGCCTGAGAATATTACTGACTTCAGTCTTGGTCTGTGGTTCTAGCACAAAGCGGCTTTTGCTCAGTCCTTTCTGTTTTCCAGCCTTGGCTGTGCTGGCTTCTGCACCTCTTTGAACCTAAATACAAAATGAGCGTTGATTTCTAAGAGAGAGGATTTGGATCTTTAGTTTTTCTCATGCTATTTCTTTTGCAGTGGAGCCTGCTGAGATAAAGCTTCCAGCCTGTAGGTACTGTATCCCCCTTGCAGATGAGAGCTTGGGCCACGAAGATCTGTGGTCAGAGGAGACAGGGCAGACAGAAGAAACCTACAGGACACGGTTGTTTGAGGAGAAAGGCGGCTGCAGAGCCACTGAGTGCCTGGCACGAGGCAGCAGAACTGGGATGCTCTGCCTTCAGCCACCCTCTCTTCCTCATCACAGAGCAAGCAGCTTCAGTTGCACACAATATAGCTCCATTTTTACTGGCAAGGGCCAACCATACAAAATAAGGTCTCTTCAACCCCATTTGCCATTCTTTCTATCTGATGAACTTCATGCTATTAAAATTGAGGACAAGGTGCACAGAACTTGCCAATTTCCAATGCGGATCATTTGTCAGAAAGCAAAAGCTTCTGTTCTTTTTCTTCAGAAGGATAAGTGAAATGTGCCTACATTGGGACAAGAGACCATAAATAAAGCTGAAATAATGGGAGATCACTCAAAAATTCTCCATGCTTTGGAAATATTTCCACTCATATTTGTAACGCTGAAGAAAGTAGCGTTTTATGTAAGAAACAGGCTGCAGAATAAGGACACCCATGTCCTAGTCCCATCTCTGCCCTAAACTTCCTGAAAAAAAAAACCCTTCCTGGATGGTCTCTGTTTCCTCTCCTGTAAAATGAAATTCCTTGTCCTCCTTTCCAGCAGAGCCACTTGTGAAAGGTTTTGATCCATGTGTACAAGGTGCTGCTGCAGGCGTAAAAGTGCAGGCAGGGAAATGCTGGAACGGGCTTCCCGAAGAAAGTGAACCAAAATGCAGCCCAGAGCTCTGGGAATTGTGATTCCCTGGGTACAGAGATGATGTCCTTGTGTGAAGGATGGGGGGGGAGCGGATCTTAGGCCCATTGCCACCCCCGAGGTGGGAGCACAGAGCCAGGCCTGCTCCTCAGCACGTCTCAAACTGCATTTTAAGGACAGTCGAGAGGGAGCCCTGCTGGGGTTTGTTTTTCTCTCCGGACTTTGTCCCAGTGCTGGGGTATTTTGCTGATGTGGTGGAGGATGCTAACACCTTGATGGGCCCCATCTGTTCCAGTGAGGAGAGTACAGCTGAATGCTTCAAGGGTGCCCGAGTGCAGCTTGGGAACGCTCCTTGCTTTATCCATGGTGAAGCAGTTGGCATCAGCCTAGCTCCCTGGCACCCGGAGGGGGGAGATCCTGAGGTAAATTCGAGTAGACGTGATGTTAGAAAACAACTAACCGTTAGGGCAAGTCGGGGTCGCCAGGTCTCCCAGCAGGGACAGGTGCCTGCCACTCGGCGCTTGGCCGGCAGCCAAGGACTTAGCGGTGGGACTGATGCCAGTCACGCATGAAGAGCAGACACAAGACTCCATCCACCGCGACTCCGCTCCACCGCAGACAATGAGTAGTTTCCTTTGCTCTCCCTGCCTCCCTCGTGCGTGCGTGTTTGTCTGCAGACGCGGGGTGGCTGGTGCCCAGGTTGCTATGTGGCATCTCCAGGGCGAGCAATGCCGGGTGCTGAGGATGTCGGAAGATGCTGCGAAGTCGGCGGTGACCCCTCGCCATGCTGTTGCAGCCCGGTGAATATTCTGCACGTCCCCGTCTGGCGAAGCGGGTGGGGGCGGCAGGAGGAGAGCGAAAACGGGCCTCCAAAGTCACAACTGATTTCTGGGCTGCGTGCAGCTATCTGCACGTACAAACCAGTATTTGCATATGCAAGTATCCAGCTGTGCATTCAGTCACTTGCTATGCCGAAGCAAAGGCAGGCGTGTGCATGTTTAATGGATCCTGCTCGGAGGTCGCTCGCTGAAATCATGGTTGCTATGTCCACCTAACGCCGAGTCCAATCTTCATGGGAAGTATCTGAAAATCTATCTGGCACATCATATGATAACTGCAAGCTTTTTCTCTAGCCCTGTATTTTTGAGGCTGTTTGTTTCCCATCCCCAGGTATTTAGAATGTACTTTTTAGTACCTTTTTTTTAGTAGAAAACACTGAATATTTTTTTGCCATATAACACAAAGCATCTCTGTGAGCTCTCCGAAAGTTGTGCCCTATGTATTTCAGAATGGTACAGGTGAAAAAAAGGCAAGTCTGTTCAAGTCACAAATGAAAACAATTTTTTTTTCTCTTCATACCACCTCTTTCTCCCCTTTTCTGCCTTCCCTTCTCTCGTCTGCTAAATGACATGTTTCCACAGTTTCGTTCAACACAGGATAGCAGCGGTAGAGCTTGGCAGCTGTGGGAGCAAATGACTTACAACCAAAGGACAGCTTGAAAGGCAAACACGCGATTCACTGAACGTCTGGCAATCCAGAGTCTGTCAGTGGCCCTTTCCAACTTGCAGCTAAGGAGCATTGGACAGTCCCTTAAATAAAATGCATTTTGCTTTAGCATAGCAGCTGACCGTGCTGACTTCTGTCATCTCTTACATCTTCTCCTATTTTCTTTTGCATTTTCCATGTGTGTTGTTCTGCTGATCCCAGTTCTGAGGGAAAGCGTAGCAATACAGCTGCTGTGCATTTCTTTGTTATTTCCTTTCCTGCCTTGGCACCTGTAGCCACTGTAACTAAGCACTTTACAGTAATCTTAAAAGCCTTCCAAAAATACTGTGACTCATTAAAACTGACTCAATAATAAAATCGATGGCAGCCTTCTATCCCTTCTGGAAAACTCATCTGCCCAGCAGTTCCAGACAAAAATAAACTAGATAGATAGATAGTTTTTAGGGTGTTTTTTTTTTCCCCCAAATCTTGACTGAAGAAACAATTAAAGTCTCATGTGATATCAGGACCACCAGACTTTGAATTTTTAGGTGTTATCCCTGTGCACACATATACTGTTTCTGTGCTGCTTCTCAATTGTCAGTCCTAAATCCAAGATTGTGAAGTCTGAGAAAAGCACTGAGCCAGTGTTATAGCAAATATTTAATAAAAGGGAACTGCTTTGTCACAGCAGCATTTACTAGACAAAGAGCTGCAGTCTCTGCAGGTGCAATGTGCACAACCACATGCGTCATCCATAAGCGTGCTTGCTCCAGGCAAAGACACAAGCTTGGAAAGCATCGGGACAACGGGATGATGCCTTTAGCTCTACTGCTACTCCACCCTATGACCTGTGGGGTGAATATAAGCCAGTTGCTAGTAATATGTCTACACAGCATGGTGAGGAAGAGGAATGAGACTAATCACTATATTTTGTGACCCACGCACACCTCTTGTCCATGTTGCCAAGCAGTCGGTGAGGCACAAAGCATCTGCAGTGTGCTAAGAAAGAGCTGGTCTTATGGCGTCTGATGATGGACTTAGACGTGGCAAGCTTAGCTCTGCTGGGGCCCAGCTGGTCTGCCCACACAGATGCACAAGCTGGAGGTGGTGTGCTCTCCATCTGCAAGAAGGGGTGAGCACAGCCTGGATCTGTCTCCAAGCAGAAAAAGCAGCTCCTACCTCTGCTTACCTGGTAGTGCGGCCACAACTCAGATCTGCACACCTGTGTGCATCAGCAAAACAGGATCACACTGCTGACCTCCTTAGCAAAGATCTTTGAGATCAACAGAGAAAATGCTCTGTCTGAGAGTTGGAGATTATCTGGTTTAGAGCGTCTCTTTCTACAGTCCAGAGGGGATGGAGTTATTTTAAATCTTTTTTGTGCAAAGAAGAAACCAGAAGATTATTTTCTTTCTTCAATGTCCTAAAACTCCTCAGGGCTGCTTATCTCCAATTGTGCTTGTCAAATACACCCTTCTGCTATGCACTCTTCAGGGGAATGCATTTAAGAGCTTAGAAGATCCAGCCAGGAGAGGGGACTAGTGCCCGTATGACTTATGTGACAAATGCACACACAGTGAGACAATACGTACAATGGTGAACTAAGACAGACTTGTGCTACTCATAAAACCAAAGAATAAGGCTCAAAAGGCTTTTAGGAAGCTATTTAGTCCATCTCCCGGTCCCAGTACCCAACAAAACCAAAATCACTCTTCCTAGCTATTTCCCTGAGCTGTTCTTGAAGATCTCCAGTTTAGAAGAAACTGTACCAGCCTAGTTCACCACTTCACAGTTCTCACTCTGCAGAGATTTTCCTACTGCCTAATTCATATTTTCCTTTGCATCTTAATCCTGTTGCTTCTTGTCCTACTCACCTTGGAAATGCACAGCAGACTGGTCCCTTCTACAAACCGCACAAAAATGCCTTGCATGGGACTGAGGTAATGTCAGTCACAGACCTGAATTCCAAAAAGTTTGTAAATTAGCACTTTTATACTGACAAGTTTTTCTGGAAGAAAGAAGAAGAGCTCAATTCCTCCTCTCTAAATTTTTAGCAGCTATTAAACTTGGGCTCTAACTTCCTACCCACCTCCCAAATTACCAGCTGATTTACTGTGTCAGCCAGCAGACAGTCCCCTGTCCTTGACTTCAGTGCAGCTGACCAAGACAAAGTCCTGGCTGACTTCCGAAGCTGCAAAATCCTCCTGAAAAGTTGAGCAGGGAGTAGTGCCTTGATCCAACAGTAAACTCAGGTGCTATGGCTGCCAATGGTTTCTATTACTGCTGCAGGCTGTAAGCAATTAGAAAACGCCTACCATCAAAATGAGCGTTTTTAGTAGTAAACTTTGTGACATGAAGACAAATGTGGAAATCACAAGACCTAATTACATCTAATTGCCAATCCATGGGAAACACTCCAGTGAACTGGCACTCTGCAAAGGGAGGAGACAAGCAGCATTGTTTTAAAACACAAATTTACCAAACATGTAATTAGCTAAATACCCACACACTCTTTTAGCCACTTGTTTTATTCTGAATCAGAGCTCCTCTTGAGTGCTGAACATGGGGAAGGCATCCTCAAATGGCAAAGCGCTTCTTTGTTAAAAGGGCTTTAAGAGACCGTGTTAGCAGGTAAAGATCAAATCTAAATATACTTTGTGATTTCCTCAAAGGTTGCCTTGAGTCACTGGTTTGCTGCGGGCATATCCAGGCTCTGTCGATGTGTTGGTGTTAGCAGAAAAGCCTGGCAAGAGCCATCCTGGCAATTCTCAGGGAGCAGCTTGTTTCCAAGTGGTGGAGGATCTCCTTCCTGTTGGTGGAGCGTTAAGGGACATGCCGTGAGCATATTTTTTACCTTGACTTTCCACATGGTTTACGAGCTTTGAAATATTTGTTGTTTCAAATGCAGTTTGCCCAAAGTGGGATTCACCTGCACAGTGCTGACACTGCTTCCCCATGAGTTGGTCTTAAATCCCATGTGCAGAAGGGTTTGATCCCACAGATTGCTCTGGCCATGGGACACGAGCCAGCGCATGGCTCAGCAACACCGAGGTTAAGGAGTGATGCTGGCGGGCTAACCTAACCGGTCATACGTGGGGTGAAAGCACTAGAAATCGGTCCCATGTTTCTGCAAATACCGTCATCCTCCCAGCAGCCTCCAGGCAGCTCAGACAACCCCGGGTCTTATTTTAGCCTCCTCTTACTTACAATCCCCTTCCTCAGCTGAAGTATCTGGCCCAAAAGATTAAAACAGCCTTTTTCCCAACAAGACCATGGGGAGGCCAAGACAGCACAAGGCATCTGATTTCCTTTAAAGAAACAGCTGGGTAGAGCCGTCCCTCTGAAGCGTTCACCCACTATGGCCTGTGCTCCACCAGCACCGCTCTGTGCTGAGCTGGAACCTCACATATAATCTCCCTGCAGCATATGTGCTAATCTAAATGTTACAATAATATATTAGAGGTATAACAATGTAGACTATTATATTATAGTATATAATATATAGTTTTACTAGGTAATAATACTGCTGCCCTCCAGGTGCTGTTGCCTCAGGGCCCGCCGTGAAAGGAAGCTGCAGCAGGGAGCAGCACGCACAAAATGGCTACCGCCCCCCTCCAGCCCTGAGGGGAGGCCTCACCGCAGCTGCCTGGTGGCGGACGGGCTAGGGTCTTTCCTCACCAGGGTCAGTCCCTGCTGTGTGAGGAGCCATGCTGACCGTGGGGGAGACTGGGAGGTGAGGGCCGGAGAGGGCTGAGCTGTGGCTGGGAGGACGGGCTGCAATGGCGGGGCTTCGTGTCCCCCCACCCACATGGCCGTATCTCCAGCATCCTCCATGGTAAGAAGACCCGCGGTGTCTCCGTTTCCCCACCTGTGAGGGAAATGATGCTATTTGCCACATATTCAGAGGTTTGCCGGTGACAAATATAGCCCAAAAAGCTCCACAGTGAGCAACGTGTGGGTTGTCTCCCCATCTCTCTTCATCTTTGTGTCCCTCCGCTTTCTCTTCAGTTCAGCCACAGCAAACCCGTGGTGACGCTCCCCTGGACGAGCTGCCAGCAAGTGCAGGTGAGAGGACTGAAATTGGGGCTGAATGCCCTTTTCTTTTCTTAAATCTTAGCAGCCCCATTCTCTGAATGGCGCAGTTACATCTGGCTGGTTTTGCTCATTTTCCGTTTAATGTAAATACCAGCCCTGGAAGTCATTTGGGAAGCTTGCATATGCTAATAATTTGTAGCTGAATTATTATTATTTTTTTACATTAAACAATAATATTGATATTTTCAAACTTTGCATGCCAAACACTGAAATTGAATTAAGTATTGTTTAAAATAACAATAATATAAATTTGTTTTAAATGAATTTAGTGTCATTTCATTGTTTGAAATGTAATGTGGGAAAATATTACTGCTGGGGCAAGAGTAAATATCTAAGTCTATTAATTTTATTGAAGTAGTGGATAGATCCACATGAACTATTTCTGTGTGTTTGGTTAATATTTTATTGAAAATTGGTGTTAGCTCTAACTAATGAAAATCCAAACTCACTTCACATATGAAGGTGTAAAATGCATGCAACAACTTAATAACCCATTAACTTCAATGGAATTTTTTATGCTAAAATAAAAAAAAAAAAGGTGTTTCTAAGAGATGTTTAAAAAGTGGAAATCAGCCAATACAGTCAGCCCTTATTCTGAATAAACAGGGAAGGTTGAGGAGGATGTGCAACCGAGATCCCTCATTGTCCAGCAGTCGCCAGCACCAGTTCTTTGAAAGGACGGTGCGAGAAAGGCCCGAGTATAATGCTATGAATGGGTACTTCTTAAATATAATGCTTCTCATCTGTCAATGTTGGACCATTTTGTGAAGGGCAGTGCAGTTAGCTCCATTTTACAGGTGATGAAGCTGAAGCACAGAAAAGGGATGTTATTTTCCTGGGTTCAGCCTGTCAATGGCCGGGGGTAGAGCCAGGAACAAATCCCTGTCTCTTGACAGCTAATCCAGTGCCTAAGCCAAGATGGTCTCCTGCTTCAGGAAAATGCTTCCTTTGTAGGTAGCACTTGAGCACATGTTAAAGTCAAGGGGACTTAAATGTCTGCTTGAAGTTAAGCCTATATTTAAGTACTTTCCAAACAGAGGGTAAACTTAAACCCATGTTAAAGCGCTTTCCTGAATCCAGGCAAAATCTGTCCAAAGTGCTTGATTCTTCTAAGTGTCATAATTAATGGTGTGAAGAAGTTGAATTCTGGAGATTTCGATCTCTTTCCATCTCTTGCTTTGTTGTTATTTCCCCAGTTTTTTCAGAAAGAAGAGGGGGTAAGGAGGCTGTTTTAATTTTTTAGCAGTCCTCCTAATTCTAGCTCTGCATGTCCTTCTTATCTTGATGAAATTTCAGTGTTTATTTTTACTGTTTTATTGTGGATCCTGCTACGCTTGAGATTTGCATGCTTTTACGTAATTAACAAATCTCAAAACTGTGTAACGTGAATTAATGTGTTCATTAGGAGAGGACCGAACAGCCTTAACAACACAGTGAAAAATAACAGGAAGCCTAAAACAATATCATGTTGGGTTTGTTGACTTTAGCAAAAAAATGTCCTCGCTGCTGTGTGACTGTGTATTTCTGAAGTTATGAAATTGCAGTCATGGCAGATCAGAGCACGTATCTTGTTTGACAGAAGTGAGGGTGAATATCAAAGTGGTATTCTTCCTTCCAGCAAATCAAAACTGCAGGGTTTATGCAGTGCTCCACTCAAGAATCCCATCAGAAGGCAACTTATTTCTGTGTAACACCGATAACAGTTCAGTCATGCCAGTGCAGACTTGGAGAGGCGTGTGTAGCCTCAATCATACAGGCAGACAGTTTGATCTATGGGATGATCATGGTGCAGAAGAGTTGTTACCTGTTAACCTGGGTTCAAAATCTCAACTGGTGCTTGGGGTGTTGTCTAGGCTTCAACCAGGGACTATAAAAAGCAGCAGGCTGTATATCAGAGCCCAGACAGACAAAGCTTCACACGTTCCCTGTTACTGCAAAGCTGCCTAGAGCTAGGAAGACAGCTTGCTTGTACAACCATTCAGAATTCATCTTGCCCTTAACTGAGTAGCTAGTTAACAAATGTTAACGCTATTAAAGGTTTCAGCCCTCCTGCAAGAACAGCAAAGACAGGGTCCCCAAACTGTACATTTTTATGGCCAGCAGTAACTCATGCTGATGTCTAAAGCAGGTGAAATTAGTAGGGTAGGACAACTCAAGGGTTTGGACATGTAAAATGCTGGGGATTTCTTTAAAAGAAGGTGTAGAAGTTATCTGGAATTTGCATTGTCCACCAGTGAGGAAAAAGCTGTCAGGAAGGGATTTAGACCTGAGCAGATAAATAATAGCCTTGAAAAGGGTATATGGAGTGAAATGGAATGTGCTAGCAATGGAAGAAGGGGTAGATCAAAGAAGCCAGGTCTTGAAGGTAAGGAGATGAAGGTCTAAAGTTAGGGTATGAAACTGAGAGGATCTTGTACAGTAAGGGAAAGAAACAATAAAAGGTTCACTAGCCATATAAATGAAAAGAAAAAGAATGAATGGGTCTACCATGCACTAAACACGGTTTAGGGATTAGTATGTGTCATCCAGACATTGAAGGGACACTACCTCGGCTTTCCTCAGGGATGAAGATGGTTAATGGGAAGGAGTGGATAGACCTGGAGAGGGTCACGTGCAATATGCACAACTCCAAGCACTTTGTGTGTTCAAGTCTGTAAGGATCAGATCAGCCCCAGGAGAAAGAAGGGACTGACACATGAAATCAGCATCCCCATAGCAAAGATTCTCAATAAACTGTTCAAAGCCTGAGTACTCTGCCCTGAGCATTTGACCGGAAAGTAGCAAACACAGTACCTGTAATAAAGGATGGAGCAGCTGTTGAAAAGTGATTAGGGAAACTCCTGGCTGTACCTCAATACTATGCAATGCTTTAGCGCAGCTTTTTACATAACTGAACACGTGAAGGCACATGAAAAATGGGATAAATGCAAGATGGGTTTGTGACAGAGAGATTGTGCTGGGCTCCTTGGAGAGCTTTCACTGAGCAGAAGTCAAGAACAGTGTGATGCCCCAGTCTAGCTGGGTTCTGCTGAAGAATTGAACATATTGTGCTGTACAGGGAATTTGAGATGACGATGGAGAAGGTGAGGATTAAAACCAGTGT
>NW_008824668.1:246499-283627 GCF_000699105.1 Pygoscelis adeliae | reverse complement strand
GGATGGAAGGTGACTTGGGAAGAAGAAATGAGGTACTGGAAAGTGGTTATGGAGTTGCTTGAGCTAATGAAACACACTGCTGATAGAAAATTCAGGAGCATTGTTGATTCGGATCCACTTACGCAATTTGGGTATTGTGAAGTACAAAGACAATGCACATTGCGACCAACAACAGAAGTTGCTGTCTTAAACCATGGATTCTTCAGCTTGAAAGATAGACATAGCGAAAGAATGTGTTAAATGCTTAGGGAATGAAGATGGGCCACTATGCAACCTGGCTGTGAACAGAACAACCACAATCCTAGAATATATCCATTTTATTGCAGAACTATAATAATGTTAATACTGTTGCAGAAGACACGAAGGAAAACCCAAGTGGGACAGTTGTGGTTACCCATGTTTAAGATTCAGACCGGCAGGGTTACTGGGGTGACTGGGGAAACAGAGAACCTATTTTATGAAAGAAGGCTGAAAGAGCGGGTCTTGTTCAGCCTAATAACATGAAGGCTGGGAAGAGATAGGCCTGCTCTCCAGAAATGCATCAGGGGCGTAAACACTAGGGAGGGATAAGAGCTATAAAAGCTGAAATGCTGGCACAAGAACAAATAGGCAGGAACTGGCTCTAAATAAATCAAGGCTGAAAGTTAGAGGGAAGCTTTTAACTGACAGAGGAAAGGGGCTCTGCAACAGGCCCCACCAGTGTGAGCGGGACAAAAAAATTTCAATAGTTTTTAGATGGTGTTTGATAAACCAATGACTCCTATGCAGTTTTGTTCCCTGTGGTGTAAAGAACCAGACCCGATGACTTAGTACAGCCCTTCAAATTCCACAATGAATTTAACATCCTAAGATGCATATGACAGATAATGCATATTGGAGTAATTATTTTAGGCTCTCTGCAGCCTCTGGCAAGCTCTACTTAGCTGGCAGTAGCAGCACAGTGGGAAGGTGGAGCAGGGCAGGAATCAGTTCCTGTTCACTGCTACGAGCAATGTAACTACATACTTAGTCACTGACAGCAAAGGTGCTTGTGCTATGCTGGATCCCAGTGTTTTTTATGTTCACCAGTAGAGGCTTCCTGCAGCATCCATGGTGCCCATCCTCAGAACTGTGACTCTTCCCGAATCCCACCAGTCAGCAAAGCATCTGAAAATTGTCCCCTGAAATACTCTATTCTGCAACGCCTTCATGACTCTGGTGAGTCCAGCAGACAATCTAGGCAGGTTAGAAATGGATGTTATCATGAAAGGTTGCAGCCAAACGGTGACATGTTTAACTCCAAATTTCCCTGTACCCTACAAATGTTCCCAAATACCCTACAGATGTTTTTACCCCCTCAGAGATTGTTTCTCAAAGAAAACCCTCCTGACACTGCATGAATTCTGCAATCTGCTGTGTTCTAAAATGATCAATTAAAACACTAAGTTTGCATAAGGTAAAGTTAATCTGATGCAAAGCACCTGAAGGTCACCGAGCCTGAATATAAGGTCACCAAGGGATCTCCAGGTTCATGTCATCAGGTGGAAGAATAACGACGGATGTGTTTTGACAATGTTTATGTTTAATTTAACAATTAACACTGGCCTCACCTATTGATCTTTAAGCAAACATTCGTTACGGTGCACAATGACATTGTAGTTAGCAACTTTGGATTGTATTAGTGGTGGTTTCAGCTGAGCTGCATTAAGAAATGCTAATTGCAACAGTCTTGAGGAAGGAAAACTGAAACAAAAGGATAGCCATGTGTCTTTGATGAATGTCCCTGCTCTGGGCAGAGATGCCATTAACAGGGGCCTTAGAGGGTAAACAGCTCTTTTCTTTTTCCCACTTGGGTGATACATAGTTAAGTCTTATCTCATTGCCAGCTCTGAGTGAGATTGATCATTTTTTAATTTACCAAACGTGATTTAACCCACTTTCACATTGATGTGAATATTACCAGTCTTCAGCCCTCATTATTCCAGTGTGGGAGAGTGAAATTTCGCTGGCAGAGAGCACTGAGGACCCTGAACAGGCAAGCACTGCAAGAAACTCGGAGTACGGTGTCAGGAAAGCCTATGGACAGAGCAGCGCTACATGCAAGGCCCTGCTCTCTTATTGTCAGTACTATCCATACTCCAGGAGAGCTCAGAGGTGGAGTCTGAAGCCACTTGCTGCTACCATCTCCAAATATGCATGTCTACCTCCTCCCTTATGCCCACTCCAGAGTTCTTGTAGCTCTGCAGTGAATTGTACCTCA
The DNA here is from genome assembly GCF_000699105.1 of Pygoscelis adeliae. Taxonomy (NCBI): domain Eukaryota; kingdom Metazoa; phylum Chordata; class Aves; order Sphenisciformes; family Spheniscidae; genus Pygoscelis; species Pygoscelis adeliae. Next base: position 281,388 of record NW_008824668.1, on the reverse strand, counting down.
ACCCTGGAAATAATTAAAATTTGAGCATATCAACCAATATGAAGGAAGAAGAGGAAAAATGCAGCTGTGCTGTTGTAGATTGGCTTAAACCAGTCCTGAAACCATACATGAAAGGCTGTGCTGTGTGCGCTTCACACCACCAAAGCAAGAGGAACTCCCTGGGCAGATTTCAGGTGAAGGAGTTAGGAGGCTTGGCAAAGGGCAGAAGGAATTAAACTACAGAATTGAGGTGTTGCATCTGGTCACACACAAGGTCAGCGGTGCAGGCAAGAGAGAAGCAGAGCCCACTATTTAGCAGTCTCAGCTCAGCGACTATCCTAAAAGTCTTAACCATTTTAAAAAGTGATGTGCATTGGTTGTATCTGCTCTGGACCCATGGTGGCAAGTGACTGAGTTAACATTTCTTAGCAAGTTACCCCTCATCAGCTGAACCATAGTGATGGCTTCTATGAAAGAAATGGAGCTTGGTAGGATTGCATGGAGGGCTGGGAGGTAAGGTGGTGGTTGGAGAGCAAGACGACGTGTGGTAAATCAAGGAAAGGAATTGGTGTTTTGGACAGGTTGGAGAGGAACTGGAAAGAAAGGGAAGTCAGATAGGTGACAGGAGAGGTGATCAGACGAGAAATGGATATTTTAGGAAGAGAGAGAGTGAGAAAAGGGCTGACTTGAAAGTCTTCCCTGGAAGCTTCCTAATCTACTATTTTTATAACCTTCCCCTGACCATTTTTTCCCTTGTGTCCTCAATTATTTGGGGTAAGCATTGTCCCTGTCTTTGTTAGCTCATCTATATGTGCATGCAACCTAATGACATGGGTGAGCTACTTAATCCTAGTCTGTCAGTGTCATCCTGGATTAATTTACTCCCTGTTCAGCACTGACTGTCACTTGGATGAGTGTCTCCTGCACCTTTTCTTTCCTTCTGCTCTTTTCTTCCCCTTTGGTCATGCCTTTGGCAAAGGGCCCCATAGCTGAAATGCCCCCTGAGACATTCCACCAGATTCCCCCATCCACGCTAAATACTGCAGACATGTCCGCTTTGTTTGCTACCTCCATCTTAATTCTTTATCTGCTTACATGGTTAGTGTCTCCCCCCCCTCCCCATTACTGACCTTGTGGATTAATGTATAGTACGGGACTTTAAGCTTTCTTGAAGGCTGGGTGAATTGTGTCCTCAGCTCCCCATCTGTCGACATCGTCTCTTATTGCCTTCTGCACAGTGACACAGACACAGCTGAGACTTCATAGGAAGCCGATGAAAGAGCTGCGGTTTTTTCCTTTTTCTTTTATAATTTTTGACAGGGAATTTCCAGTTTGGCAACTGGTCTCTAGTAGTGTCTTCCTTGTGGGTGTCTTGTTTAATCAAGGGATTGCAAAGTCTGAATATTAATCAGCTCTATTTAAAGAAGTTTGAGACAGGAGATGTGTAATTGCTGTGATAATGTGGAAGCCTAGGTTTAGTCAATGGTGTCTAGTTTGTGTGGCTGAAACGTAAAGGCTAAACATTTTGGAACCGACGAGAGAACAGAAGATGAGACTATAGGATGAATAACTAGGAAAGAGCTTCATGTTCTGGGGATTTTAGGGTCTCTTCCAAAGCTAGATTGGGGAAAGCCTTTCCACAGGTATCTGGGGAGCAAAGCCCTCCCTTGGCCAGACGTAACCCCCCGGGTAACAAGGCACAGAAAACAGGGGGCTACCAAAGATACTGGGGAGCTCATCCTCTGGCAAGAAAGGCGGAGCATCCCATGGAAACAGAATGTTAATGGCAACCAAAAGAGCAGGTATCCCCATGCAGGGTATCTGTTTTGTGAGGGATGGTTTGTGTGATGGGGAAAAGCAGTTGATGCCCAGACTCATGATCAGGGTCTCAAGAGAAGGCAGTCACATGTAGTGGTGGTTATTCACATTGGATGTGTGGGGCACTTTCTGGTGGCTTGTGGTTTGAGATGATTGTTTTTCCTGACGTCGCTGTTTCTCCACAGAGCACTGGCTGGAGGTGTGCAGAGAGCTGGCTTCCCTCTTTTGTTTCCAGCTCTTACTTTGCATTAAAAGGTGATGAAAAGCTGCTTGAAAATACATTTAGCCTTTTCCTTGCAGTCAGCTTTGTAGCATGATTACCGTGCAAAGAATTACATATTGCTCTTCTTGAATGTTTACTTTTCCATTTCTCTCTGCTCATATACTGGGACCTGCCGTCCCCCCTGCCAAACACACACAATCTACAGCTCCACATGCTATTGTCCATTTATGAATTCCGTAACTGGGTTGCTCTCCCCAGGAATATTTGTTGTGTCATTGGGTATTTTGCTGTTTGAAATAAGCAGGTAGATGATTTGCAATCATGACTTCCATCTCTTTGAATGGGAATGGTTAACAGTTGTCCAGGAGTCAGCCAGACTCATCCAGACCAGATATAAGTCAGCCTGGCTCCATTTTGAAGCCCACAGAGTTGAACTGGTTTACAGTACCCGGGAGTGTTGTCACTCTGCTAAGAGTTAGAAAATGTCATTGAAACCATCAGGCAGGCTGTGCTGCTGAGGAAAGGAAGAAGGAAGTGCAAGGAGCAAGTTCAAACATCAGACCCCTTGTCACCTTTGCCACTCATTGATTAAATATGTAGAGCTGTGTAGAGTTTGGGGCTCCTCGATACAAGACACTGACCAACAGCAGAGGCCACCAAGGTGATCAGGAGCCTGCAGTAGAGGATGTGCACGGGGAGACTGAGAGCCCTGGGTTTGTTCAGCCAGAGGAAAGGAAAGCTGAGAGGGGATCTACAAGCCGGCTTCAGTGAATTAATGGTCGTAGAGGGGACAGAGCCAGACCATTCTTGGAGGCACACTGCAAAAGGACAAGAGGCAAAAACTACAAATTGCATCATGGACAATTCCAGTTAGGTATTAAGAAAAAATTCTCCACATGAGAGTACACTGGAACAGGGGATCGGGAAGCTGTGGGATCTCCGTGTGCACTGTGGAAGCCAGTGGGCCACCTAGCCTTGAGACGAGTGTTTGGTCACTGGCTGTCTTTTATTTAAGTTTAGACATAGCCATAGAAAACAGTGGCTTTGTAATAGTGAAGTGACCTCTCAATAGAGATAGCTCGTACTGTTCATTGAAAAATAGAATTTCTGTCCCATGGGAAATTCTGGTATTTTCATATTTGTTTTCATCTCAAATTGGAACACATAGTTCCTAAAAAGAATTGATTTGCAAATGTCAGAGTGTTTCATGTTGACATTTTGAGCTAAAATGAAATATTTTTGCTTGAATCGGGTCATCATTTGCTTCTGCCTGAACAGCCTCTCGCTTACCGGAGCTATAGCTCTATGCTTCCTGTGATCCCAGGAAAGCCCACCACTGGCTAAACTGTATCTACCATAATGTGCCCTTATTTCTTCCAGCAATTGAGTTACTTGGGGGAATCGCGAGTCTTCCAGCGTGCAGTGTGCTGGCTCAGGCAGATGTAGAACAAAACAAAAATGATCAGTTTTCTGACTGGAACATTTTTGGGAAACATTTTTTCCCTGTGTGGAAAAACTTGGTTTGTGCAAAATCTCATTTTCTGAACAGGAAGTATTTTGTTTTCTTTTTTTTCTAAGGGAAAACATTCAATCAATCCAACATGCACCAAGAATGTTCACGTGTGTGTGAATGTTCACGTGTGTGTGTGTGTGTGTGTGTGTGTGTGTGTGTGTGTGTGTGTGTGTGTGTGTGTGTGTGTGTGTGTGTGTGTGTGTGTGTGTGTGTGTGTGTGTGTGTGTGTGTGTGTGTGTGTGTGTGTGTGTGTGTGTGTGTGTGTGAAGGTTCTTCTTTTTTACTTTAAGAAATGCTGCAGCCACGTTCTGTTCTCATTTCCCACACATGAGCTCAGACTTTCCCCTGTTAGTTTCAGTGGAGCTAATCCAGTCACAGTGACATAGCTAGGACTAAATTTGGCCCAAAGAAGAGATTTATTGTCTTTAATAATAACACAGAGATGGAGCCCCGGCTGGTATGAACTAAGGAAATTTGCATGACTTATACCTGCCAAGGATCAGTCCTAGAAATATTAATAGCTAACTACCTGTAGTGCTTACAAATGTATTTACAGTCCATTTCCAGTTCTGCTTTGGGCAGAAGACAGCACATTGGCAGGCTTGTTTACTTAGTCTGGCAGGAAAGGTTTTTCACACTTTCTCCTCTGTTAGCAGCATCCACAGTAGATCTCCTCTCCCATTCCTTTTCTCCCAGCCAAGGCTGTTTGTCTAAAGCCTCTGCAATATCTACCTGCAGATCTTCTGTTGTTTCTGTGCTCTAAACTGTGTGTTCTGCAAAGTCAGTGTGAGCTGAATGCAGGCATCTGAGGACATGATTTGGGCTTAAAATTTGTAGCACATTAGGAGCATGCTAATTGCCTAGGGTGACATCCAGCTGACAGCTGATTTGATGGTAACTATGTTCTCATTCCTGTTTAAAATTCTATCTCCTAAATAAATGAGTGATGGGATCGATAGCCTCGCTTGGTTAACAGGAGGGCTGTGGTGCACCACTGTGATTTTGACTTCGCTGTTTTCTTTGCCAAGTAATTATGACAAAAATGACATACCAGGTGATCTTTGCTTGTTCCTGAGACACTTTTAACACCATCTCTTAGGCACTTTTCCCAGAACCAATGGCTTTTGTCATTTGCTTCTCTGGTTTCCTGTTCATTACATTTGTTGACAAGTGCTCAGATGAATTCATCTAAGTTGCGTCCTTGCCGTTTCCTTGCCTGGCTGGGACGTTTCCTTCTGTGTGCCAGGGTGGGCATTTAAAAATATAGCTCACTTGATTGCTTGCACAAATGTTTGCTGATGAAGGTATCTACACAGTGAGAAAATGTCAATCGACTTAATTGCGTGCGCAAATTCCACTCTGCATGTGTAAATACAGGATCTGTGTGCAGTTTAAGTGTCTGTACTGGGAAATTGGGCTTTGCTACCTTTTAAATACTTTTGTTACGAACTCCCTTTAAGTCCTGTGAGGTGTCTGAAATAGATGTTTCGCCTTGTGACATTCAGGCCTCACAGAGACTTGAAACCTGTGAAAGAGGATCTGATGGACTACGCTGCGGCTTGAGGTGCTTGCACTCACACTCCCTCTGATGGAGATGGCAGAAGGAAACATGCTGTCACCCTGAGAGGCTTTGGCTCTCAGTCCAGCATCTTAGAAATATAAATTCAGCAGTACCTTAAATCCAGAACTTGCCCGGCTTTGCCCTGGCAAGTAGGGGTGCATATTTCTTTCTGTGAACGCTGCAATGGGTGAAGTAACTGCCAGCAAAAATGTTAAGATGAATTAAGGCAGCAGGTGATGTCTTCTGTCGGTGCAGCAAGGAGAGGCAGGGCTGGGTGTCAGATCCCTCACAGAGCCTTGGGCTGTGAGCACACGAGGTGGACAGTTAGGAAGGGTTAATGTCACATTTACATGACTGAGAAGAAACAACTACGGGAAATGCCCAGTTTACTCAGTAAAAAGTAAAAAGATGTGGATTGGGAGGCTCAGGGGAACAAAAGACTCACAGATAACTTGAAGCTGTACATCCAGAAGAGAGAACATCTATTTTAGTGGCCTGCTAAGCATCAGAGACCTTATATCTATATGGTCAAATCTCTGCATAGTTGGTTAACCTGGTCATCATAAAAGAAGTTCAGTGAATTTCTCTCTCCACAATCTTTGGATGAGATTTTCTTACTTCGCCCAAGCACTTTCCATGGGAACTTCTATATTAAATCAAAGCAGTCATCCCTCTAGCCCTCTATCTGATAGTAGCCAGCACCACTTGCTTCAGACTAAGGTGAAGCAAATCCTGCAATGGGAAGCTAAGGAATAATTTGCTGTAGATAAAGTTACTTTGCTTGGAGGTTATCTTCAGCCATAAAGCAGAAGGCTTGGTATCTGATCCCAAGCAGCATGAATCTTTACTTGCCACTCTGCAGGCGAATAAAGTCTCCCCATTGTTCCTGGTCACGGTTTCCAAAATCCATCTTTTCTGCAGGATGGATGTACCTTGTCCCTAGATGGAGCTGTATTTCACCGGTGTGCCGGGTATAGGACCAGCAATGCCAGACCCTGTGTTTCACAGCTTATTGTCAGGAATATTGCTATTTGCTGCCTGTTGTTCTCCCTGGTGCTCAGTTCTGCCTCTGCTTTTGCTTTTTCTAAGGACGCTTGTGCTTAAAAAAACAGAAAAGAAAAAGAAAATGATTGTGTAACCCCCAGTACAGGAATCTGATTAGGAACAGGCGCAGCATTTCAAAGGGCCCTGGGAGAGGTAGGGGCAAATTGTCTCTATGAGTTACTTTGAAAATTGTCATGCATTATATTGCCATAAAATAACAATCAGAAGCTGGAAGAACAAGGATTATTCCCATGAAAAGCCACTTCTCCCAAACAGCAGCACTGCATTAAACCAGTTGTGTACATAATATTTCATTAGAAATAATATCGTTACTAACAGATGTCCATTTTCAGCAGAGCAAATGTAGATGGGATTTTATTGTTTCTCACTTCCACATAAATGGATCTTGGATGGTTGTAGCCCTGATTATGAAAAGCTGCAATTAAATGTTAAAGTAATAAAGCTCAGGTTAGCCATCTTCCCCAGAAACTTGCGTTTCTTCCAAAGAACAGACAAACATAAATGCCAGGTTTTAAAGTGGTAACCTGCTGCAGTTTTGGAGTTGTTTTCTAGGTTGTGTCTGCCTCCTTTTCAGACCCATGCAAACAAACCTGCAGATTAGCGTGTGTGTTTGTGTGTGTGTGTGCGTGCGCGCGAGTAACCCAATTTCTGCCTTCCATACTTGGCCCAGATTAGAGGCCAAGCCCTGCAATGTGGTGGCGAAACATCCAAGCTGGAGTGGGGCTTAGTTTTTCTGTATTTGATGTAACAGGTAGATAGAAATGTTCCCTCACGGGAACAGGTTTATTTGGTGCAGTTCTATCATTTTATTTATTTACTGATAGTCACAGTCTTATTTTGATGCAAAACTCTGCCTGCCTCCCCCATCCCCCTTCCCCTCCCGCCTTCCCTAGAAGTGACATGATCAAAAGCTATTTCTTCTTCAGAGTGATTTCCAGTAACCTCCGGAGCAGTTTTTTTAATTAAATAAACCTCATCTTGTCTAGCTTTCTGGTCAGCATTTTGAACCCCCTGCAGATGGGTCTGAAGGATTAACAGCAAATCCTCCTCGACCCAGCTCAAGCAGATGGGCGGCATGTGTCTGATAAATACTAGGACAAGGTCTGCTTCCTCGTGTTTCCAACAGATAGATGGTATACCCTGTAAATTAAATTTAAAATGGTGGCCCTTTCAACCCTTAGAATAGCAGAGGAAAAGGAACACAAATGATATGAATTTCCTATTTCTAGCACGTTGTCACCTCGTGACCACTGAGTCAAACATCACCTGTTGGGCAAGTGGTACCTCCAGGGAAGGCTGGGTCGGTAAAATGCTGAACTTGCTGAGAGCACAATGTGTGTGAGCCCCCATGGGTCTGCTGCGTCTCCTTGCTGATGGCTTTTATTTGCATATCAGTTTGCAGAGCATCCTCTTTCCAAATGAATGTCTCTTTGACATTGGCGCCCATACAGCCCTTGCAATAGGAGGCAGACGCCAGGTTCCTGGGTGTGCAGAGAAGTAAAAAACTCTGCCATGTGCAATGGAGTTGTGCTCAGTCACCTGTGCAGAGAACAGGCCATTTTCCCCAGCTATTCACTTGCAAGGGTTACGAGTGGTGAACCATGCTCCTGGGGGACAAGGGCAAGCCGTGGAAATGGAGGGAGGTCTCCATCCTGGTCTCGCTTGCTCTGATCGAGGTCCCCCGGGCCCATGGATTTGCCAGTTCCTTAGCAGAGATACTTCGTAGAAATGAAACAAACCCTTTCTCCTCCCTTTGTGCTATTTTTCTTTCTTTTTTTTCATTTGAAGAGGAAAAGTATAGGCATTTTTAGGTGTTGCGCTTTATCTGTCATTCTTCTTGCCATTTCGTGCCCCCTAGGATGGTGGTCACTCGGGAACTGCTCATGGACAGAAAGATATGTCTACAGTTGCACTGTGCATGGCCGCTGCCTGACAGCATTAGTGGAAACTGCCTTTCCCCAGTGACCTTGCTGCTAAGCTGGAGACTGCCAGTGACTGTCACCTCCAATGACACTGCTCAGAGGGTCCTTGTCAGAACAATTACCACCGGTATGTCACTATATCATCTTGCAGAGCCTTTGGCTCCTGAGTCAGGATACCTGTGATATTTGGGGTAAAAAGTATTGTGCTTAATGGCCACATTTCAGGGATGTGGCATGCTTGTGAAGTGGGTGACACTGCACCTCTGCAAACCAGGGGAGCAGGTGGTGGGAGCAATGCAGAAGCAGCAAATAAGGATGTCCTTTGAAGACTCATTTAAAACTGAAGGTGGAGAAACTGGGTCTGAGGATATCTCCTATTAGAGACATCAATACATAGTGGAGGGTGGGTTTTCCTTTTCTAAAACATTGGCTTTCACTCCAAGATAATTTAGGCTCTGATTTAAGGAAGAAAAAAATAACTAAAACCATTTGACAGTAGCGAGCGAGTAAGCCAGCCTTTCCTCCCAGGACATTCCAGTAGCTGCAGGGTCATATCTTCCGCAGAGCCCTTTGTAGATAAGGTGTTGTGGGATGCATGCTCTCTTGGAAGGCTAATAGCAGTGGAAAAATGGGAGAATTAAAAGGAGGAGTTTAAAATGCCATAAAGCTGGTGGACTAAACGTTCAGCTGTTGCAAACCAGCTTACTCTTGACTGTGGGTGGGCTTGCCTCATGTTACACAGCTAAAAATCTGGTCCACAAAATCAGAAACAGTGTAACAGAAAGGAGGCATCCAGCCTATCTTCTTGCCCCTGGGCAAGTTTTGATTGTCTCTGGACCTGTTTCTGCTAGTTCTCATTTTTAATTATCTAAATGTCACTTTTCACATTGTTTCCTTTAGCAAGATCATTGTGGGCATAAAAACACATTTCTTCATGCATAACTTATCCCTCAGGACTGTAAAGTGCCAAGGTAGAAGGAGCAATTTCTTTTATGATGTATGCCCATGTCGGCTCGCCTTTAATCCTTGTGATGGGAAACATTTAAACTTCTTAATGATGGCTTGGAAATTTGAGTGAGTGAGTAAGCGAGAAACAAAACTGTTCACTGACTTATTTTTCCAAATAATAGCCATGGTTTAGAAAATGAGTCAGCATTTTTCTTGGCTTGCCCAAAATATTTTAATGTTCATCACTTTAGCTGTCCTTTTTCTCTTCTCTGCTTACACAGCTATGATATTGGAGTTAGATAACTCCCTGCCTTTTCATGGCCTAGCACAAGGAAGCTAAGGTAAGTGGAAGTGAAAAGTTATATTGTCAGATAATGTGGTGTCCCTGACAGCATGTACTTGTCTACTCACTGAATGTTTCTTCATTTGCCTATGGGACATAAGAATATACTTAGAGCCAGAGGTCGCGTTTAACTGCACTGTCACAGGGCAAAGCAGGGCTCAGCTGTCAATTTTAAAAAGCATGGGTCTGGTCAATTGGAGAACTGCTCAAAGAAAACTTCCTATTTTTGTGGAAAGTGGAAAACTTGATGTTTAAAGTGTCCATACAAAGGATTTTTTTGTACCTGAGAATGTAGCAGTTGAATAATTTGCACTGAAGTCATATATTTCTTTTCTTCTTTTTTTTCCATCAGGATTGCAGTTTTAAATTTTTTCAAGATGGATTTTTCTGGGGCTTGTTAAAATATTGAATAACAAAAATGTAGAGTTTTTTCAGCTTTTAAGGTTAAAAATTTGTTTTCTTTTTCACGTAAAACGTTTCCATCAACATATTTCTACTGGGTTTAAAGAAGGTTAAAGATTACTGGTGCAGGAAAAAGTAGAGAAAATTTCACCCAAACAATATTTTTTTTCCTTTAAAAGTAGCAAAACCCAGATCTCTCTCTTGACTTGTCTTGTCAAGCAAGTTTCTGTGAGAGATGTCTAGAGCTGCTCCTCTTTACCTTTCATACAGCGCCTCTCCGGTGCCCACTCGGATTTGTTGGCTGGTGCTGAAGGTGAAAAGGCGACTAGACCTACTCCTCATCCAACCAAACCATGCTGAGAGAGAAAGAAGTGCCCTTCCTCTCTCCTCCTGGCTGTGGTCGAAGGGCAGGGACATACCTTAGGCCATAGCTCGCAGCAGGTGAGCAGCTGGATGGGGTGCAGGAGGGCCACGTGCTGCACCGCCAGCCTGGCCGCACGTCTCTTCCCACTGAAGGACCCCACAGAACGGGTGAGCCTTAGGAACAATTATGAAGAGCAGTGATTTATTCTCCGCTTTCAAGTGATACTGTGAATCTTTTGAAGCAAAGTGAGGTGGTTATTTTTTTTGTTGTTTCTTTTTTTCCCAGGGATTCCCCAAGTGGATGGCTGTCAAAGATTTTAATATACTGCAGGCACAGCAGCTAATTCTCAAATCTCTTGCAGAAGGATTTTACAGAGGGAAGCTAGGATGCAAATCCTTTTGAAGGCTTTTTCCATTTTGAAACCTATAAATAGGAAAGTAGGGCAAAATGACTTTGACAAGTTTAGACCTCACCTTCTTTAATTACTCTCTTTGGATCAACAACCTGACTGCAAATGCTTATCTGCTCCAACATTACGCACAGGTTTGGAGTCTATTTTTTAAGAGCAGTGCATGACAGTTCTGCATAATACTTTTAATACCCCTGGCCTCCAGAGATTTCCATATCCCAGTCGATCTTTAAATTTATAATTGATATAAATGGTGAACAGGGCTGATTGCCTGAATTGTCCTTTCAGTATAAAAAGTCTGTCCATTTATTATTCTTTAAGAAGAGTAAATTTTCTTCCTAATGCTGTTTTTGCATTTCTTCTCCCTTTTTTAGTAAATATGAAAATTTAAATTGATTGTGTCTTGCTACTGATTAGTAATAATAATAGCTAATATAAACCACTAATGCAATACATTATTAATAAATTAGTTATAAGAATGTCATTTTTATAAATGTTTAAAAGAAAGCATGTCGGGTTGCTCTTCCGTAATGTATAATGTTGTTTTAAGAAATAAAATAAATATTGCATGTACACAGTGTAAAGAAGAAGGTAGTTTGTATCACTTTACATGGAGCACACATGAAAAATTACACAAGTATATTAAGTTACTGTACTTGATTATGATACAAGCATCTGCCAAAAGACCTGAGTCTTGGATATGGGAAGGTGCTCTACACTTCTCTGTAGTATAAAAGGCTGTAAAACACGTTAATTTAGTATGATACCACCTTATGCCTCATTTATCATACCAATACCCAGCCTTGACAGATGTAGGAGAAACACTGAGTGCAGGGGGGAAGGTTTTGAGGAGGCGTGTGGAAGTTAGTCTGTGTGACCAGGGTGAATGCATGAGCCACCGCACAACCTTGCTGTGAATAGTTCTCTCTGCAGAGGACCAGTTTGGTTCTCCAGTCACGGAGTCCTTCTCCGTTATCTACGTAATACCTGGGGACAGTGGTCTGTGAGAGCTGCCACAAGGAAGAGTGTGTAGTTGATAGGCAAGCAAAACAGGGTATAGACACAGGGCCATTTGACAGCTCAGCCCAGAGACATATGAATCATCTAAGCTTAGGTGACTAAGGCATCAGAAGAATCAGATACTAAAAGTGCCTATCTCAATCCATTTATTAACAGGAGCTGCAGATGAATAGCTCAGAGAGAGACATCTCCATTTTGGACATCTGTGTTTGCTCGTGAGTCCCACCGTGCTATGCCATAACTTCACCCATCCTTCCATCCATCCAAAACGCTTCTCAAGAACTGCAGGGCTGGAGGATTGTTCCCTCTGTCCTATGCAGGCAGGGACAAGCTTTGCAGTAGGTGCCTAGCGATAACGGTTTGCTCTGGTTTTCAGTTACCTTTCAGCAGGTTGTGTTGCCATCTCTCATGCATTGTGATGCCTTTGCTTCTGGAGATGATTCATTTCAAGAGTCTGCTCCCTTCACTTGCTCCTTCATCTCTGCTGTGTTCCCTATCAGATCAAGAAATTGTTATGGGCTGGGAACTTCTCCTTCTAGAAACAACTTTATCTGACTCAACAAGTTTCCTGTTCACCCATTTACCCCATTCTGCAGTGAGTTACATCTAAACCTTGGTAAGTATTGGAGGAGGACAATAAGGTAAATGGTAAACAAGCTTGCACCGTAAATTGTGAATCAAAATATGTTCCTGTAATGCATGGTCTTTGGCCACAGGCATTTTACTGTGAGTGCACAGAGACTTTACACCTTGCCAGCAGAGGTGAGAGGAGAGAACTCACAAGTCTAAGAGAGGCATGCACTGCCAGCTGTAATTCTATGCCATCCCATGCCATTATTGCACATAGTTTGAGAGTTTGACCACCGATGTTAAATTATTTTGAATTCTCTGAGTATTGCTCTCACTTGGACCGATCACGCTGAATTTGTTTACAGATATGTGAATGATATTACAATTTACTTTCAGTTCTTTAGAGGATTCTGGTGCCAGCTACCACAGTCAAGGTCTTGGACAAAGAGTCCAAGCTCTGTCAGTATGTTTTACTGCTCATGTGGTCTACTAAATGTTGGCTGCCAAGCTGTTTTTTAAGCTTCTGATACTATCTCCAATCATAAAGCACTAAGGCAGCTAGCTGGTTTTTAATCTAAATATTTTAAAGGAAATGCGTAAATACAATTACTGCTAGATATTTTCATTGTTGTTCTGCTTTTATTTCTTCAAATGTGTTGATTTTTAAAACAAGTATTTTAGTTTATTATTTACAACAGGGCTTTGTATAACAGGAACAAGTTCTAGCGATCCATTATATACTGATTAAGGATCTGGCTCAACTGCAGTAGCATTATGTCATTGGTGCCTTCAGTCTGCTGGCCCCAAAGCAACCAGTCAAAACCAATTGGTCCAGATGAATTCGGCTGGTTTTGAACCAAGCTACAGCATTCTCTGATTCTTCACAACTGCCTTTTTATGTTAGAGCCTAATATGTTGAATGTGTGGCAGCCAGCAATTCCTCTTTGCCTTGGGGACCCTGAGCTTTCTCCTCAAGGCAAGCAGGGGTGAAGTTAAGCAGAGGGACTGGGGGTTCATCTTGGAGCTTAATCCAGCGTGTCTCACTATTACTCTGTGCATATCTCCTAGACAATTTTGTTGCATGTTGCAGCCTTACTGCTCAAAACAAAAAGTCACCAAAGCAATATCTGACCTGATCCCATCAACACGTTGAAACATTGTCTGGGACTCATTTGATTATTTAGTCAAGAAACCTCAGAAAGATGCAAGTGGAAAGAAGGGATTCATGGTAGTTAATCTCTTTGGAAATAATCAGTTAGGTTTTGGTGTGTGGATATAGGAAAATCTAGCTATCTGTGACGTCTGTAAAATGAGAATCGAAATCAGGGTTCTCAGGACACCCAGTAACTTTATGTATGTTGCCATTGTACATTCTTATGTAGAAACAGCTTCAAAGACTCTGCCTACAGCAAGCTGTTAGCTCTCACCAAGAGTCCTGGGAGGTGTGTCAAGCTAAGTACTAAATGACCAGTAAGCTTTGTAAGTGTGCCTTGCTTGCTCTGTCTCCTGTTTAGTGACCATCAAGATGTTTCATGTGTTCTGGAACAAAACATCTGGTGAGAGAGTTAGAGAGCAGCTTCATCATACATATATTATTGTTGTTTAACTAAAGCAGTGATGGGAGCCCTTAGTTGGAGTCCAGAGAGCTATGTGGCAGAGACTTGGCAAAGGCAGAAAGACACCATTCCCGCCCCAAAGAGCCTGGAGTTAAACCAACACTGTTACAAGTAAACAACACTCATTTAAATGACATTTAGCCTCTGGCTCCCTTTTTTGGGGCTATTCTGTGAGTCCCTTAGAATACATCCTTTGCAGACTGCAAGTTAAAGGTAAAAGCTCCCTGCGGTCCCCCTACCCCTTCCTCACTGAGTTCTGTGAGCGCTGTGTTCAACAATCACCTCTCTCTTCCCATTACTGCAACACTAGACATCTTTGATCTTTTTTGGGTAATCTGCAGCTGATGCAGAGGTGTAAAATACATGGAACAAAGCCCTTCACAGTTCCTGCAACAAGACACTGAATTTCCACAGGGGAAGGCATTTATCTACCAGTGGGAAGATAACAGATTTAAACGTAAATTGCATATAATATGGGAGAAAGGTGTCCACTATATACAGATATATTGAACAGCTATAATAATTCCGTGGTGTTGCCTTCGACAAGGCCGGCACAGAAAACCCTTTCATGACATGGCCCCTTCTTCTCTCGAAAGTTTGCAAGTGTTCCTGGGAAGAACGTTAGCTGCGCTCTGCCTTTCTGGGTTGCATTTGACACAGATACTGGAAATACAAAATGACTGTTCCTGGTTAACTGAACCAAGGCAGAGGATCTTTCTATATTTTTTGAAGTAGATGTCCACCTATGCTGCATTAGCTCCCTTTTATTTTATATAGCTAGAAGCTGTGGCTACAATTTTGTTTTCCTAATTGTGCATCCTGCTTTCTCTGATTTTAGTAGCTCTTGATTATGGTGCCCCTGAGTAGTCGTTCAAGGTAGATTGTTAGTGTAAGCTGCATTGCAAGGTCTGTGTCTATTCAGTGTGTTGCTGGCTATAACAGAGGCCCCAGACTAAGGTCAAAATTATTATATGGAGATTAAACTGTAGAATTTAATTATGTATTCTGTTGCTCCTAGTACATTTATTAATTTAGCAGTACAAACTGACTGGAGCTAAACAAGCAGGGCTGATTAATTTGCAAAGACATCTAGGTAACAGATTGTGATCAAAGTGGAGACCTGATCCTGTTAGATTGAAATGTGTTGTTTTGTGCTACATGAAGGACATAGAGCAGCATGGTTTATCTTTATCAATGCTTTCCTCTGAAGGAAGGGAACAAGCTTGCAGATATAATCAGCGCTGAGGCAATGCCACTCAATAATTACCCACTGTCTCATCATAATCCCGGAACTAAGCCCCTGCCCAATCCATCTGGGACACTTTTCCATCTATTGCACAGCTCAAGAACACGTGTGTAAGCTATTACCTCTGGTCGTGCTATCTGTCCCCTGAGTAAAGATTCATAGCAGTGACCAATTATGTTGCAGGGGGCTTCTCTTTCTTTCTGTCTTTTTTTCTCTTTGCTACTGAATCGTCCTGTATTTCTTAATTATAGTAATGGCACATTAGTGCACTGCTACTTTGGGGTGCAAAAACCTACACAACCACAAAAGTGACGTTGCCTGTCACTTGTAAAGCAAATGTTAAAGTAATAGCGTTGTAAGAAATCCCTGTATTTATGTGATCAGACGTCTGAATGCAAATTGAATGCTACAGGTAGAAGATACTGTTCTTGGGAGGATGAAAAGGCCCCGGTTTGCATGGCAGTTAAGAGCGTGGAAGATCACAGCCTGAAACCCTTATTTGTAAAAAAAGATAGCAGGGGAACTAGTGGCCAAAGCATGGGTTTGAGATGGCATTATCTCAAAAAAGGATGGAGAATGGGCCAGGTTCGCATTCTCACAGGCACAGGATGCAAAACTGAGATCTGCAGTGTGCCAGCAGCTACTCTGGTCTACACACCATGCCCCCATTGCCAAGAGCAAGACATATCTTCAGCCTATGGCCCATGGTCCCAAAGTTCAAGTCAGTGTACAAAAAGGGGAGCAGAGGATCTTCATGGAGCTCTTTGCCTTAGGCTAAGCAGGATCAACAGGGACAGCTGCAGGGTCTTGAAAGTCAGGACACTCATTTACCATGGGTTTAAGAGGGTCTCTTGAGGTGTTGTGTGTTGATAATCTAGTGATTCTCATGTGCTAGGCAAAGAAGAAAAGTGGAAGGAAGAAAGAGATGTCAAAGGATGAAATCCCAAAGAATTGCTTTATGCGATTGCTAGAGAAAATGTTTTGTAGACATGAATCAGATTTCCTCCCCACGACTGACCATCGTGAGAAGTTGCTGTGAAGCCTAGTTCATGTCTGTAAAGTATTCGAGTTCAAATGAAATGCCCTGAATCACAGCTCTGCCCAGCACTATATATCATGAGGGCTGGATTCAAGAGGTGACTCGTGATGTCTTTTCACCTCTTTCCTCGTGCACAACCACGGATGGACCTATGCACCTTTCCCTTCCTTTTCTGTATCTCCCCTGAAGGACCTAGCACACATACTGATAATGAGCTGTGCAGTTACTGTTTGTCTTATGAACAGTGACTTTTGGCCTCAGTAGAGCCTGGGGCATGGAGATCCTCAAGGACTATGTGGTCTCTATAGGCAAGACAGACAAAGCATAGGGAATTAAATAGAAAGCCTGAGAGATAAAGTGTCCTGGCTAACAGAGCAGGTCAGTGATAAAACCAGGGAAGCAATTCTAGCCTCCCAGTCTAGTCATCCTCTAAATTCTTGGGATGTAATAACAGGGGTGTTTATACCCTAGGGATGCAATGAGTTTAGCAGAGGTATCATATTCATTTAAGTGGGACTCTTTCTAGCTGTGCCAGTTCACAGATAGAGCAGAGTTAAGTGCAAAGATGCACAACACTGAATTGATCTCTGAAGAGCAGAAACGAGTGGGGTTTTTTCCCAAAGACCAAGAGACAAGTCTATATTGTGGTGCTCTAACAGGTGGCCTTTCTTTCAAGGAGAAAGCTGAACAAGGCTGCTGGATGCTAAGAAATACCAAAAATCAGGTGACTTATTTTTGTGCATCGTTTGAGGATTAATCCCCTAACTCTAAATTCCTTCTGAACCATTTCTACTTCATTCTGAAAATCTTGTCTATGGGTGAAAGCAAGCCTTTATTTTTTTCCTCAGCAGAGCTACTCACAATAAGCATTCTTTTTTCTAGATACCTTTTTTGGATACAACTATGCATGCTGCAGAACAAACATGCAGCATTTCCAAAGGACTTATCTTCTGGAGAATGAGATCTTTAGAGATCTGCAGTTTTATTATTATTTCTAGAATAATTCACTGATAGAAATATGTGGTTGGGGGGGGGTAATTTTTCCTTTTATGATTAATAACCCTGAAAATGACAGGCACGGTCATTGCTGGCCATGGTCATGGAGACTGGCTAGACCTGGTCCAGATGGTACCATGTTGGCTAACTTCCTGTCAATACTCTTAACAGCTTACAGATAGGTTTATCAGGAGCATGCAATAACTCAGTCTAGACAAGAGTCTACCAGGCAGTTAAACTAACAGAAGGAAAGCAGAGGATATTCCTAATTTTCATGTATCGGTTTGGCTGCCCACTTAAGACCTGGTATGAGCTGTTCTCTGTGAGACAGAAATTGCTTATTACTAGGCTATGCTGAACGCGATCCACTGGGTAGACTGTTTCCCCCTGCTTCCCAGTCAAAATTGCTGAGGTTGATTCCTGCAGAAATGAAACTGCAACCCTCAAGCCTCCCTCCTCTCCCCATCAGTGCCCCCAATCCCAAATCTGTCCTCCCCACACAGGCCAGGCTAAAAGTTGTCTTTGATCAGAAAACAACCTCCTTCAGGCTTCCAAATATTTCCGTTGCCCTGAATTCTTACTTTTTGTATGATCCACGCTTGTGGGGTTCAAAGTAGGCCACAACTGGTTTCTACGTGCGTGGGGATCCCCCTTGTCTGTAGGAATGTGAAGAGAAGCACTTCAGCCCAGTAGGTCGCTGGGGACTGGAAGCTTGTTTCTAATCTGGCTTTTGCTTTTGATATTCACAATATACCCGACGTCCAAACGCCTCAGTGACTGCCGTTGTCCACCTCATGGCCAATGTAAAACAGCAGTCTGCTTGGAAAGAAGGCTAACGATGATGCTATCCCCTGCTAGAGATTATTTTTTGAAGTCTCTGTTTAGTAGTCTTTTCAGCAGACTGAGGGGTGATCAGAGAGCACTGTTGTATTGGCTGCCTTAGGTGAAATATTCTGCATGAATTCTGTAGTCATGGTGCTTTCAATATGCTGATGTCTTTGTCTAGGACTACTGAATCTTCTTCCCATTCTCATTCAGTCAAACAGCTCTGGTTTTCCTATTTTACTCACTGCTCATGAAAAACAGTGTAATGAAATACGTACTACTGCCACATACCTTCAGATTTATTTCTTTTAAACATCCCAGTTCATGCCAGCCTCTCTCATAATTGATATTCCTCTTCAGGGTGGAATCAAGGACTCCTCCTTCTATCATCAGTAGTAATGTACCTTCTATTGGGTCTGATGGGACCATCTGCAGAAGAAGACACAGCCTAGGATCAGTTTGGATAGCAGAACAGGGCCCTTATTCCAGAGTATGCCTCTGTCTCTGCCATTTGTTAGAGCTGGGCTGAGAGTTCCATTTTTTAATTTTGTTTTATTATTAGGCTTCATGGTTGAGGGATATTCATAAATGGTTTATGATAATTTATCAGCCCACTTGGGTGAATATTGAATTTTGTATTTTACATGGCATGCCAATTTCCCATCTGTTGTATTTGAATAATATACAGAATAGACACTATCACTCAAGTAATCCCTTTACTACCAAATCAATATACAGTACATATGGTGCTGTTTGGCCCACAGATATTTATTGTAGGTGTCTTTGGATAATTATCTTGTAACTCCCCCTGTGTCCTGGTTCTGTAAGCCCTGATCCTGCAAATGCATATGTACATGACTAGCTTCACACATGTGAGCAGTTCGGTCATGTTTACTGAAGGCTTACTTGTAAAATCTTCAAAATCTTCTGTTCATGGCATGTTTCATTTTTCATAGAAGAACACTTGTAATAATCTTGGGGAGATTGTTTTTAAAAGGTTGGTTATTTGTGACCACTGTAAAAGAAACTTACACTTCTGCAAATGTAAGTTGGGACCAAATTCTAACAAGATGTCTCTAGAAAGTGCTCAGCTGCAATATGGATATGGGAAGGTGCTTTTAGCCCCATGGTGATATTACAGTTCCTTCACCAGGTCAGTTTGGTGCCTCAGAAAAATTGTTTTAGGGCTGCATTTCCCAGGAAGCAAATATGCAGTATTTCAGGATGTGATTGAAGGGCTGGCAATATTTAGGAGATTTGAAATATTTTCTGTTTCCCTTGGTACAAGAAAGCTCTCTCTACATGGCTGCACCGCATGGAACTGAGATTTAAAGAACAAACAGCCCAACCTGGACTCCTTCCTGCCTGAGGGGATTCTGTGGGAGGTGAGAGTCACAGAGTCTTTCCCTGATTCACCAGTGCTTGAGGCTGCTCAGCAGTGTAAGGAAGATTGATTTTATTTGCCCTCCTCCTTAAGGCATCAATATGCAATTTTACAAGAAGAGCATTAACAGGGTCTGGGTGGGAGCTTGGAAGGAGGCAGGTGAGACCTGGTAAGGCTTGAAGGGACAGTGGGTAGGGCTGGGAGTGTGAGGTCTGGTTTGAAATTCATGGTTTCATTAAAAATAATTTAGTTTATCAGTCATATTAATACTGGCTTAAGAGGTATTGTCCAGCCCTTTCTTGTTTGCATCCCAGCTGACTCTCTGTGTGCTGCTCTCTCAGGCAAAATCAGCAGGTTTCAGGAGCTGTGGGAAGCTTTGTGGGGATGTGAAGAAGGATAAAAACACCAGAACTTTGGTGGTGTTTGGGCAGGGCTGGGGGAGACTGTTGCTTGCAAGGTCCTGGGCTGACAGATGCTTTGATTAATGGTTTCAGGACCACATCCTTCCTCCTTTTCTCTCTCATGTAATCGTTGCTTTTTTGAGATGACACTTAAGCAGAGGCTCTGCCATTAGACCATTCAGGCATGGAGGTATTTATAAGAGCTCCTGTCCTAACCAGAACTTTAAAGGTTGGCCGAGGCCTGGGGACAGCTGGCTGTAGACCTTGAGAACAGAATTAGACTTCCCTAGTGCTGGAGGTTCGAGAGAAATGTATTCTCCCATCCCATTGCTAGAGGTGGGCTCAGCAGAGACACCAAGTGGGATAGATGTGACTGGGAATTGCTAATGGGTTGTTTTGGGGAGTACAGCTGGAAAAAACAACCTTACCCCATCTTCCATATCCCCCAACTGGGGCAAGCCTCACTGACACATGGGACAAGGGTGAGACTGGTGTTTGATGAGTGTGGTACAACGAGGGAAAGCCTTGGAGACAAAGCACCACCTCTCGATCCTGGTAACTGCTGCAGCCGGCTTGTTTTCTGCATTAGAAAAGGCTCCCAAGCACTGCATAGGAACTTGAACCTATGCTGTCAACATCTAGGGAAAAAATTCCCTTTGACATCCGCAGCATTTCATTAAATGCCCCCAGTACATAGGTATGTTTTGAAAATAAGAAACAAATAAATACTAATGAATCAATCTGACAGCTCTCAGATGTGTAACAGGGCAAAGGTGCCCTAGCTCCAGGAAAGCAGAGATGAGTAATTAAAGGAAATAATTATTATGTGTTTGTTTAATTGAAAATTCCCTGAGGGAATATGAGATAATTTTAAGTAAATGCTTTCACCAGTGCATTAAAAATACATTTGTGATCAAGTCTAGATTCTTGGAGGCAGATGGGCTGGCCTGCAGGGGAACAAAGAGCTTCTGCAGTGACCCACTGCAACGGTGCATTGGGATGGGGTTTTGCCATAAGGGGGGAAAGATAAAACTAAGGGACTGTGTTGTTTGTTTTTTTTAAAGCCTGGGCAGATGCCTGCAGTTTCTTTGTGGTGCTTGGTAGAAATGGCTGCTTGGATCTTCTCATCTTTTGCACAGAGCAGGAGAAAGTGTTTTGGACTTGCTAGGAGAATATTTTATACCTTCAAAATCTATATACATTAAAGTGAGTGTGTCCATGCATGCAGAATTTGCTCATTTGCTCTCCATAGCTGTATCAGGTCACATCTACATATTTTCTTAATGTTTTCTTGACTTTGACAGGTTCAAAATAAGGTTTACTAAAACTCCTTTTGCAAATCTCACCTGACATTTTGAGATTTTGCTGATTATCTTGAAAGTTAAGTCAGAAACAAGTCAGTTTTGACTGATAGTTACTGGGAAACTGGTTTTAAATGTATCTAAACATTGCATTCAGTATTTTCTCATCCTCATCAGTTCTGTCAGGGTAATAGGGTATAAGAACCCCTAGAATATAAATATATAACCCTGATTTGTGTCCTTAAATCCTGAAGTTGAAAGACCTAAAAATGTTACTGGCTCACAACCACTGTTGACTACATGCTAAGGATGCGATGTTATGTCTAAAATTGAAACCTGTTCTCTTCATCCTCCTGGGCCTACAGTGGAATGCATACTAATATTTTTAGTATGTTACCAAGCAATTATTATGATAACTCCTGAGATAAAGCAGGCATGGTAGATGCTAAACAAGCATTTCATTCCTTAATGGGCCATTTCTTTATTACCCTGCAGTTATGCCATATGTGCCCAGGTCTGGAACTTTATATTTGTAAGTAGTTTCTTTGTCTTTAAAAAAGTGAGTTGCAGGGTAACACTTCAATTCAGATATTACTGCAGGCATTTATAAATGATTTTGCTCCCCCCTGCACACACACACGTTCTTCAGTCTTCTGTATTACATCCTTTTTGGTTGATAGCATGAAAAACAGTGAGATTTTTACTATGCAGAAGTTGTCTTCTTAGCAGCTCTGAATCCGTGGTTGAGCTGAATTATGTTTCTTCCTATGTTTTAATACTTTTCCATTTACACCTGTGATATAATACTGAGTGTGATTCTAGGCAATTAAGCTGCAACTCTGCAAGTACCCTTGGACAAGACAGACTGCCAAGTGGCCAGCCTTCATCTCAACCCTCTGCCCAGCAATGCTGCTATTTCAGCTACAAGAGCTGTGACTCTTTGGTGACAGGAGTGATTTGCCAGAGCAGGAGTCAGGTGGGAGCTGTTATACAATTGCTGTATATAGGAGCATGTGCATGGGGGGGCTGCAGGAAGGGACACGAGAGGTTTAAGGGGGGGGTTATTCCTGAGACAGGAAAAGGAAAAAAGGAGGGTAGCCCAGGCACCAATTCTTGCAGCAATCCACTACCTAACTCTGACATTCTCTTAGAGTAGGTCTTTTTTTTAATATATGTGTATCTATTTTCCACTTTCTTGCCAGGCTTTTCACGAAAGTCCTTTTACAACATGTTGGATTTTTTTAAGGGTTCTCTTTCCATTTGAAAATGACCTTCACCACTGGAGGAAAATGTGAGTGACTGGAAAATGCCAGCCTGTGTACCATGGGCTGATAGACCCTCTCCTCCCTCTGCTGGCCCTCACAATCCGTGCACAAAATCTCATTCCAAAAAATGCTATTTTTTCCTTTTTATTGAAAGTTGAATTTCTGCTGCGAAACAACTTCAGGAAAGTTTGGGCAGATGAAAAATATGGAAAATACAGAAAATTTCAACCAGCTCCAATCCTTGAGTTTTTTAACTACCAAAATCTCTTCACTAATTAATCGAGTTTCATGGAGATTTTTATCTTGGTGTCAGTGCATACACAGACATCTGGAGCGGAGCTCAAGGGGCCTTGACTCGACCTCTCCATTCTGTCAGAAGCTAGACCAGAACCTCCTCCATTTCCAGCTTGTCCCATCCCACCAGCCTTGCTCTTGCAATTTCTATTCCCCAAAAGATGTGTGAATTCCCTGAAAAGGGGCGGTGAAGCTCTCTGTGCCATAGACTCACCCGCTGACAGTGCCCAGCTCTGTGCCCCAGTTACCCCTGCCTGACTGTGCCATTTCCCTCCTCTTCCAAAGTCTGGCTGAGACAGAGCTGTGGATCAATGCCATTTGGCTGAAGGTCAATCCAGATAAGGCAGAAGCCATGCTGCTTGGCAGAGGGAGACAGTCTTGAAGAATTGGAAGACAGTGCCTGCTCCGTCTATTAAAAGACCTCTCTCCTTTTCTCTCCAAGTCATTTGTGAACTGGTGTAGCCCCAGTCCTGAATACCCCAATAGCAGCAATGTCTGGAAATGTTCTCTTTCATTTTGGTCTACCCAAGACAGCACCTCTTTTCTCTGGGACCTTCACGTGGTTATCTTTGTCTCTGCCATTTCAAGGCTAATCTAAGAATGCAGGCCTTACCTTGGGCTACCCTGGAAGGTTGCTTGGAAGCATCGTCTAGCACAGAGCACAGCTGCCCGTCTTCTGAGCAAGGCAAACTGGCAGAAGCATATCACACCTGTGCTCCATGCTCTGAACTGGCTGCCAAGTCACTCCTGGGTGGCATCCAAGACTGGTTAAATATCGATAAAGCCGGAAATGAACTAAGCTCTGACTAGATCCAAGTCTGCTTTTCTGCCTTGCCTAGTCACAACACCTGAAATACCATCTGAGCCCAGATCCATATCCTCACGGCTGATGCCCTGCTTGGTGAAGGATTTCTATTAAGAGTCCATTGCTTTGTGGGGCCTGAACCCAAAGCCCGGGAAATCAAGGGGAGTTTTCCCATAAGCAAAGTGGGGAGCGCTGGCTGCAAGAACATTATGTTCAGAAAGGAGGAAGCAGGAGCAGAAAAGCAAAGAGAAGGACGAATGCTTATCTTTGAGCTAGGCTTCCTCATCAAAGGAAGAAGGAGGAAGATTTGAGAGCTATGAAAATGGAAGATGAGGAGATGGCGGCTTCTCCTGTTATGCTAACATAGGACAGATATTTTTCCTGCTTGTGCAGAAAGCACTTGCAATAGGGGACACCTGAGAGCTGTGACTTAATGTAGTTGGTCTTAACGCTGATGTGTAGCACTCTGTGATCAAACCATGCACATTAACTAGTTCATCCTCCAAGTTCCCCCAGTATCCCCATAAGTATGTTTTAACAGTCAGCGAAGAGGCACGCCAGGCAGCAAGCAGTGATATTTCTTTGTAGTGACACAGAAAGGTGTTTGGGGTTTGTTTGTCTTACTGTGTTTTGGCTTTTTAAGATTTCCATCCTGGGAAATAATGGGAAGACATCCCCTAAGGGAAGGAAGTCCCAGTCCACGCATGACTATCTGCAAATCATTTTGCTGGCCGTTTCATCCCTGGGCAGAGACAAATCTTGGTGGACTCCAGCTGCCTGCCTTAGAGAGATGCAGGGAGCCACGAAATGCCGTAAGTGCAGTTCACCCCTTGGCCATATTTCAGAAGCCAAAGCACAATCTCCATAGTTCACTGACCTGATGAGCTTTGTCTTCTCACTCTCTGCTATGCGCAGGCTGTGCAAAGCTCCTTCCAGTCTCCCTGAGTGCCTATGACACCATCATGGACACGCTCTCTATAGTCCACTCATTGAAGAAGCACCTTAAGACTGTACAAAGTGCAGTCCTGAAGTGAACCAAAAAACAGTTTAGCCCAGTATCTTGTTACTGGTAATGGCTATAGACTATGAGAGTAGGGCAGACATACAGTGAAATTTCCTCTGTATGTTGTTCCAATTTCCAGACATCTGCAGCCCAAAGAGTTCCCAAGGCAGAGACAGTGTCTTTACGTTTATTAGTTGGGGGTGGATTTTTCTTCCATTGATTTGTTTAGGAGCTTTTTGATTTAAACTTTTAGCATCCGAAGCTTCCTTTTGCAATGAGTTCAGCAGCTTAACAGCGAAAAAGTTACTCCATTCATTTGGTTTGAATCTATCAAATGGTCATTTTGGTTGATATTCCCATGAGACAGTGCATACTCATTCCTGGTCACCTTCTCCATCCCTCTTTTGATATTATAGACTCTTGTTATATCCAACTTCAATTTTTTCTTTTTCAACCTGTGAAGACCTTATCAGTTTAGGATTCCTTCTGTGGAAGCCGTTCCTTCAGCAAACATTATCATCTACCTCTTCATCCCTTTTTAGATCTAAATCTCTGCCTGGCGCGGTGAGATGAGAATTGCATGCGATGCTTAGGACATTAGGCACACTTTCAACAGGAGTCTTTACACGCAAGATATTTTCCAGCTCCCTTGCCAAGGGCACTTGTGACGTGTATGAGAAAATCTGCCCTACTGTAGCAAGCCAACCTCACAAATGGGACATCTGAGAACTAGTGACGCCCCCTCCAGCCCCAGCCACAACCAGAATGGGGACTTAGGGATGTCGGTCTGCAGAGAGATTGCAGTTATGAAAGACTGAGGGGAAAAAAAATGTTAATAACATAGACGTACCTGGTCTCAGCCATTTGGGCGCTCTTGAAGAATCTAGGTATTCACCGTAACTCAGAAATGATTATAAAAGTAGCTCATTCCATCACACAGGCTGGAGAGAATTTCATGCATGCGCTGGGGAAAAAAAAAAATCATGATTGCTAAATGCTCCATTTTCTTTTCAAGACACTGTGCTAGTCTGAAGTGGTGTATGTATACATTTCAGGCAAATGTGTACTTTGTCTTCAAATGAACAGCTTTCAAAATGATCTTTGGTTAAGCTCCCTTTTATTTTTATCTTTTATTCGCCTACAATGCCAGCTGAGGTTACCCATCTCCCGACAGCTACCAAATGGACTCGTAATTGTAAGGCTCGGTGATTTAATTAGACTCATTCTAAACACTCACATTTTTATCAATTAGTTAATGGGCTAAAGAGAGTCTTATTGTTGGAGCCAGGTCATTTGGAAGCCGGAGCCTTCGTGAGGGCAAGAAGCTGAAGAACAACAGCGTTAATATCTGTAATTAACCTCACGAGCCCTGGGCTGTTCAATTAGGACTGAACCCCCTCTCCATCCATATGCCTTTCGTCAGATGGGCTTTTAATTTGAAATAATTGTTACAGAAAAAATTAACAAATAATAGCTTCCTTTTTTCTTTTTTTTTTTCCAAATACAGACACATATAAAAACAAAAAGCACAATCTTGACACGCGTGCCTGTGAGCTATTTATTAAAGCCTAGTTAATTCACAGCTTCCGTATAAATAATCATTCCAGGTTTTTAAAGATTAACAAAGCTTTTGGTAACAGATATTGTGGGATCTTTTCAAATTGATCCTCATCTTGTAATATGCATCTGTGTGTTTTTAAATGCTGTCTTTTCTACTAAAAAAAAAAAAGTTCAGGCTTTGATTACTTTTTGCAATTTGTTGCATGTGATTTCTGTGCTTTGGAGAATCTAATACATCTGGTAGTGGTTTTTTCCTGAGGACGAGCTGTCTGGTTTAAATATATCTGTTATAAATTAGTATAGAGCAACTATGAGTATTATTACAGAACTACAGTAGGTTCAGCATGCTTGTCTACGTGTATATATTTAAATACACACATATATCTATGATGTCTAATTAATCACGTTATACTGTAAATATTTAAATGTATATGTTTCTAAATGAGTATATGTACTTATATATGCACATAAATGTGAAGATCAAGCTTTGCTTACTGTGTGGTATGTGAACCTTCTACCCTTAAAAATTCAATTATTCATTTTTATTTATAGAAATTATATATATATGCCAGTGTGTGTATACAAATATATGTGTATAAACATAAAAGCCCACTTTCATGGCTTGCTGAGACAATAGGCACTCTGTCTCTCCTTAATCTTGTATATAATGTATACACAGTACACATGCCCTTAACACTTGCTCCTGCATTTTCATTCTCTGCAACTTATTAATCTTTATTCCAATTGCCATCTACAGATAAATCCCAGGACAGACACACAGATTATTTTTTTAAGCTGCCTTTGAAGTCATTCAGTCAAAAGAGAATAAAATTAATTAGAAAGATTTAAGGATGGGCGTGATCACATCAGTACAGGGCATTTAAAAGAGGTTGGAGATAGGTAAGTAGATACTAAAAATATCTCCTTGACCACATTAGGTTCTCGATTGTAGGCATTAATTGCATATTGCTTCTACAGAGAAATATCTTTGCCCAGCCAACACACCCACACCTGCTCAATTTTATATCCAAGCACCTAATTCCACTGAAATCGTGGGGGTGTGCAGATACGTACAGGGGAGACTGGGACTGTCAGCAGCGTCACTGAATTTGGCCATGGTTGGGGTTTCCCTTATGAGGGAGGAATGCACCCTGAAAATGGGGTGCATACCTTGGGCCGGCCTGATGCCCGCCGTTCAGGAGGGCTGAGACCCAAGCCCAGACAACGTATAGGTGCTACTGAGCCTACACAATAATTGCAGACCCCGGCCTCAGCCTCCGCGGAGTCCTGGAGGCACATGGGCTGCACAAGGGCCAGAGACCTGGTGCAATCGCACAACATGACCACGGCCACCAGCCCAGCCCTGCTGCCACCCCGGCAAGCCCAGCCTCAAACCCAGGAAGGATCGGGCCCTCTCCAGCACAATCATTCCCATCACAAAGCACGGCAGGTTCAACAATAATTGGTCCCAAATTAAGTAGGATTAAATAATAGAAACGTAACATAGCATAAATGCCAAGAAGCCAGGCCTTCTTTTTTACACAGTTATCATTTTTTTACCACCACCAAAGAAAGAGGCAAATTGTTGTGTAAAAATACGTGAAAATAATAGTGGTCCTGGAAAGAATGTTTTTCTTCTCTCTGGCTGTTACAAAAACAGTTGACTACTGAGAAGCAAAGAGCAAATTTGCAAGAAAGGGCACAGCACAATAGCAGCAGCGACTGTTAGGGGGAACGGTAGGCGCTTTGTTATTTAAGGAACTTCACTGTAATTTTAAAGCGTTATTTATAATAGTAATAATGCCAGCCAACTTGTTCCTCCCGTTTAATTTAATACACAACCAGCCTAAATAAAAGACTACAAAAGCAGCTGGGAACAGTACAGTTTCCTACTGTAATTGTGTATACGTATCTGAACATCTGATGAGCAGTAGTCTACATTTCCTTATTGTTATAGTCGACAATTATATCTGTGCATGCTTCGCAGATACGGTGCTCTGCTGAGCTTCATAAATGCAGTCTTTGTTTCCTTAATTATTAGGCAGACAGTTCATTCTGTCCCATGTCCAAGTTCCAGACAGGTGGAATAAGGAGGTGGCATCTGTCTTAATATTGAATGCCACGCTTCCCCCATCTGCTGTAATAACAGTGCGGGGCTGCTTGGCTTCAGTTATTCTATTCTGCATACAACTAGGCAGCCATATGCCCTTATCTGCCGCACGTGCCACCAGAGCGAGCCGGCCCTGCGATGCAGCGGCGAGTGGGAAGGAGCCTCGGCGCGGGGCTGAGGTCAGGCACGTGCTGGAGTCAGCAGGTGACAGTCAATACAGCTACTGAGATCCGCTCAAAGCGCCAATAGAAAAGGCCTTCAAAGTCAATTGACAGAATAGAGCACGCTGCCAATCAAATTTTACAGGGCATACCTTCCAGGCTAGGCAAATAAGAAGATTTAGAGCACATGGCAGTTCATCGTTTATAATCCTGTCTTAGCCCAGCATGGCTTAGTGATAGTTCTGTGACAGATGATGAGCACATGACAGCTGGGGGATCTTATACAAACTCATACAGTAAAATTAAAATTAAATTAGTGACACACTTGTACACATTAGTTGTGCAACAGTTATGCAATCTGTTCGAGACCCTTAACACAAACCATCTCTAATTTAAATAATTTATACTGATGCAAAGGTGGTGGGTTGTATTTTTTTTTCCTCTCCCAGAAGGAATGCAGCATTTGCACATTTTTAGCTTTAAACAGCTCTGTCCTTTTCATTCTGTTTGTCCTGTCATTTCTTCTTCATGGGGACTGACGGAAAGAAAGCAAAGATTTTTATTTTTTTTTTAAGTTGAACTGTTCAGAAGGGTTGGTTTGGGGGTCTGGGAGTATTTTTTCTTGCTGACTGCACCATGCAATTCGTAATATCATGGCTGGTTTATTTTCCTACATAGCTATACTAGACTGCCATTAAAAAAATTAAAACCAAATAAAACCAAACATACCGATCTCCCCCCTCAGGATGCAGAGTGGGAAGGAAACCTGTAAGATTTGAGTGTTTTAGATGCAAGAGTATAATAAACTGGCTGTTCTTTGGCTCTTTAATCTGATAATCTTGTTACTATTTTATGTTTGTGTGTTGGAAAAAAAGAGAAGTAATCACTGAAATGTTGACAGTAGATCTGCAGTTTGAAAAGACTCATAACTTTAAAGCTTAGAGGGCCTGATCCTTTTATCCGCGTGAGCTCGACAGCAGACTACCTCTATTAGCTTTACTGGAGTTACACCTGATTTACGCAGTGTAAACAGAGACAGGATTCGACCCTGAAATCCTTTTCGGAAGGCTACTCTATATACCAGCAGCGTGTATTTACTGCTCCGTCCCAATTGCTTAGCATTTCTCAGTCACTGAAAAAATAACTAAGTCACATAAAGTGTTTTTGCATTATTGGGTAGCGAGACTGAGATGTGCAGAGACTGTTGTAATGCTGATCTACGCAGCAATAATTCAGGAAATCATAATGATTTCTCAGCTGTAATAGTCCAAAAAAAAAAAAAGAATCTTGGGCTTTTTTTCCCTTGAGCAAAATATTTATTTATTTGTTTGTTTGTGATTGTGTGTGTCTGTGTGTGTGTGTGTAAACATAATCACGACTAGAGGATGATTTGGGGGCTCCTAGCCACGGAAATTTTCACAGCTAGGAAGGATAGTGTATGTGGATATATATTTATATATAATTGTGATTAGAGGATAGTTTGGGGGCTTCTGGCCATGGAAACGCTCACAGTTAGGAAGGCTAGTTTGGGTCTTACAGTCTATCTCTATGTTAGGCTCCTTTTTCATATATGTAAAGGAATAATCCATAATACCCACCCAAATGTTGATCCAGTCTTTGAACCCCCATACTAAAAATGACGGCTCCTGTTCTACATAGTCTTATTTTTATGTTAATAAGGTCAGTGAGAGGAAGGTTGTATTTATTTTTTTTGTATTTTCAGCATCCTCCCCTTTCCTCTCAGAAGCGTTTGGAGTCTCAAACCATTTCCACCAGCTGTAATGCTCTGCAGTTAAACGCAGCACACCTGATGCCCAGTGAGGATTATTCACCTGGCGGCTTTGTATCGGCAGGACGGGGGCAGGAGCCCTGTGGTGAGGTGGCTCTAACTCAGCCCAGCTGGGAGCGGAGCTGCAAGTGGTCACTCACGCGTGTACGTGCTATGTGCTATACGTTCCCTGTGCAGAGCCAGGAGCAGTGCTGGTCCCAGCTACCGCTAGTGGCGCAGCCAGGAGCTACTCTGCTCTCATGGCAGTGGGTAGGGCTGAGCAAGGGCATCCAGCTGGCCTGCCACCTCCGGGGAAAAAGGCCTTAGACCTATGCTGCGGTTCTGGCAACCCGAGAAATATCCCACGTGCTCCTTCCCTGCTTGCCCCAGGTGATTCCTACTGCATCTTCTACTGTGTTCTTGCTCTTTCCTGGCCCATCTACACCAAGCAAGTGCAGCGAGATGCAGAGAGCCCAGAGCTTGTGCTGGCCAGGCCAGCGGAGGACCTGGAGGATGCAGAGCCACACCAGCAATGCTGGGCCAGTGGGGACTGCTGTGGTGGCCCCAATACTGTGTGACAATCAGAAGGCCTCTGGTACATACAGCTGCAAGATGTTTTATAGAGAAATATTCTTTTAAAACTTTTAAGAGCTTTAAAACATGGCTTTCTTCCTGTTCTCTGTTTCTTCTCCCTGGGGCTGGGTAACAGCAGGTTCTTCTGGCAACATGAGTCCAATTGTGCAGGTTTCAGAAGGAAAGAAAAATGGTGTATAATCAACTGTATATAATAAAACTCAGGGGGAAAAAAGCTTTTTCCATGCTGCACAATATCAACATTTTGCAATTGGACACTGTATTTACCAAGGCTAGAAAGAGAAGATGCCTTCCAAGGAAGAGTTAGGGGCTTTAAAATGTCAGAATGCAACTTGCAGGGTGCAAGCTTGGTTACTGGAACCCATCACAGAGTATCGGTTGCCCGACACACCAAAATGAAGCCGTTTAGGGGTGGAAAAGCCCCTTGCAAGTGGCAAAGAAGCAGCTATGCAACAGCATGGGCCCATCTTACCTGAGGAGGAAGCCGATGAAGGGAAATCTCTTGGAGTGCCCAGTCCCAGACATTGGCTGTGCAGATCCTATAAATTGAGCTGAAGGAATGGAGCCATCGGGGCTGGATGGGCTGGAGGTGCTGCGGCCAGCCCTGCAGCGCAGGTCCGTGGACTTCCCATGGTAGCTGGCTGCTTGTGGCAGGCAGGATGGGACATACTCACCTGCCTCCCTCTGCTGGGCCTTCAGCAGCTCAGGCTCTCCCACAGCTTCACTTTCTTATCTCAACTTCTCACGGAGCTCCTGTCCAGATCCCAGCATATCCTGGTGAGGGCAATGTGTTGTCCAGCGGTCGTCATTCCGCAGGTGGTATGGCACCATCACCTGCCCATTCATCTTCTTCATAGGCTTCTCCTCCTCCTCTTGGCAGCAAGGATTTCTTCAATCCTTGCTGACAGTGCAGGTCATTCAGATGTTGTCCCACCTCATAGGGATGGTGGCCACCGTACGACCAGGGACTTTGAGTGCTGAGTTGCCTAGCAATTTCTTGAAGGTCTTACTGCTGAAAGCCTTCCTGGTTTCAATTGAGGTTGATGCTCACAGGGTGCCACTCTTCTCCTGACACTTTCTGATGTTACTATCAATTATGTTCTTCACAGGTTGGAAGGAACCACCTGATCTCCAGCTCAGGCATGGCTCTGGGCACCCCCGCCCCCATCACCCCACTCAGGGGGATGTAGTTCAGCAGCTTCTTGTCATCACACATCATATCTGCCCTCCTATTTCACCTGCCCTGCTCAACTGGACTTGAGCTGGAGGGAGAGAATTGCTGTTGTTTGGGGGAAAAAAATTGAGGGTTTTTTTTCCTCTCTCTCTTGTAGTAACTAGAATAATACAGATTATAAAGGAAAAAAAGTAGGATGAAGATATATTGGAGTGATGGAGGTACCATACACAAATCATACCTTTATATACTTCACACAAGAGATGTACGGGCATGGAACAGAGTCAAGGCTGGCGAGAAGCTTAGCCATGTCCTGCACATGGGACAGTTTTTTAATTACTTGATGGAGTGACTGTATGTCACATAGCTGCGATTTGCAGAGAAACCTGGGAACGAGACATCTGTCTCCCACTAAGCGAGGGCAATCGGTGGGGTTAAGTACCTGATCTCTTTGAAAAGGAGCCCAACCCTCTAGCACGGCCATGTCCTAATGCATGGGCTTTATAAATGAAGCAAGCAGGACCCAAGCTAGGGTTCAAGCACCATGAATCAGTCCCCACCTCCTGTCCCCTTGCTGCAGGATGCAGGTATCCATTTAACTCCTCTGCCTCCTTGTAAAGAACGATTCCGATGATAAGGAGTCACACGGGTGTCGTGTGGGATATCCTGGGCTGTTGTACGTGTCTTGCCTTGAAATCCTGGGCTGCATATTGCTAGCTGGCATTGTGTCTCTCTCCTGTCGGGCCAGGTCTCAAGGCAGCAAAAGTATGTCCATAGTCAACAAGATTTTAGTTTGAGAATGAGCCCTGGAAACTGGATTATAAGTATTTTGCTGAACATAAATAGGACATGATGGTTTGGTCCCTCTGTTTATATGGATAAGTATGTGTTCAGGGTGCATGTAATTGTGCGTTGTATGTGTCCATGTTGTGTGTAAAATACACCCATACATACTGGCATAGATTACCTAATGACTCCATTTGTGAATGAACTATGTTTCATAAAAACACATAACACCGCAAGAATTGATAACAAAGGTGCATTGCCACAATGAACGTTTTTTGCAAGCTTATAGGTGTAATGTAATGAACAAAGCGAGAGGCGAAACACTGAGAACAATATCTTCACTCTATCAGCAGTTTACTTCAATCTACTTATATATGATCAAAGACTACAAATATAGTTTAAACAGCATGAAATAATCGCCAGGTTTGCAACGTGAAATAATTTTAGAAAAAAAAAGAAAAGGCAAAACATACAACGGGCTCAATGCCATGATGCAATGGGCGTGTGGACTCATTTTGTGATGAACAGCCAAGGAACGGCAGCGGTAGGGAAATGAGGCTAGGGGAGCTAACCTCCCTCCTACCTCCTCTTTGAAGATTTCCACATTCTGGGGAGAAGATAATGAAAATATTTTACCTCCTCTATTACAGAGGTGTCAGTGGACCAAAAAAAAAAAGCCCAAACAGAAAAAAAACAACGATGTAGCATAATGCAATTGCAAGGCAGATGTTGGAGGGAAGGCAGGCTTTCTCCCTCAGACTGCAGTGGCGGAGAAGAGCTCAACCGAATGTGCATACAGAGCAGTTGAATTATTCACAAGGGAATAAAGGGTACCAAAACCCACCCCCTGCAGCCCACAGCGAGTGTCTTGTGCTTTTCCCCTCCTGTTTGCCTTGCTTGGCGTGGCACCGCCTTCCACTCCAAAATCACGGAGATGTGTTTTTCCATGGCCCCTCCATATCCAAACCTGCTGCAGAGGACAGATTGACATCCCTGCCCATGGAACTAAGCCAAATGCATCCCTCTCCTCCACATAGCTCTTTTGACCCCTCCTGCCCTCCACCCTTTCCCCCAACAGGCCATTTGGCACCGGTTGCTAATTCTGCAGCAGTGCTCAGTGGGGGAACCTGAGCAGAGGAGCTGCCCCTGGGGGTTTCCCCATGTCCCCAGCGGGTCCCTGCGCCGGGGTGCAGCTGGGCAGGCGGAGAGGTGGGAGCAAGAACAACCCTCCTGCCCGCCACAGATCAGCCTGGGCTGGAGGACACAGCCCTCCTCCAGGACTGGGAAATCAGGGCTTGGATTACAGCTGGTAGCGAGGAGGGTTGGCATCCTTGTGCGTTGTTTCAGCCAAATGAGGGACCTCCAGGTCAAAACTGACCACAACAGAAGCAGAAGGTGTTCAGTGACAGCCGCATTTTCACACATGGTGCAAACATCAAGGCGGGAGGGCTGTTGCTCCATCCCAACATCCTCAGCTCCAGGCAAATGCAGTTACATCTGTCATCGTAGGTAGCAATGATTACAGTTAAAGCTGTTTAATTTTTTCCGTTTAGTCTCCTGTTTTCAGTTGCTGTTGCTTCTCCATAACTAAATACTTCACTTGAGATCCTCGATGTTTATTCTCTGCCTTAGGGTGAATTCTGCGATTCTTTCTGGTTTTAGTTGTTTGTTTTGGGTTTTTTGTTGTTTTTTTTTTTCTTTTTTCCCAAGGACAGCAAAATGCCCCAGCCTTTTGGAATTTTGAATTACTGTTGCTAATGCTAAAAATTGGCTCCGGCAGCTGTCAGTTTTAACCCTTTCATATTTTATAATTAGTATTTTACCATTTAGGAGTGGTCATGTTTGATTTGGGGGAGAAACATGGAATTTGGCAGATGGACAGTACCGGAGGGGCACAGTTCCTGTTTTCTGGCCCCGTAAAACATATTTAGGTGCAGCCACATTGCAGCGTTGCTCTTTGCACACCCTCGGTGAAGCGGTGCAGATGCCACGCTGCAAAAATCCCAGCCTCAAACGTAAAACCGCCAGACACCACCAACTCTGAATTTCCAAGAAGAGCCAGTGGACATCCCCTTTTGACCCCGAGCCGGTTTGGAAGCCACAAGATGGCCGGGTGTTTTACTCACTGCTCTTTCACCAACCGGCACGAATAATTCTGTGAACTTCACAGCCCTTATTACCAAGCACGGCCTAATAATGTCATCTCAGGAGGCAAGTAATTGCAGTAATTAAGAGGTTGCACAAGGTCACTTGAGACAGGGCTGGGAATACAAGCTTTTGTCTCTCACCCCGCTGCTGCGCCCTACGAATATGCACGCTGCGGCCTCACGCTGTCTGCACCCATCAGGCCTGACTCCCTTTCAAAACCAGGAATAACAGTCTGGAGCGATATCAGCAAAAGTGGCTTTAAGCCTTTTCTCCTTT
>NW_008824668.1:240385-246477 GCF_000699105.1 Pygoscelis adeliae | reverse complement strand
TTTATAGAAATGGTTTGAAGCTGGTGCATTTTGTGGGAGAGGGGTTGGAGCTTTCTTGAGGAGGAGGAGGAAGGAAGAACGTCAGTGTATGGCAGGAGGAGCCGATTGTCCCAAACTGTTTTTCTCACTTTAAGAAATGTACGAAGTTTTACATGAAAAATGTTTTATACCGCATGAAGTGTATAAGCCCTTTCCTATCAGGCCCTTGGTACACACATACGTATGGGAAATGGGCATCACGTTCCATGGACTTCATTCACAGGGGCTTTTCCTAATTTTTGATGGCTCAATTTTGCCCCTTTCAGGCTGTCTGAAGCATGTGGCTGCTTGTCTGTCATCTGCGTGCGACTTCATTTATGGGACAGCGTGTTCTGCGGAGAGGAAGGAACGACGGGGAGAGCGAACCCACCGCCAGGCATCGCCTCTCTCCGCATCTCTCCAGCTGATGGAGCAGATGAGAGATGCGGTGGGTTACATAAATGTAGCAACCAGAAACTTAATGAAATGGCTCTAAATGTGACAGCATTCATGAAAAGATTAATTACCAGGAGTAAAGGGGGAAGGATGCCAGGAATTGATAGGATTGGTACCAATACCAAAACCCTGCTGTGCTAGCAGAGCCATAATATGCAGTCCTAATCTGTGGGCCTATTGTTTTTCTTACAGAAACAACAGGCTTCAGCCAATGATACAAAAGGGGCTACATTACAGTTTCTGCAGGAAAAACAACAACAGCCATTAGAAATAATTACCTTAAGACAAATCGGCAAGCAGAGTGTGGCACACACTAATATCCTCCCAAGCACGAGTCTCTGGGAAGAGAGGGACTGTTGCTGTATTTATCCCAGTGGTCGCACAAATGAAGGGAGAGAATTAGAAAGAAGAAAGTGGGCGAGAGTGAGAAACAAAACGAGACAAGGACAGAAAGAGTGAGAGAAAGAAATGGCAGGTTTTCCCACCAGAGACCGGTCGGTGCGCTCTTCCCTGGCATGAACGTGTCAGAGGACGTGGGCTGATGTCTCCCTACTTGCAGTCTCCCTGTGCAATTTCAGCAGAGAAGAGTGAATACGTGTTCATTTGGATTTGCTGGTTAGGCCCTCAGTTTTCCAGGGAGTAATTAACTATGAGGAAAGGCGGCAAAGAATCAAACCCAGAAACTCTCTTAAATGAGACCATTATTACTGTTCTCTACAAAGACCTGCCCTCTCTACTTCCCCCGAGGCAAAGGAGTTT
This sequence comes from Pygoscelis adeliae, assembly GCF_000699105.1. Taxonomy (NCBI): domain Eukaryota; kingdom Metazoa; phylum Chordata; class Aves; order Sphenisciformes; family Spheniscidae; genus Pygoscelis; species Pygoscelis adeliae. Next base: position 245,244 of record NW_008824668.1, on the reverse strand, counting down.
ATATTTGTAATTTGTTCTTGCCCATCTTCTCTCCTTGGCAGAATTGATGCATCTGACGTATGAAATCACAAACTAACCCGTGGCAGGATAAAAATGAAAAAGCTCCATTTTGCAGTGGGATTAGACGAACACATTTGACTAATGGTGATTTCCTGCTGCATTTTATGTTGACTGTGATTGCGCAAAAACTTTAAACTCAGATTTCAGATGACTGAAGACACTGAGAACATTGTATTAACTCCCAGTACAATGAGGTTTTACAGGATGCTGCCAAATACATCCTTAGACAGCATTTCCCTCTATATTTTGAGTTATTTGGATGTGTAAATATATCGTATATTTTGATATAGACATGCCGTTTCTCTTTGATTTGTATGTGTACTGATCAGTATTGTATTTTAACTGTAATAGTAGCATATAAAATACACATACAAATAAGTACAATTTTATATGTACAACTATAAATAACTACGTAAACAAGGACTTCATCTATACGGATGTGTGCATACGAATAGATCCGGGGGTAGCGATCTCTGGAAAGACAACTGCCACCATCTGTAACGGAGACTACTTTATGTAAGATATGATATGTAGATATCTATCTTTATGTAGATAGATAACCAAACAACTGTCTATTGAACAGGATGTATCTATAGCTATCTTACTTGAAATAAAAAATACACAACATTCTTAGCATCTACAGTGTTAATACATAACATATGGTGTCTGTTTCACATGCTAATAGTGACTTTTTAATTTGAAGTCAGCCCCAATGAACCTAAATCCGTGCTGTCTCCAGGATTAATTATGAGTACTAGACTGTGATACCAAGCCTCTCTTCTTGATAAGCTTTATAAACCAGGTTTGCACACAGGATAAAATAGCTCCTGAGAGCTGCCATATTTAACCTATACGCGACCTGCTGGTACATCTTTTGGAGAAAGCAAGCAACTTGATAAGGTACTTGGTTCTATTGTCAGGGCATGGGCACTACCAGAGTGAGAAACACAGCATTTATGGATGTTGACATTAATTACTGAGCCCCAGATACCTGTTTAGCATAACCCTTGGAAATGCTTTATTTAATATGCAACCGTTACTTCAAAAGCAGGGAGACAGGTCCGAATGGAGTGCAGCGTCACGAGGTCCACGGCTCCCATGTTAACCAATATTCTTCTGCACCTGCATTGCTTCTCCTGCCCACAGCCCCATGTGTTTGGGAGCTCCTCCTGGTGATGCTTCTCTGGGCTGGGGTGGGGGGTGGAATCCTGAGGGACAGGAGAATACAAGCGACCACGCGTGGGTTGGCCTGAAGGTCCATCTAGTAGAGATGCTTAGAGAAAAAACATAAAAACAAGGCCAGCCCACCCCCTTATCGCCTCTATTCCCTGCAGCACTGAGCTTCCCGAGTCAGAGGCTGTATCTTTTTTGCTAAAATATCCCTGGCTGGTGCTCACTGCATGAATTTGTCTATAGCTTTCTCAACCTGTTTGTGCTTCGATTTCCACAGAGGAGAGGGGAGTACACAGCCAACGAGTGCTCTCACTGGCCCAAGGTAATTTCATAGCTGTACAAAAGCCCTTAGTGTCACTTTAAATAGGTTTAGGTGCAAAGATCAGAGTCTATCCTAAGCAGAGCTATAATGTTCTTCCTTGGAGAAAACAGCTTCTTGATGCCCATGAGGATCCTGCTGCAGTGAAGACATTAGAGCTAGTTTTCTCTAAAATACATGTGCTTGGATGCTCAGGTGGCTGCAAGTTTATCTCCTCTTCCTTGACAAATAGACCCGCTTAAAGAATTGAAACTTTCTTTCTTTTTCTGATTCTCTTTTATTAACCTCAGGTTTTTAAATTACTGAAAAATATATTTAAAGTGGTTTTCAAGGTCACTGGAAAACTACATTTTTGAAGTGTCAGTAGAAAATAACCAACTTTCGAACCACAAAAACGGCGATATTTATTTTTGAACCTGCGAGACCGGTGATAAACCCAAGCTGTTTACATTAGTTTGAAATCTGTTTTCCTGGTTTCGGCCAGCCATGGCCCTTCTGCAGCTACTTTCCCTCTAGATAATTTGCCATTCCCACTGCAGCGTAAATTCTTCTCCAGACAGTAATGCGGTGGCTGCCAGCCCTGCCACCAAAATGGCCCTGTCTCACAGCTAAGTCGGATCAGCCTGAGACAGGATTTTCCTGACACAAACTGTCTGTCAGGGCTGCAGAACCGGGGGAGCGGGGTTTCCGGGGGTGGCATTCACATCTGTGGTTTGGTACGAAGCTATTGCCCCCGGCCAGCGCCTGATGCCGTGGTATTGCCTGCAATCATCTTCCAGAGAGACAGGATCAATCATTTGTAATAATTAACAATCCCAGAAGAGTTTTCATGAGAACTGATGTGTTTATCTGTCATGCCCTGGCTAAATTCCAGCAAGGACTACACGACATCCTGCCTCTGTAATTGTATTTCATCCACCTAAATTCTCCTGCAGTCTCGACCAGGAAGGGTAGTCTTCGTTATTCCTTGTCTAGCAGCTCTTGCACTGCAAGAAATATTCAAAAAACTATTCAGAAATAGCTGCTGAGCCAAAAACGTTTCAGTTACAAGTGGATCAGTATTGCAAAATCTTCTGATTTTATGATGAGCCGTAGGATTTTTAGTATTTTTCCTAAAGCCTCAGCTGCTGGAGTCATTATGAAGCACAAGGATCTCAGTTTTCATGTTTTCAAGTAAGTGGCTAGCCCTTGTAGTTGAAAACACGAGGCATGTTTACCCTAGAGGCTGAGAAGCCAGATGGTGGATAAAGAAAACGCAACAATTTTGGGTTTTAATCTCATGATTTTTTAAGCCAGTCTCATAATTTTGGGGAGCTGGACTCACAGTTTGTGAATGTTTGCAGTTGGCAATACTGACTGATCGTAATGTATCTCTTGTTTATCAAACAGGAGTACCACAGAGCTTAATTAGTTGCTGATTTAATTCATGTTTGCCAAAAGCTTTGAAATCCTTGGATTCATTGAGTTCCTTTTAGGACAAAATACAATTTCCAATGTTAAATCTGCTACTCTGGGAATCTTTCAGTAGCCGGCAGTTCAATTTAGCTGCTAAAACGCATTTCTGTAGCATTCTCACTGAGGAAACTTTGAAGACCCCATTCCCTGGAGGCAGAGTTACCATACATGACCACAAGGTGAACAGTGTCTTTCCAATGGGCTCTTGGGGACAAAACTAGACAATCTTCTGAGTCCCGTTCACACCCAATTTTGGGGGGATCACCCAGCAGCACCCAAGCAGAACAGGAACTCACACAAGGGTCTTCCAGTGCCGTTGGAGGCTAGGAGAAGTCATGCTGTTTTGAGCAGCCAGCTCTCAGGCTGCTGAAGGTCTCCGCTGACCACGACCCGAGCCGGTCTGCTCTATCGTGAACGCTGATGTGCAGCATCACTCTGTGGCACCGCACACAAATAAAGGAGATCAACCCGCAGCCGTGCCGTAAAGAGCTTGACTCCAGGCTTTCACTTAGCGTCACCCAAAGCAACAGCTCAAATCGTCCTTCCACCTTACCCACCGCTGGACTGAAGCAAACATTAAACATTTAGTAGAACCGGTTCGCTTGGTGGGATGGCTGCTCTGCAACGAGACACCACCCCCCCGCCATCCCATTGCAACCCAAATGCAGGCCTGGTAGCCAGGTATTTATATGACACAAAGTTATTACTACTTTGAAAATATTTGCATGGAATAAGTAGCGCCTTCCAACCCTTCGCTAGACAACTTTAAAAAAGGACAGGCTTTGCTCAGACTGTTTGTTTCCTCCCAGGGCCATTCAGGCAGCTGGGGCACGGAAAATGGTGTGTCATGCAGTAAAATAAGGTGCCTCGTGCTAGGCCTGGTGAGAACGTCTTTTAAGCCAAAATAATGCTGGGTCTTATTTACTTGACAGCTCAGACATTAATTTAAGACAGGCACAAATGAATTACCGGCCATGTTACAGTTGCCTTGTTGGAATCCCTCTGCTATAATCTCATAGTTTTTTCACCTAATTAATTTCCCCTTTCCTTGCACCAGTGTTTCATGAGTGCATCTTGTTTGGAGGAGATTAAGAGTCACACACTTCATTAGTAAGGTGTAAATTATCAGAGAGACCCTCTCCATCCACCTGCTTAATTGGGTTAATGAAGCGTCTCTGTGGGCCCTGGTAAGACAGCACTGCTCTCTGCTCCCTGCAGGCGTTACCAGGGCTGTTTGGAAAATAGATGGAGAACTTAAAGTTCCCACCTTTGTTCTTTTTGAGAGTTGCAGGCATTTAATTAAAAAAAAAAAAAGAGGAAGGAGAAAAGCTAAAGTTGACACAAATTGCAAGATAAAACATTCCCATCTCTAAAATTACAGTCATAAATATTGCTCAAATCAGTCTATATCAGAACTTTCTTATGGTTAATTCCTAATTAATACTAATTCCTAATTTTTTCTCTACCTAAAACACCCAGATTGCATTAATATAACACACAGAGAAATGCCATTAATGTTCAGTTAAATGGTTAAACTGATACGGAGGCCACAGCGATGCAAAGGTAAAAATGGGGGGCGTGCTCAGTCTCCAGTCGTGTGATGTGGGGTGCAGACAGTTCTGGGCAGTGCTGCCAGCTCGTTCCTGCTAGAGCTGATTCCACATGGAAACCAGGTCCCTTTATCTCTGCACATCCCCATCTCGCCTCTGCTTGGTTTTTGGAGACTATTCTTGCAAGGGAAAGTGATAAAACTCATATCAGGCGCATACATTGCAGCACATCCCCCGAACAGGAAATTTTAAATTGATATTAGAGATTATTTGCACTGCAACTGTCGGCTCGGAAAGCCACG
>NW_008824668.1:230811-240365 GCF_000699105.1 Pygoscelis adeliae | reverse complement strand
TACAGAAATACAGCGTGATGACTCACGAGCGCTGAGCACATCGGGGCGTGCATTGATGTCACTTGTGGGGTGAGAGAGGCTCAGCACTGCTGAAAACCGAAGCTGATGCTGAGCGAGGTCAAAGCATCATGAATGCTGAAGCTCTTTAAATGTACTTGCAAGCTCTTTCTCATGAGCTCGTCATTGAACTCAGACTTGTGCAGCCAGAAACAAATCCATCAGCAGTCCCGAGCCTCAACCGAACAGACAATTTGTGCACAGAATATGAGGAGAAAGTCTGTGAGTAAATTATTTGTCACAAATTATTCGTCCAGCTCTACCTGACAGAGCAGCGTTCTGCGTTTGATCTCTGTGAGCGACTGTCGCGGGAATCAAAGGGAGTTTTGTCAGGGGATTAAGTGCAGAAGATGTCGTCAAGAACTACATTAAAGATAAGAAATCCAGAGTGTGGCCCAAAGTGTCTAATCCCAGCACAACTAGTGAATTATTAAGTTGGTCATTTGACAGAAGGAGGAAAAAAAATCCAACTGTTTTTGAGACTGCCTAAAAAGAGGTTTCTATTAAAATACAGCGGTTGCATAATGAGAAAGCAACGTGCGGTTCCAGCATGAGAGCTGGGCTCTTGCGTCAGTCACTGCGGCTCTGGAGTGACGGCAGAAAAACAGCAGCTTCCAAGGGCTGCCCCTTCTCCCGAGTGTAGGACTTTGAACCGCCAGCTCCGACTGCCAGGGGGTCGGAGCACAGTTTTGGGGTATCAGCACTAACTCGCCTTGGGAGGCTTGAGATGTGCCTGAGACAGCTGGCTGATCCCAAACCCATCCCACCGGAGGTCCATCCTACCTATAGTGTCTCCATGCCTTGTTGGTAAAACAGGGATGCTGACATTCCCCTTTCTGCCAGGAGCACATAACTGTTTTATAACTTCTCTGCTTGTGCCATGCTGCCCGAGGGAGTCGGAGCTGGTATAGCAATATACATTCTCGAAATGCTATTGGGAAACCAAAAGAGACATAGGATGGGGCAACCCACGTCAGCCTCCGTGGTGGCTTGGAGATGTAGGAAGGAGGTGTTTGGAAGCAGCCTTGGGAACACCCCGCTGGGACGGCCACTGCAGCAGCGTCACTGGAAATCAGTCACTTAAAAACTGCTCAAGTTCCCAAAATGTGATCTCCCGTCTTGTTCCTACCCAGCACAGGGCGAAAGAAATGTGATGGGTGCCACCATTCAGTGTGAGTCATGGCAAGCACAGGATGATGACAGACAGGAGAACGTTCAGCAATTAAAGAAGAAAGGAAACAGGCAGGTCTCAGACCGCTGGAAATGCTGGATTTCTAGATGTCCTGGTTAAACCACGACACTAGACAAAGAGCCTCCTACAAGCACAGGAGTGTCTGCATAGGCAGCTGACCATGGGGATGAATATGAGAAAACAGGAATCTTAACAGTCTCATGGGGAAAAGCGAAGAGGAGTGAGTGAAACACCATCTCCAAGAATCCTGCCAGGGATCCTGGAGCAGCTGATAAAGGTATCTGATGAGCTGCAGGAACCCCGGCAGAATGAGATACCGTTTGTTACACAAAATCAAGAGGAGGGGAGGCAAGAGGTACTTGCGTTACAGAGGTGGGAACTCTGGCATCGTAACGTTGCCTTGCAGACACAGGTTCACCTGTGAGACATGGCCAGGGCGCGGGACAGGGTGCTGAGCAGCAGAACCAACCCCACAGCAGTGCCTCCAATTAGGAAGGGCAGCATCAGGGTCCCATGTATGACACAGAGAGCAGAAAGCAAAAATGCTCCACAGGAGTGACGGGGAACAGAGTCACTTAGCGCCTCAATGCCGCCACTACTGGGAAATGTGAACTGAGGACGCGGTGAAGAGCCAAACGTCTATGAGACACACTGCCACTCCAACGCACAAGAGGCACTGAGACCATCTCTGCTGTCCTTGGGCCAGTGTGGTGCAACGGGAATCCCTGGGACACCCTCGCAATTGTCCCAAAGGACTTCCAGACACCATGAAGGATCATTAGGACATGTTTGGTGTGGAAGAGTGGTGGGTCCAAGAGGACAATGCCCAGCTGCAGCTGCCAAAGGAGGTGGCTGGAGGTCAAGGCCCACGGATGTCCCTGCTAGGGGACACACTATGGGATTGCTCAAAGGGGCTTCAGAGCTTCACAAAACAGGACAGAGCAAAAGACCATCTGGTCCTACCACTGCATACAACTGGCTGTTAGCTATAACCCCTTATCCTCCAAATCAAGCCAGTGATCAACTTTAAGTAATCCGTGTTTCTGGAAGATGTATTTCTGTGTTGTGGACACAAAGCAGGAGACAGCAGTGCTCAAGGGAGCTGGGGAAATGATCCCTCGCTCCGCTGGAGGTCCGGGCTCGCCCGGGAGGTGACAGCGATCCCTCAGGTTCACAGACACAGGTTGCAACAAGGGACAGACAGGAAAAAACTCTCTTCCATGAGAGCAGTTAAGCCCTGGGGTAGGGACCAGAGAAGCTGAGAGGAATCTCTGTCCTTGGAGGTAATCAAAATTTGACCGAAGCAACGTGATTTAACTTTGAAGTTAGCTCTGCTTTGAGCAGGATCTAGGACTGGAGACCTTCAGATGTCCCTTCAAACTTGAATTCTTCTATGACTTTTCTGTTCTATGACTATCCGGTTCATGCAGAATATTGTCTAACAAGAAGCAACCAACGTGAATTTGTCAAGAACAAATCTACTCAGAGCAGGGAGCAACTGCAATGTGCCGGGCTGTTCCATCCCAGGGGAGAGGTTACCGCCTCTCACCTGCTCCCTACGCCCTTCCCTGGATATTCCCATCCCCGCAGAGATCTGCTGGCACAGCTCCCTGTGCAATTGGTCTCTAAGCTATCAGAGTCACCCAGGCTAGTAAAATGCTTCCATTAAAAAGATGTGCATGTGGAGGGGGCGTAACTCCTTAGCACACAGCAGCTAGAGGAGCATGCGTGACTGCTGCCGACGGCTGCCAACCTGTGAAAACACATGTGGGAGGCACTGAAAAGGGGGAGGTGGGGAAGGACGCCGTGACCCTGTTTGTCAAAGCAAAGCGATGAACAGATCTGCTGAAAGGTGAACCAGCTTGGGTTTGTTTGCTGACACCTCGCTGCTTGGATACTCAAACCTTGCAGTCCTCTGCCACCCTTTGGCAATAGCACAGTCGTGTCTGCCTTGCATCCCCTTCCTTTATCCTTTTTTTGTAATTCAGCCGACAAGAAACTCTTCCAGAACAATGGCACACTCGTGCCTGTCCTCACTGAAGGCAAATGATTTACAAATAAGCTCAACTTCCCACCACGTTAGGGTGAGGCTCTGTAAATCATCACTCTATACATGAAGAATTGCTTTGGTGAGAGTTCTGGTGAAGCATGTGTCCTGCTTGGGTTTAAATAGCTGGGGAGGACTGAACAGCTGCCCTTTCTCTTCTGATTTGTTCTGCTTCAAAATCTATCAGCTGCGATCGCCATGCTAGCGCTTGGGCCAGGAATATGGGGTATCGGAGAAGTCCCTTTCTTCCAACACTGAACAAGGAACTAAAATGGAAAACGACCCCTAAAAGACCTTTAGATCTCTTTCCAGCCCTCTGACTTTTCCTTATGGATGAAAATGAAACAGTCTGCCTTTATCTCTCCGCATCCTGTCCTGATGACATCTGGAAGAGGCTTCCAGCCACCTCAGGTAGCGGGGGCACGCACCGGCCACATCCGCTGGGACGCAATCAGGAAGAAGAGATGTGCTGTAAACAGCCGCAGTCTGCGTGGGGTTTGTGTTTTAACGGGTTCAAGAATCGGTGTTAGCATATGCTAACCCCCCTTTGCAGGGTGATCATTTTGCAAATGCCTACAGTGAACGGGTAGGAAATTAGATCTAATCAGGACAACCCCCTCCCTCCCCTCTCCTGACACAGGAAAGTTGACTCCGTCGCACTGCTCTCCACACAAACCAGGAGAAGGTGGAATTCCAGCCTGAAACCTCAGTTTTTCATTTGTCCTTTTCTTCGCACGTGTTTGGTTTCTTGCATAAGTCACTGGAAACCTAAGGGAAGCCTTGTGATTGCTTTAATTTTAAAGCTCCCACAACAGGCCGGTATGGCTGGGTCTAGAATTAACGCTGCTTGTGGATTTCTGTGATTTGAAGGCAAATAAAAAATAAACACATCATGCCTGGTCTCCATGAGTAATTTGACTCTGTATAATATCTAATCACTGTCTATTAAACTGCAGAGTGAGTAAAGAGGCTGTCTGTTCATACTGATGGGGACAGTTACAGTCACAGATTCCCAGTATGAGCCCACGAGCACCACTGGATTTTCTGATTATCAGGAGACCTACACGTCTCCGGTGCTGCCGGAGGTGACACAGCTGATTTCTGTCTCACGCTCCCCCTCCCCATGCAGCTCAGCCCACCTCCTGCATTTGCAACGCCTCAACTCCTCTGTGCCCAAGTGCCAGACGCAACTGGTTGATTTGCCCCATGCTCCATCAAGGGGCTGTGTCTGAGACAGGAAAGCCAACCTCGTGGCTCATCTCATCCAACCCACCTGCATGTGAGCGTGTTGGGTTGGGGGAAGGCCCCTTGCTTGACCCTGCAGCCTTGTCCCCAGCCCAGCAAGCGTAACGCCCATGGCTGAAGTCTCTTCAGGCTCCCTTGCCAGGCATCTTACCATCCTGACACCAAAATTGCTCACAAACGTGGCACAGACAGAGCTAATCCTCAGGCCAACGCAGACTGCAAAGCAAATTGCTTCTGCCCCTACCATCAGCGGTCCTTCAGGCCCTGCCAGCACTAAGCACTGCCCTTGTCCCCAGGTCCTCTCCGCTTGTCCTCTTCCCAGCTGGTCTAAGGATACCCTCTACAAGGCTCAGCTCCCGGGTTTAGAAAATCTCAGCCTCCCAGAAGTCTTAGAAAGGACCAGACATCTTCTTGCAGCAAATATTAAAGGCTGTGGCCAAGTAATAACAACTGTTTGCTGCAGTATCTATGCAAAGGTTGAGGCAATTAAGGCACTGCAGACAGAAACATAAAAGCCACGTAGACGGCTCCTCAGCCATGATGGCCCTCCTGCATCGTATATAGGCCCCAGGACGTATGGGTGAGAAATGGGTGCTGCAGGGTCACCCTGGCAGGGAGGGACTTGCACGTCCCTTGGCCCCCAGGGTGCTACTCGATTCTCTTTTTGCCTTTGATTATAGCACTGATGGTATGGCGGTGAGGGAAGCCTCACTAGGCCCTCACTTACCAGTGATGCCTTCAAAATAGAAAATGAAATGGCAGAGACTAGGATTTTCCCCGGGAAATTAGACATATAGGGACTATTTTAATATGGTTGCATCAATACAAGTAATTAAATACATGTAGTGAGGCTCTAATTTTGGTCTCAGTTACATAGGGACCAGAGTAATGCCACAGGGTGACCTCTGCCTCTGCATGGCTGTTCCCACCAAACTCCAAATAGCTCCAGCACGCTGTTTATTACTAATTTTCAATCAACCCGCCAGCATCCCTTGCAATGTCACAGACTTGCAGCACATCTGGATGATCCATTCAAGCATTGGCACCCCACCAAATGCTGAAGGCACCCCCAAAAACACGGGGAAAGAGACTCAGATCTCTCCGCAGTGACCCCTTCTGCAGTCACCTCTCTCCCTGTTGATACGGGAGGCCATGAGTCAGAAACGAGCTTTGCCAGCCTTTAGCAGTTTAATTCATCCCTGGCAGTACCCGCCAAAGGAGGCGGATAGTTTGCACACCTGGAGAGGTTGGCACTGTGTCCCCGGTCCCTGTGGCAGGGAGGCAGCCGGGGAGAGATCGGTCAAAGAAAAACCAGAGAGAGCAGCGGCAGAGCAGGGCTGACCCAGACTGCTCCAGGAAACTCTTGCGGGACGTTTCGCAAGACTGGGTTACCTTAGGGATCCCAGCATTGTGCTAGCAGTGGGAGAGTGCCCTTGTCCCACTGCAGGTGGAACACGTGCCTTCCACACGTGCGTGGAAAAGGCCAGACACCGATGGCGTGCCATGCGTTCTGCCACACTTGCCTTGGATGAGCCATCAGCCTGGAGGTCCTACAGCCCGGAGGCCCCACCGTAATACAAATCTCAGCAGCGCAGGCCACCCGTACCACTGGCACCCTGATCTCTGGTGCCCGTCTCTCAGCTCTCTGCTACGCCATCTGTGTTTGGTTTGCCATGTCCGAAGATGGTCCAGAAGCAAATTTTCCCAGGAACCATCTGCTGAATACTCTGTCCTCTAAAAAGTCCTGCACAGAGCCCTGAAACAGCAGAGTAACCTGGATGGTTTCAGTAAGGGATGTGCCATGTTGTATTTTAAGTAACTACGGACAGGAGCAAACATGTACTGCATTACCTTTTAGAAAGGCACTCAGTTATTTGGCTGTAATACTTCAAAAATCCTGCGTACCTTCCATGTCCTAAGGCAATTTGTTTCAGCTGATAACTTTTATTTGTCTCTGATGTCCAGTTTGGATTGATCTTACTTTAACCTGTCAACCTGGGTGCTGTTACCAGATGGATAAACACACGCTTTTGTCTTCCACGTAACACTCCGCACTCACCGAATATACTTACATCATCTCAACCTTCTCTTGGATAATTCCATATATTGACAGGGTCTCCCCGGGTACCCCTCTGCCAGGCAGGTTCCCCACTCCCTGAGCTGCTTTCATGGCTCTTCCTGAAGCCTTTCTGATTTTCCATTTTCAGTTTCAAAGCCTGGCCCTGAGACCGGACAGCATCATTTCAGCAGAGGTCTCCTCTCCCACCTGATTTGGTGATTTCCAGGGTTTCAGTGGCAACGTCCCTGCCCTCATCCCCTCACTGACCCAGGGCTGAAGTCTTTCGGGTTCTCACCAGACTCCATCACCCTTCTCACCATCCCACCACCCCAGTTCCTGCAACCTCACGGCTGTCGGGAGGGCTTAGCGCTCACCGGCCTGTGCATGGCCCGGCTTTCCAAACACCTTCCTCCTGCAGGGATGCGGAATCACTCTGGTTATCTCTCCAGGTGCATTTGCTCACCATTTGCCATCCAGCCCTCTTTTTCTTTACAAAGCTCTCCGTCCTCTGGGTGCCTCTTTCTATCACTTCTCTCCCTTCACCAGCTCTGGCGATTTGGTGTTTAACAATTCTGCCCGCATGCTCTTTCACATTGCTAATAAAAACGTTATATAAAGCCAAGCCCGCGCTGCCTCCTTCGTGCGACACTCAACAAACACCCTCACAACTCTCCATACTCCCTTTAATCGTGACTCCTCATTTGCAGCTCTGCAGCCCCTGGGGTAATACCCTCACCCAGATGAGCCTGCATAACTTCCCAGACGCGATTCCCTCCAGGTATGTCCCTAGCGGAGAGGAGCCTGACTATCCTGAGGGGTCAAACCTGCAGCCCCACACCCTGTGGAGGAGCCACGGTGGCCCACGGGGTCCCCAAAAATCAATGAGACACAGCAGAGCTTGGTTACTTGTCCTTCCACCACCGTGGGACAAAGGGACCGGCTTGCATGGATGGAGGGACACTTCGCATTTAACAGTAACATCAGAAGATTAATCGGCTTCACCTCTGCTTTAAACTGTGTCTGAAAGCAAAAGCAATTTGTCACTTCTAAAGGGAATGAGGATGCAGGAGGACCCAGTCCTGGTGGGCAACACCATGGGCACCGGGGCTGCCTCTCCCCTCTGCACAAGAAAGGCAGCCCAGCGTGGGCATCCTCACTGCAGCCAAAGGCTGGTGCTCGGGAACACGAGGTACGTGGCAAACCTTACCAAAAAGCCACGAGTGAATCAAAGCAGGTCGGTTGGAAATTTCTTTTTCTTGGTGTTGACGTCCCGACCTCACAACCTCCTTTAGGGAAGCCAAAAATGCTCCAAGTCTTGAAAACTCCCCTGTGTCATTACTTCAGCAAAGTGGGAGTTAAATCATCTCCCAGCAGGCTGTGAACTGCTATTAATGGCGAGGGAGGGTGGAAGCACCGCTGCGAGTCCCGCAGCCCTCTGTGCTAGGTGCTGTACGCACACGCAAAATGCGGTCCCTGTTGGAAAGGTTACAGACCAGAAAGGACTTTTAAAATATATTTTCTGAAGCATAAAGGAGGTAAGTTGCCCTCCCTGCTCCCTCGTGCCCTCTCCTCCCTCTCCAGCCTGGTCCCAGACCCTCCCAGGGCACAGGGCTCTGCGGGGCGAGTTGCCCCCCATGGAGGGTTAGACGATGCATTTTCTAAGCAATAGCAGCTCTGGCAGAAATATTGCATCTCTCGTTACCAGCATCCACACGAGAATAAATATCAGGGTCCCTACCTGTGAGCATGTGAGGGGGGGCAGAGAGACAACCAGCTCCTCCTTGAAAACAGAAAACAACAGAAACATGGTCCAGTTTTTCCAGCAATTAGCTCCGTAGGGATCTCTGTAAGGAGGTCTCTGGTCTCACAGAGGCACCTCCATTCCTCTGGCTCTCCCTGTAATGATGCTACCTCGGCCTTCCAAATCTAATTACCAAGGAATTATACATCACCTACAGTGGCTTGGTCCTGGCAAGGGCTGAGCGTCACCGGGAGGCATTTGAGACCAAGGTGTTTTCTCTATGCACTGGGAGCCTGAAGGGGAGTCCCCACCGGTGCCTCCAACTCTGCCTCTCTAACGGGGAAAACCCAAAACTGGGGTCAAGCCCCGTGACAGTGCGGTGTGCAGCCCCGCGCGCGGGGTCGTCATTGCCACAGGTCATCCTATGGTCCCCAGACCACATGATGCCGCCCCCAAATCTGTTGAAATGAAGAACGGGGAAAGGGACCGCGCTGAGGAAGACGCTTCCTTTTCGGCACATCCTGCACTAAGAAGTATTTGCCAATAAGCTGATAATCAGGTGGCCCGGCCACCCCCGGTATGTTAGACCTTGCTGCTTAGAGAATATTTGATCATACAGTATCTCCATTAGGAGTTTGTAATCCGCTATCACAGCGTTTGAGAGCCATTTGAGTATAAGGAGATTTTTATTAATGGTTCATGAGCCTAAAAGTCAAAATTGACTCTCAGAGCAGATTTTAACAGCTTGTGCGGCATTTATATATTTATCTATCTCTTCACTACCTCTTCTCTCCCCCCATCACCTCCGTCTGCTCTGCCCCAGCACAGAGGTGCAGCAGCAATAACAGCAGCGGGGAAACACCGGGCAGCCCCAGCAGCTGGATCTGCCGAATGGCATTTCTCCTTCCCTTCTGCCTTTTGCTGTCTTCTCCCTTTTCCTTTCCTTTTTCTTTTCCTTTTTCCTTTCCTCTTTCCTTTCCTTTCCCCTTTCCTTTCCTTTCCTTTCCTTTCCTCTCCTTTCCTTTCCTTTCCTTTCCTTTCCTTTCCTTTCCTTTCCTTTCCTTTCCTTTCCTTTCCTTTCCTTTCCTTTCCTTCCCTTTCCTTCCCTTTCCTTCCCTTTCCTTTCCTTCCCTTTCCTTTCCTTCCCTTCCCTTCCCTTCCCTTCCCTTCCCTTCCCTTCCCTTCCCTTCCCTTCCCTTCCCTTCCCTTCCCT
>NW_008824668.1:228192-230051 GCF_000699105.1 Pygoscelis adeliae | reverse complement strand
GGTGAGGGAGGCCGTGGCCCCCCCCTACGACCACGGCGGGGGGGCTGCCTTCCGGGGTTTGCCTCCCCGGCCCCCCCGGCCCTGCATGGCCCCAGGGGCTGGGGGGACCCGTCCTCCCCTGCTCTTTGGGAAATTGGGGACGGAGGGTGGGGGGCTCTTCTAGTGTCCGTGCTCCCCTTTCAGTCCCCAAAACTGGGTGGGGTCCAGGACCCAAACCAAGCCCAACCCCAAGCCCAAACCATACCCAGCCCTCCCAAGCCCAAACCCATATCCATACCCAACGTTCCCAATCCTCCTCCTAACTTTCCCAGACCCAAACCTGCACCCAACCCTCCAGCCTTATCCCCACCACTCCCCCCCCAAACCCCAGGTAAGGGCAGTGCCAGGGCTGTGAGGGGGGCGGGTTGGGGGTCGCTGTGCCCCCCCAGTGCCAGGTGAGGAAGCTCTGCTGTGAATCCCTAAATCCGGCTTTTTTTCAGTAACTCTCCCCCGTCTCCTTGGAAACTGGCAGTGCTCCCCAGCCCCTTGCTCCTCCTGGAAATGCAATCACCCCAAAACTTGTCCCCGTTTTGGGGCTCCCTGGGCTGGCTCAGCCTGGGGTGGAAGCAGAGCCACCCCGGGGCGAGGGCTGGTTACTGGGGAGAGACTGGGCAATGCGGGCTGGTGCGGGCAGGGAGCGGGCAGGGAGCGGGCAGGGGACAACATGGAGGATGGGGCAAGGTGCGGGCAGGGTGCGGGGAGGGATCGGGCAGGGAGCGGGAAGGCGTATCGGGCGAGATGCAGGCAGGGGAGCAGGCAGTCTGTGGGCAGGGTGCAGGCGGGCGAACGGGCAGGGAATCAGCCGAGGAAGCGGAGCAGGAGCAGGAGGGGATCAGAGAAGGAGCAGGCAGGGTGCAGGAGCGGGCAGGGAGCAGGCAGGGAGCGGGCAGGGAGCAGGCAGAGGAGATGGAGCCGGCATTTGAGGCAGCTCGGCTGTGGCTGGGGTCAAGCCTTCCCTCCTGGTTTTCTGCTTTTTCAATTTTTGGGTTTTTTTTTTTCCTGTGGTGGGAAATGTCACCCTTGCAGAACAGGGATAGGATTCGCTTATAGGTATATTGGGGGGGGGCTGGGGGGACATCTCAAATCAAATACCCTTCTAATCAGCTCTTTGCCCCTAAATCCGGCTTTTCGACACTAAACTGAAATGGTCCCCCCAGCTTTTCCCCCGATTTTATTGGATCCAGAATTGCCTCCTGCTGCCCGAGTTCAGAGGAAACGAATTCAGCCGGAAGGGAGATCTAAAACATTAAAAATGAAACAGGAGTTAAAACGCTCTTTATATAATATTTTGTGTTTGCCAGCTCACCTTGGGATTGTGCCCTTTGCCCACGCGAGTGCCCATTTAAATTAAAATCAGAAACAAACAGGTAGAGAAAATGCGGGAAGTGCAAGAAGCCAGCTAAAATTCAGAGAAATTCCTGCCATGAATTGGCTTTTTCTGATAAAAATGAGCTGCGGCCAGAGGAGCTCATCCCTAACAGATGGGAGAATACTCAGGAAGGAAAAGTAAAAGATAAGATGGGAAAAGCAAAATGGGAAAAGAGGTTTTAAAGAGGCTTTACAAAAAAAATAATCAAAAGCCCAGGAAACAAAGAGCTTTTCCAGGCAGGCGGGATGCTGCGCCCCGGTTCAACAAGGACTTGCTTTTTCTGAGTGTATTTTGCTTGAATAGTTTTTTTTTGGAGGGGTAAACTTTGTTGGTTTGAACCAAATCAGGGGAGAAATGAAACTTTCCGCGCTGCTGCCCGGGAGCAGCCGGCGGCGGGGACCCGGCTGAGCCGTCCCCGGCAGCCCCCGCCTACGCGCTGCCTTGCGCTTCC
>NW_008824668.1:223952-227182 GCF_000699105.1 Pygoscelis adeliae | reverse complement strand
CAACCGAGAAATCCCTGCGGCAGACGGCATCGCCCCTCTCCGTCACTCGCCGGATGCGATTAAAATGGAAGACAACCATCAAGTGTGCTAGAACCATTTTAATATAATTATACATATCTGCCAAATCCAGGAAAAAAGGTTTATGCATATTTATCTTTTTTTTTTTTTTCAGTTAACATCTGCAAGCATAAACGACAATTAATTTCTCGGTTTAAATTCATCCAGGTCAGAGCAACTGCCCAAAGTCCTGCTGGATTTGATGGTTACTGCCAGCGTGGCCGGCAGTAAGAGAGCTCCAGAGGAGTTTAATGTCCTCGGGTGGGGCTTTTTCGGTCTTTTCTCTTTCATTCAGAGACAGTTTGCTGTAAAAAGTTTCAGTGCAGTTCACCTCGGGTGAAAGGCGATCGTGTTTTTGTGTTTTTCTTTTTCTTTTTTTTTTTTTTAATATATATATTTTATTATTTTTTAAAAGATGATAATAGGTAACTCAGTTGCTCTGAATTTCACTTATAATTATAACCTATTTAAATCACAGCAGAACTCCCGCTGGTGCGGAGTTCATAGTTGCATACAATACAGGAGATCACAGTTTTGAAGTCTAGCACAGATTAAAAACCACAGATGTACCATTTATATAAGACACACACTGATTGTCTCTTAAAAACTACATATTGACTCCTTATGAACATTATCTTTTTTTTTTTTTATCTTTAAATAAAGTAGTGCAGCTAGGACAATCAGTCACACAACCCACACAGCCCTGAACCAAGTTCTCCGGGTGCCAACTTGAGCAAGTTGGGCATGAAACAGTTGGATGAGCTCGAGAGCGAGAGAGAAAGAAAGAGGGAGGGAGAAAGAGAGGGAGAAAAAGAGAGATGCTGTCCATTCCGAATATTTTAACCGAGGGTTGGCTAACACATTGGAAACCTCTGGGTGAAGGATCTTTCCACGCACACACAAAAAAAGAAATAAAAACCTAGACTTTTTTTTTCTTTTTTTTTTCTTTTTTTTCTTTTTTTTTTTTTTAAAACTGGCCGATAGGTGGGACGATCTCCCACCTCTTCCAAACAAAGAAACCCAACAATCGCCTAAAACTAGAAAGAACACAGATGGGTCTGTCTGTTTTCTGCTCACTAGATGATCTGTCCGTTTAAGGCCTTCCTCCTCCGTTTTTCCTCTTCATTATTCCTTTTTCCAGAGCGTCTGAGCAGGAGATGAGTCTGAACGGGATCACACCAACACTGTCCCCCTCTTGTCGCTGTCGTTTTTTTGTTCGTTTGTTTGTCCGTTGAGTTATTTTTCTCTTTAATTTAACCAAGACCTGACTAAAACTGGAGCGTGCAGCCCAGCCTGTTCGTTCTCGTCGCGATTTCTCTCGTTATCACAAAGGTTCTTCACAAAACCTGGAACTTCCATGACGATGTCTGGTCCTTATAATCCAAGCAGTCAGCATTGAAGTTTAACTTCCAGGAGGCGGTTTGGTCTTTATAATCCAAGCAATCGGTGGTGGAGTTAAAGCCCAAACTGGAGGCTCCATAGCCCTGGGTGGAGAGGGAGGCTGGAGACTGGTTGAGGTGGCTGGTGACCGCGTTGGCACCCATGGGACTCAGGGTGGCCCCCGGTCCGGGAAGCTGGTGGTGCATAGGGGTCAAGTAAGATCCACAGTCCATCCCTCCGAAATAGGAGGTCGAGCCAGCGTATCCTTGGCTGTAGCCTGATGCCTGGGTGTAGGTCATAGGATAGGATCTCTGCATGCAGGAGGAAGAGGTGGACAGGGGGTCTGAGAGCGGGGAGATGGACGCTGGGCTCCAGATGGATACGGGGGCACTGCTGCTGGAAATGGTGGGGACCGAGGTGCTGGAGGGGGGGGTGAACTGCCCGCTGGTCCCGCTCTCCGAACTCACTTCCCGGGCCGGCGAATTCTTCTTTTTAGCTGGCCGGACCTTGTTCTGGCCCCCGTTCTGCTGCTGCTGCTGCTGCTGCCGGCACTTGGCCCGGCGGTTTTTGAACCATACCTTGAGACCGAGAGACGGGGAGGGAGGGAGAGAGAAAAAGCCTGGTGTTAGGGATGCGCGGGCAAACCCAAGGGGGGAAGAGCCGGTGAACGGGGAGACCTCGCCGGGGAGGGGGCACTAAAAGCACTCCCCCGCGAGCAGAGCGTTGCAGGCTGCTGCGAAGAAAAGCTCCGGGGCTCCCCCTCCCTGAGATCATTACCAGTAATAACAAGTGGAAATGGGCAAATCAAACTGCTTAATAAGGTCACTTTTGGGGGGAATGGGGGGGGGAGAAGCGCTCCCTATTTGCTGTTTGCCAGCCGGGGACCCCCAGGAATCACCATTTAAGGCCTATTGAAGTCAAGCCCTTAATTAGAAACAATAGAGCATCAGAAAGGGAGGGAACAATTAGGGAAACAGAGGCAGTGGTTGGGGGGGAGCGGGTAGTAAAGATGTCTCATTTACCCTCTAAATAGACTCTCTGCTCTCACCCCCAGCCAGGGCCAGCCCCCCGACCCATCTCACCCTCTTTTAGCAGGGACCAAGGGGGCTGGCCCTGGGGAGGACGGGTGCTGGGGAGGCTTCGTGGGGAGAAGGCTGGGGTTGGGTGCGGGGGGATCCCGGTCCCCGGCGGCCACGCTCCGCTGGGGCACGGCACCGTGCAGCCTCAGGAAGCCTCACAGGGAGGAGAGCGGTCAGGATGGCTTTGGAGCTGCCCTCCCCCGGCTGCAGGGGCATCCTGGATCCGTGCTGGGGGCAGCGCAGGCCTCCAGGCCCCCCCTCCTGCCCTGCCAGCAGCACCTCCAAAACGCTGTCTGGATTGGGCCCCTGCAGGCTGCTTGCAGAGCAGAGACAGCCCAGCCCCCAGGAGAGCGGTCCCCTCCACCAAGGCCTCCTCTCGCTCATCAGGGTCCCTTCAAAGGGAGACGAAGCCCCCGGTCTGTACTGCTGTGAAAGGGGATCGCAGGCTGACCCTGCTCCAAGGGCGCGGGGATCTCTGGGGAAGGGGGGATCCTTTACGGCTTCCGCAGGGGCCCCAAACACCTGCGGGACAGGCTGGGATTTGGCACCCGGGGCAAGGCATGGTGCAGAGCCTGGGGATGTTGGGGAGCCCTCCCCGGCTCAGAGAGGCCAAGGGGGCTGGGGAGGGGTGCGGAGGGCTCAGAGGCTAAGATCCAGGAGCTGCACGACCCCCCCCCCCAGGCACACGGGGGGAAGGGGGGGGGGGGGGGCACC
>NW_008824668.1:218715-219280 GCF_000699105.1 Pygoscelis adeliae | reverse complement strand
GATTTTATTTGTAATAAGAGTGGCAGGGGGCGTTGGAGCTGAGGTCTCTACCTCTCTCGGGGAGCTTTGCTGAGAAAGCGCCTCTCTGGCAACTTTTTGACGCAAACTCTCCAACCAATGGCAGGGAGAGAGTGATTGACACATCTAAGCCAGGGGGAAAATAATAAAAACACACAACAGGGGGAGGAAAAAACAGGCCGCTGCTGTACCGGGGGGACAATCAAGCGAGAAATAACAGCCACCGAAATGACACGAGAATATACGTTGAAAGAACCTGCTCGGTTTAAAAATATACATTATGGAGCGGAGTGTATGAAGTCATTGTACAAATTAACGCGACGGACGGCAGCGATGGCGTTAGCGTATTGCCTGGGGAGGGAGAGGGAGGGGGGTCAGCAAAAAGCCGGGGGGGTATAATAATAACAACAATAAAAGATATTAAAATATATAAGTAAAGGTGTGGGAAGGGGGGACGCGGAGCCTGCCAGGAGCCTTTGGCTTGAGCAGCGCGGAGCTGGGCGAGAGGAAACCCGCGGGGGCAAAGGCGAGACCCCACCCCCCCCCC
>NW_008824668.1:206920-210469 GCF_000699105.1 Pygoscelis adeliae | reverse complement strand
AGCCCGAGAAGTTGGGAATAATTCACGCGGCCAATAAAACAAGTGGCAGAGCTGGACAGTGTTACTTAAATAAACAAGGGTCTCTTTAAAATTCTCATCCACTTCAGATGTCTAAAGTAAGATTGTGATGATTTTGTCACGGTTTGGTAAATTTACCCCTTTAAGAGGCTTTCATAAATCCCAGAACACACCTTCAGCCAGATTTGAATATAGATTTAGGTTTTAAAACCCAGAAGCTGGGAACACCGCTTTATCAAAGAGAATTTCCCTTTAGCTTAGCAATGTGTCGGAATGGCTCTTGCAAAGATTGGATCTGAGAGGGGGAAAAAGGGGGAACCTTCTTTCCTGGAGCAATCCTGCGCGCACTTTGCAGCTGCCTCTGCCTTCAGCCTTCTGCAGCTCGGGGAAAAGTTGCAAAAAAATTTTACTAATAATTGTTGCAGCTGTAGGAACTTTTTTAAAATTATTTTTTAATTTTTTTTTTTTTTTTTTTAAACTTGCAGTCTCTTCTGAAGACAGGCACAGGATGTGCTGTACGTGTTGGGAGGTGCAAGCTGTTCTCGAGAGGGGAGTGAGTGGAGATGTGTGATTTTTTTTTTTTGCCCTCTAAGAACTTTGTGCTCAGAGAACCAAAATCTGCTCCTGGGATGAAAAGAAACTGTAACTTCTGCTTCTCAGTAAGTTCTCTAACTTTCCGATGCCAATCGTGTTACAGAGCCATTTTCTCTCTCTGCATAGCTGTGTTTCTTCTCTTCTCTTTCTCCTTCTTTCCTTCTCCTTCCTCTGATTTAATTTCCGACTCTTCTCACTGACGCGGCCGTTTCGCGAGTGGTTTTATTGCCGTGTGTGTCGCTCACCAGGCGGATCGCGCCCTCGTATATTATGACCAAAGGAAAAGAAAAAAAAAATCATTTATTCAGGTCGGGTGAAAGTTAAGGAAGGAAGCAAACCCCCCCCCCCGCAAATGAACCGATTTATTATTTGTCATCTTTGTATCTCTGATCGGCTCCGGAAAGCGATGCATGCTACGCACTTTTAAGCTTTTCCCTCATCGGATTTGTGTCTAGTTAAAATATTCCAGACTTTCCTTGAAGTTTATCTGCAATTCAATTGTGGGTTGGGTATTTTTTAGTTTTGGGTTTTTTTTTTTTCTTTTTTTAATTCGACACTGTATGAAACTGGTGGAGCATGTTAGTCCTGGCAGAAGGATTGCACAGAGGTGGCATTTGCCCTCTGCATGTATGTGAATTTCCCTGTTTGTAAACACGCATGTTAAATAGCTGTTTATAGGCTGAAAAGAATTGGAACCACCTCTTCTCTTACTGAACTATTTAGGCAAGTGGTAACTTTGGCTAAGGACTTATTAAAGTGTTTAGTTCTGTATTTAAATAGTAAAAATAATAGGAATTCTTGCTTTGGAATATATTTTAATTCTTGTTAACTCAATAAAAACCCGTACTTTTAGGTGGATATTACAACACTGATAAACCATATCCTAGAGGTGAGATTCTTATCGGAGGGCAAAACGTGACTGTGGGCTACTGGGGGGGGGGGGGGGGGTGGTGATGGAAGGCGCTAATACTGCCAGTTTACATAATTTTTCTCTCCAGGCCACGAAGGTACCTTGATGAGCAGCTTTCTGCAGCAATCAGATTATAGCTCCCAACCCAGATATTAAAATAACGGTGACAGTCCCGTATCTCGCGTGTTGGCAAACTTGGGAGAAATGAAGGGGTCGGGGGGAGGGGGGGGGAGGGAGAGAAAGAGCCAGAAAAGCAGTTTTGTAAGAAAGAAGAAAAGAAAACCGCAGAGAAGCTTTAAACTAGTCTTTCGTTTGTAACCTTTTACAACCTTTATTTCCCGTATATGAAAAGCTCCTTTTACTGGGACCCAGAAAGAACTTTTTTTTTTTTTCCTCCCCCCCTTTGGATTTTTAATTAGAGCCCATCAATTGCAGCCGTACATATAGGAATCGATATAAAGTAATCCGTGGAGATGGGCTAAGGTTTTAATCGAAAATCTTCTTTGCCATTCTTTGCGGATCTTCTTTAGCCGCTGGCTGGTGGAGAAACAAATGTTCATTAAAAAAAATACCCCCCGAAACCCCCAAAGCAGCCCTCCCCAACCAAACAAAGCCACAATGCAGAAAGCCTGCAAAAGATCAGAAACCAACTGTTGTTGCCGTGCGAATAAGAAATTACTCTTATGCTGAACTTCATTCTCCCTTGCAGGCAGTTATTTCTCATATTGGAAACTTTAAGACTAGCTCCCAAGATTTTTCCTTTCTTAAATTGTCTGTGGGTAATGGTCTTTTCCGTGCGGGAAGGGTCGGGCTTGTGCGTCCGCGAGTGTCTGTGTGTCCGGTAACAAAGATCCCACAAGTACCACACTGCGGTGAAATCCAGACACCGTCCCCTTGCAGCTTCTCAGGCTCACAAATATCGCACTTTCTTTTCTTTCCTTCCTTTTTTTTTTTTTTTTTTGTAGTGTTTGGGTTTTTTTTTTTTTTTTTTTTCCTTTTTTTTTTTTTAAGTGCTTTACATTATGTAAAATTTAACTCTTTGCTTTCACGCGATGGAATATTTCTTTTCCAACGTAAAAAAGAAAGGAGGAAAAATCCCAAAGCTCCCCCAACCTTCCTCCTTTCTAAAGAACTAGGGCTCTTTTTCTCCAGGGGAAGGAGGGGAGTGGAAGCTAAATATTAAACAATGCAGGCAGCTTCGCGTTTATTTTGGTAAATTAATTGTCAGACTATTCTGGCTCCTGTGTCTTTCTGCATGATTAAACTGTGCTATTTGTTCCCCAAAGCTGCACATTAGCAGAAAGCGCAAGTCTATTTTAAAGCATCATCCTCAGGTTTAACGTAAGCAAACTAGGCTGAGTGAAAAGTTTACCCCAGTAATTGCAGCTAAGAGTCGACCGTAGTTGTTTTAATCATTATTTTCTATCTGATAAGTGCGTTTTAAAGAATGGACCCTGCATTTTTTTAATCTGAAGGAAGCGAATCTGACCGTATTTGTACCCCAACCTCGCGTCTTATCTGTATGAAATTTCAATTTGTTTAAAAGCCTGGTATTTAATACACTACACGGGCCACATTTAGTTTAGACAAACCCCCTCTTGTACTTTCTCCGTAATCACGCCTAATGAAAACGTGGGATTTTCCCATTATTAAAAAAAAAAAAAAAAAAGTGAAAATATAATGCATCTTCATTAGGAAAATTGACTGCTGTGCTCAAGACAGTTCTTAATTGAAAAGGCAACCTATTTTAATGGTGTGGTTGAGGAGAAGATTACATACTTTATCCAAACACAAAGACAATTAATAATGAGCACCAGGCTGCTGCCATTAACTCTAATGTAGTTACATCAATGTCAGTGGAAGTGCTCGTACCTGAGAGGTGATGGGGGATGCGCCCCGCGGTCCCCCTCCGCCCTGCCCGGGCACAGCTCATCCCCTCCTCCGGCGGCACCGGCAGCACCCAGGCGTCGCCGCCTTCTCCCCCGCTCCACCGGGAACACCCAGCAGCACCGTCCCCGCGGCTCCCC
>NW_008824668.1:195581-205404 GCF_000699105.1 Pygoscelis adeliae | reverse complement strand
CGGACGGACAGTGCCCGGCCTCTCTCATGGATGGACAGACGGACAGAGCTGTGCCCAGCATCCCCCCACGGACAGACGTGGCAGCGTGTGGTTGCCCTCCCAGGCAGATAGACATGAGGGTATCCAGCCTCCCCTCCCGGACAGACAGACATGACGGTAGGATGGGCAGAGCCGTGCCCATCTGTAACTCTCAGACAGACAGACATGGTGGTTGGATGGGCAGAGCAGTGCCCATCCATCTCTCCCAGACAGACGGACAGACAGCTGTGGCCCACCAGCCCACGCAGAAGAGAGCCGCTCAGGCTGGGTCCACCCCGGTGAGGAGAGCCGGGGGCGGCCCAGGTGGGGCCAGGCTAATCCCCAGGCAGACAGACAGACAGACGGGGCCGTGCCCCGCTCACCCCGCCTGGCAAGGGGGTGCCCCATTAAATCCCAGGCAGACCAGGTGGAGCATGGCTAATCCTCAGGCAGAGACGGGCAGTGGCTGGTGCAGGCAGGCGGGGCTGGCTCCGGCGGGGCCGTGGTTCGGACCGGGAACACCCGGCCACGTTCAACCGGTTGTTGGACAAACAGGCCAAATGTCACCCAGCCGGGTTTCTGCTGAGAGAGAGCGAGAGAGCCCGAGCGGGTCCAGCAGGCAGAGAGGAGTTAACGGGCCCACAGCCATCACAGCGGGGGATTTTCTACCTGTGGAAAAAAATAACGCCCCAATTTCCTTCCCTGTACAGGCAGGGAGAGGCAGAGCGGTGGGGTCCAAACTGGCTGTGGCCTTTAGGAACTACCCTAACATCCGCAATTGGAGATAAAAAGAAAGTTCCTGCTGGTTCCCTTCCAGACAAATGAGCCTGGCCGGGTCTCTTTGCTCTTTAGCAGCATCTGCCCACCCTCTGCACCTGATTCCTTCCAGGAGCCTTTCATCTCCCTCCCCTGCCTGCTCCCAGAGCCCCGGCTGATCTGCCCGCGGGCTTAATGGTACGGGAGGATGCGAGCCCCCTGGGACGGCGCCGTGCCCACCTCCTTCTTCTCATCTTCGCTTGCCAGAGCATTGCTCTTCCCGCAGCTCCCCCTCTCCCGCGTCTACTCAGATGGCTGCTTGGGAAGGGATTTTTGATGGGAGGAGAGGAGTTTCTGGAGCTTTCGTTTTCCTGTCCGGCAACAGCCGTGCTAGGGGCTCTCTCCTTATTTCTCTAAAGTCTGTCCCTGTAAAGGAGACATTAATGACATGCTGGTTTATGCCTGTGCCTAAGAAGCAGGAACTTGAACCAGACGCATCAGGATTTTCCGTGGAAGCGTGCCTGCCTTCCGTGTTTATCTTCATACTGATGGTGTAGGTAAATCTGACATCAACAAGTTGTTGAGAAGAAAAAAACCTCCTTTCGTGTGCACTCACTGGTAAACGCTGCGATGAGGTTCTTCGGCGGGAGGTTTACCTGGGAAAAGAAATGCCTTCCGGGTGGATTTCTTGTCATTTCTTAGCCGTGTCCTGTCCCCGCACACTGCTGTGGCGCAGGGTTCAAATCAGTTGCTTGAACGTGGTTGTCAGGAGCATCCAAGATGCCCTCGAGTCCCTGAGACACCCACGCAGCACTGGTGGGTCTGGCAGAGGACTTGTGGGAGATGTGTCCCCCTGGCTCAACAGCTGGAAGCCAGCTGGGACACCCGGGGACATCGCAGGTGACACTGGACATCTGTATTTAGGCAACAAAGCCACATTTACAGCCTGAGCTGCTCTAACCTGTGACGGTGAGTTCTTCAGCTCCTTCCTGGTGCAAGGTGACGCCTCTGTTAAAGGTTTTTTGCACCCACAGCTGAAATGCAGGAGTCTGTAAATAACACAACCCTGCCCATATATTTTCCCGTACTCACTGTGACCATTTCTTGGTGCCTCATTTAGGTGGACCAGTGATGTGGCTGCCTCGATGTGGCATCTTGATTGACGTGGCAACACTGAACACCAAGAGGGATCTGAGTTCAGGAGGTGCCGACAACCCAATTAGTGAGAGCAGAATCCTTCCGAGGCGTCTTGATTTGGCCACCCGAAGCATATTCTTGCTTGTTGGTGTCTGCCTGGGGAGTATTTTGTGCTGAGCCTATGGATGAGACCTGGAAATATCCTCCAAGCCCTGAAGTTCTTCTCTTCCTACGTGTAAACCCAGAGCCATCGGGATGAGGTGCAGATAAGAGAACGGATAAAATTTGCTGGTGGTCTATTTAAAGCTTGCTATGGCAAGGATGGGTGAGAGTGGGGCTGGCTGCAGGTGTTCATTTGAGGGGGAGAGCCGCGACCAACGCTCTGGCTTGTCTTTCTGCTCCAGTTCTCTGGGCAGTGCTGCGGTCGGGGCTGGTGCAAAGGCAGTAAATAGTCTGCTGGAGGGGAGAAAGGGCAGAAATCGGCTCTTCAGCCCTGCCTGCGGCTGGGAGGAAGAGGATGGAGCGGTGACGGTGATCGGCGCAGCCCTCACGAGTCCTGTGGGTGGGGAGAGTCCTTGGGGCTGGTGCGTCTGTGTGTACGCGCAGGAAGATGGCGTTGGCTGGGGCATGAATGTCCAGCTAGGACTCGCTGTGCCACGCGTCTCTTCCTTGTATTGCTTTTGAGGAAAAGGAGAGTACGTATTTTTACTTCATCAGCTCACTCTTATCTTTAGTCAAACGTAGGAAAACAGTAAATTCAGCCCCATTTTGGTTCTTGTAATATTTTGCTTTTAGCCCCAGCATATTTTTCTTGTATCATACTTTGCTTTTGGACTACCTGTAGGATTTTGGACTACTGCTATAGGATTCCTACCTGAGCGTGGAGGTGGGAGTAGGTTTCTGTAGCTGCATATTTAGGGCATTTGCTGTGATTTAGTCTGTACAGTCCATAAATCTACATGTTTTATATCTGATGAGAAATTCAGAACGAGTTGCAGCATGTCTTTAGTCTATGTAGTGCAGAGAGTCACAGGCTGTGTCAGCAATTTAAATATTTTATTGAAATGCAACTTTCCAACATTTTTTGACATAAGCATTATCAAGAAATGCAAATTATAGTATAATAGTATAATTGCCCAACTCAACTTACTGCAGTTCTTTATTAAAGAAACATTACAAAAGGAACAAAGCCAATTCCTTTCACAGAAATAAGAATTTTTAAACCAGAGCACATTTTTTAAGAAAATACTTTATTTTCATGCTATCCTCTTGCACTGTAGATAGTTTCAGCCTCTGTGCTCGGATTAATTGTTACAGGAGGTATTATATAAGCCTATTAGGAAAAAAAAAGAACTAATATGAACACCACTGGCTGTATTTTACCCTGCACTTGTCATTCAAAAAAGCTTTCCAGTGTGAGATGTATAAATTATTATCGATGAAACACAGGACTTTTAACACTCCAGATATTTCTCATGCACTAAGATCACAAATCCAAGTCCATTTACTAAAGCAAATAGATGTGCAAGCTGTTTCTCAGGCAGAGAAGCTAATTTTGCAGCCCAAGTGGGCCTTTATTTTGAGGAAAAATAGTTCTGAGAGAAATGGGTCTCTTTACGCTCCCACAAAGGTGGTTTTCGCATCGCGACGCTGAGCCTTGGAAGTTTGCACATTTTTGCTTCAAACGTGGCCATTTTATCAAACCTGTGCATGACTCAAAATCTTGAAGGGAAAATCGGCCTGGAATGGAAATGGCAAAATGGTTTTGAGAAATGCGGTTGGGGGCCTTAGAAAAATGTGGACAAGGATGGTATGGGTTGCGGGGAAAAAAAAAAAGGCTGACCGATAATCGGGTATTTATGGGGGAGCCGATGAGAGAACTTCATGCTGAATGAAACTCTAGTTATTACTCTGTATATTATTAAATATTTTAATTATCATTAGTTATGAAATTAATCTAGCATTTGAGTACCTTTCCAGTACTAATGTATTAATTCGCACCACACCTGGATGATGTAGGGACGTATTATCTCCATTTTGCAAGGGAGGAACTGTCCTATAAATGAAGGTCAAGCAGAGAGCTTGTGGGAGGACTGGTCTGGTACCTCAACCGCTTTTCCCATACACATTCACATCCTTTTTTCAGGCTTCTTATTGCCCGCCTTCAAAATCCAAGGGAATAACACTCACAGCATCTTCCAGAGAAGGAATTCCAAATGACACTTCTACTGTCCTCGAGGAAGCACCATTTATGTGCTTTAGAGACCCATGGAGAAACGGGCAAATGGACAACTCCACATGATGTCCCAGAGTGCTAAATTTCGCTCAGGTTTAACCGAAGGATGTGTAAAAACTCATGTGGCTACACATCTGAGGCAGATCAAGAGTGCAAGGTGCTCATTCCGATAGCGAGCCTCGCAAACGTTCGCAAAGAGTTGCTTTTGCCCTCTGCACACCCCATGATCCCGGACTTGGGGGAGCTCTGTTGCACGTACAAGACCATGCAGCATCAAGGGCTTAATTTGGCTACTTGCCTTAATTAGAACCAGTTGTGTTTAGACGAGTCAGTGCCCTTGCTGGGAACCAAAGAATTGCAAATTTATACCCCGGAAGGTTCCCCCTTTTTTAGAAGATGGGAGGGTATTGAGGGATCTGCCCAAATTTGCTAGGGGTGGCATAGCCACCCTGCAGCCTCGCGTTCCCGTTCCTATGGAAAGCAGTGGCATCCTGAGGGGGAGCCGGGCATCTTCATGCATTAGCACCCGTCCCCAGCATATAGGATATCTTGGGTTCTATGAATTAATAGCCTTGGGAGTTTTCCCGTTTCGCTGAAGTATTTTCTTCTTCCTTTTATGCACTAACGTCGCCAATGTCCTTATGGTGAAAGTGAAAAAGAGCCAGGCTGCTGGTGTCTCAGGGAATACGGCGGCTGTGGCTGTGGAGGTGGCACTGGATATGCCCTCCTCTTAGATCCAGTTTTTGCACGTGCGTGTGGCTTGGGAGAGGCAAGGAGAGACTGGATTCCAAACTTATTAAAACCAGCAAAAACATTGCGGCATGGACCAAATACTTTCAAGTGTTTGTCCCAAAGGAACGTTTATAAATCCATCAAATGTCAGTTTGTACATTAATTATTCTGTGTTTCCTTACTCTTATGGTAAGAACAGTTTTTATACTTGCCTTTCCTTCTCCCCCCCTCTCCCCTTTAAGGCAGCAAGCCCTCCGTGCTGAATCCTTATAAAGGCCTTAAGCCACCTGGGAACGGCTCTCACTCCCAAAATCCTCCTCCTGCGATTTCCCTAAGCGGTCACCTGGCCGATCGCTGGGATTTCCCTTTTCTCCGCAGCACCGCGGACGAGCTTTTAGCCTGAACTTCTTCCCAAACTGAATCCTGTTAGGATGTTTCGTAGAAAACTCATCCGGTACCAACCCATTCATCTGCTCTAGACTTGGGCTTCCAACTTTTTCTTCTCTTGAGCTGACACAGAAGGGAGTTGTCTGGCTGATGGAAAAGTCGGCGCGCTAATCCTAAGTCCTTCGGTAGGGTTTTGAGCACCTTACGTACGGAGCTGGGTGGATAATGTGTTTTCTTTTTGGTGACTGAAGCAGAAAACAGTCAGGATAAAAGTGGACTATATACAACTGAAAACAGA
Source organism: Pygoscelis adeliae (assembly GCF_000699105.1). NCBI lineage: Eukaryota > Metazoa > Chordata > Aves > Sphenisciformes > Spheniscidae > Pygoscelis > Pygoscelis adeliae. Next base: position 199,840 of record NW_008824668.1, on the reverse strand, counting down.
TTTTTTTTTTCAGATTTTACACATTATTTAAATGTGACTTTGAATCAACCACAGACATTGTGCTTAGCTGACATAAAATATCCTATTTTTAGGCTATTTAATTCCTTTAAAACTTTTTTTAGTCTATTTTTGATAGGAAAATGCTATTTTAAAATGAAAAACAGAAGTTTAATCTAGAAGAAGTTAAAAAAAAAGAACACCGGCATTTTCAAAATACAGTCTTCCTTAAAAGAACATCCAAATGAATTAAGACTTTTTTATTTTCCAAATTTCACCCACACTTACAAATAGTTTTGAATGGCACGATACTCAAATTTTCAGTGAACTTACTATCTATCAAGAAATAAAATAGTAGCTTAGTTCTCCTCACATGCTGTGACATCCCTTAATTCCTTAATTGCTTTAATATGAGCAGGTTTGGGTTGTGTTTATACTAATTTAAAAAAAAAAAATTCCACTATTGTACAAGTCTGCTGCAATTCTTTCACCAGTGGGAAGTGGGTGAGGAAGGGAGGGAGCAGGTGTGTGCGAAACGCCGTGTCCCATGCTCAGAGTGTGTCTCCCACGCTGGCATCCGGCGGCGTTGATCCCAGCGCTCTTAAGAAATCACCACCACCTGCAGCTGCGTTGCCGACAGCGCAAGAAGGGAGCCATTTACCGTCCCCGACGTGAACCAGGAAAAGCTTTTGCAAAAAGAAAAAAAAAAAAAAAAAAATCAGAAAATCTGTTGATTAACCAGCTACTCATAAAAACACAACTACGTTAAAATGTCAGGCAGGTTTTTGCTAATACAGCCTCCTGAGAGACAGCCTTAAATTCACAGGAACATCGTTTTTGGTCATCCTTCTGCACGGGTGTGAGCTGTGGCTCGCAGGACACTTTGGGTGCGGGCACAGGGAAATAACACTTGTTTGACCATAACGCAGCGCATGGAAGAGCACGAGCAAGTGGAGGCTACCAGCAGTGGGGTTTGGTATAGAGATTTATGTACCCTCGAAGGCGTGTATCTAAAGCAAACGTAATTGAGACAAGGACAGAGCAACCCAGACAGTCCGTCAGCAGCTTCCCCACGTGACAAACCCAGGGGCAACTCCAACGCGACCGGTGCGGCCGCCTCTTCTGCTTGCCAGAGAGCCAGATGCTGCTGCTTGGAAGAACCTCGTCCACAGCTTGCTGCCAGGCTCCTGTGATTGCTGTCCAAAAAGCAGCGGCGTGCCGTGCTGGGATGACTGGGATCCCAGCATCCCACTACAATTTCTCCCCCTCCCGATAATGTTATTTTAAATTAAAGATGTAAAAAAAAAAAAACCCCAAAACCCAAATATAAATTTTATACCTCTCCTTGATGTAATGAAACATCTTAAAAACACAATAAAAGCCATTCCAATGGAATGAAAAAGATCCTACAAAATTGTGACAGTGGGACCCCCCCCTCCACAAACCCGAAATCTCTGGGTTTATTCCTCTAATGGCTGAATATCGAGATGAAACAAATCTTTTCCTTCTGATGACAGTAGTTAGGACGTGACTAGCTATATTGGTTAATTAACCAGTTAACGTAATAAACTCATCCTCAGATTATAATGGCTATAACGAACGAGCGAGAGCCTCTGCTGATCGCACGCCACTCCCTTCAGTGGAACTATACCGATTTTTCCAGAGAATATTTTCAGTGTTTTAATTCCTGGAAAATGTTTTGAGAATAGTTTGACCTTGCACGTCCGTCAGTAGAAAGCTCTGATTTCAGCTAATGTGAAGTGACTTTTTGGCACCACAGGGATTACAGATGAGGTCTGGTAACGCGAAGTTGAGTTCAAGAGTAAATATAACACCTCCCTCAATGCAAAACTCTCGCTCCATTTCGAAGGGGCTGCATTAGGCATATCGGGTCCAATTTTGCGGCAGGTGTAAAGCAGGGCTGCTCCTTTGGGTACACAGCCAAGACAGGTGGATCGGGCTCGAGGTGCCCACAACTGCTCACCCATGGCCTCCCACGCTGCTTTTACAGACTATGGAGAGCTCGGCTACTCCTGTGACTAACACATTTTCCCTTGCTCAGTCCTGGTTTTATTTTTAAATTACGCTGTATTTGTTGGGTGCTTGGATAAAGGAAAGGGAGGAAAAAGAAAGCAAAGTCTGCTTGTGAGGGAGACAAGCTTAATTGCATTTAAAACCATTTGCAAAACAGAATTGAAACGAAAGCACAACATAAGGTGAAATTACAGCATTCATTAGGTTTTGCTGTTGTTGGGCTGCTACCTACACACTCAGTCCAGCAGCTTTCTAAGCACTCAAGTGGTGCCGTGTTGCCTGATTTTTTAAATAAAACCCAAGATCCTCCTCCTTCATTATTTCTGCTGGATTTTACCCCTGTCATTGTTCAGCTCTAACAGTGCCTTTTGAAGTGCTGAACGCATTGTGAAAATGGCCAACGTTGAGCTCTACCTGTTGCCTATCTCCATGTTGCAGCCTAAGAGAAAAAGGAAGGGCGAATACAGCTCCAGCTGGGTTAGGAGGATTTGGCCCAAGGAGTCTTTAAATGAAAGAAAGTGGTGAAACTTCCAGTGTTTTCAGCTGGAACAAGTGTCGAGGTAGCTGTAAGAGAAGGCAGTGCTCATTTTTCAACTCTCTCTGCTTTGTAGGCAACGAGTGCTAATTGTCAGGCTGGTTTCTTTGGTGCTTCAAGGCCTGTTCCCTGGGATGTGATTTTTTGGGGTATCCTAAACCAGGCTGGACTGAGCCAAGGGAGTAGCTGCCTGAGGTTTCCTGGCATATCAGACGCTATGGAGTTTTGCACCTAACTACTGGGTGTTGCACAGTGTCTTCTCGTCCCAGCTGTGCTGGTCACCCCCCACTGGTCCAGGCACACATGAAAATGAAGAAGGCAGGACAAGGACTGGGGTGTGGCACAGAATTCGTAGTGCACCATGCAGTCAGTGAGTTTCACGATGACCTGTACTAGCCGAGCGGGAGGACTCTGGGCAAGTAAAAGATGTTTCTGTCCACAAGATGCCCAAGAGAGTCCGTTAACACCATCTCTGCTACTACTGCTAGAAATCCAGTGGTAGGAGAAGACCTCCCTTGAGGGGCAGTGGCCTTGCATCAGTTTATAGGTCTAGATCAGATAGGGATTGTTTAACCCAAGAGTTTAGGATTTTCTGTGTTGGTAAGTCTTTGCATTTGTGAATTAGTAACTACTTCTGCAATTGTCGTACCTGAGAAGCCAAACTAACTGCAAGGGGCAGAAGCTAGAGGGAAACACTGATGGCATTTTATCCTGTGTTCACCAAGTCCATTAGATGGGGTCCTGGCTGTCTCTCTTCTGGCCAAAGTGTTTGGTAAGGCGTTCATTCGACCTGGTACCGGTCTGTGTTTCTAGTGTAGCATCTACCAACTATACACATGTCCTGGTTTTATGGTGCTGTATTACATCAACACCCCTTTAATTTCCATCCTTGTGGTAGTATTTCAATAGCTCATACTCCTGATTAGTCAGTGCAAAAGCATGAAGAATGGGAGCTATGACCTGAAGGGGGAAGGAGAGACGCAAACACCAATGTTACACAAGACACAGCTTATTAATTCATATTTATTTATGATTCGGATGTGGAGTAAGAGTACTACATTTAAAAAGAAATGGTTTGTGCTTTTAATAAGGCTCTTCACTTCCAGCTGTTCTGATATAACCTTTGCATTACCCACCGCATTTTCCTTACAGTATTCTGGCTTTATGGTCTGCTGACTCACAGACATGTATCTTCTTCATTGCTTAAAAAAAGTGATTGCTTTGTAGCAATCTCTCTATGTATACAAAATGAACACTGTTTCCATTTGCTTTTATATTTTCTCATATATAATACAAAAACGTTGCTGTTATTAGTTTAATATGGAGAGCCTCTTAAAATGGTCCAAGCATCATCTGCTTTATTAGTGCCTGCTTGATAAAGCTTCCACATTCTACAGTTAGTTTGCTTCTGAGGATGCTAAGGCTTTACAATATGCACTGAGATTTTGATAAAATCTCATCAAAGCCTGCTAAAAGATCTCCTTTATCTATTTTGATTGGCTTGATTACATTGATTAATGAAACACTGGAGGATTTTATGTGATGGGATTAAATAATGCAATTAGTTTTAATAATTTTTCTAAAAAATAGAATTAGGTAGGAACAAAAGGAAAAAAAAGAAAGCAATGTTCTGCGTACAGTGCTCATGATAAGTCATAATTCTTTGCTTTACCCTTTGGAACAGAAGCATTTT
>NW_008824668.1:189792-195526 GCF_000699105.1 Pygoscelis adeliae | reverse complement strand
AATATTGGGGCGAGTCTTAACTTTACAGTATTGTACAGGCTGCCACTCATGCCAGTGCTAGGAAGGAGTCTTGTCGGCACCCTGAAGGCAGGTCAGTGTTTTGCTGTACTGGCCACCTCCTTTTTCACCTCTGGTTGTTTACAGGAGAAGGGGGTTTCTGGATGAGAAGAAAACACGTATCATTTCAGTGGGTTAAGTACCTTCGGGAACTTGCGGCAAAAGCCTGCAGTTCTATGAGAGTGTACGGTAGCTCCTCGGCCATGCCAAAGTTTGCATAGACACACTTTGGAGTCTGTATGCAAACAATGGAGTTGCAATAGCTTCGCCACCTAAGGATTTCCCCCAGTACAACCCATGTGTCTTGGGTCCAAGAAGAGAGATTTATGGAAATCGGAAAATTGAAATGATTATAGTCATTGTCCCAACTACTGAAAGCTAATGGCAAGCAGGTTCGCAACCAATGTAAGAGGAGCCAAAAGGGACTAGAAAAGAGAAAATTATATTTCTTCTGTTGACCGTTCTTCAGTTTGCACTCCGTTTATAAATTTACAAACTGCCACCTCTCCTAGGGCACTGTGCAGGGACCACCATGCTTCCACCATGAGGATTTTCATCCCACATGGGCTTTGAGAGAGGTACTGGAGTGTCAAACTTGCACATTTACCTTCTACTTCAGAGTCAGGGCTGCTGGATTCCATTCCTGGGTCTGCCCTGGACCCTCTGGTCAGTCCTGAGCAAATCCTTTAGACTTGAGTTCAGGTACCCCCATGGGTACCCATACCTAAGATGAACATGTTATTCGAGATGATGAGGAACAGTTCTGCCCCATGTTATCCATGACGGCCAGTCCTTAGTTCCCAGTGCAGTGAATGAGGAGAGGAAATGACAATATAAAAAATATTCTTATAGTGGCCATCTGAATACGGTCCCCAACTCCTCTGCATTCATTATGCTGGAAGTCAAGAGCTGGTCTGAATTGCTTATCATTGTCTTGAACTTAGATGCTGTTGTAGGTGCTTAGGTCAACCCTAAGCGTTAGCATAGGAGGTCTAAATAGGTCTCCCCTTTTCTTTGTTCTTCATTCGCCTCGGCTATACAGTAGCTAGGCTAATGTTCACGTGCCATTTGGGGGTTCAGTGATGCCTAATTGCCATTTGTAATTCGTCCTGGAGGTCTTGCAGGGAAGCGGCAATACAAATGCGGAGTGTCATTGCTGGAGATTGAGGTCTTACCGGCATTTCCTACACCTAGCATATCAATTCTAATTGCCATTTATTTTTCTTCTCATCTAGGTATATCTCTATATCTTGTTTACTGTCACTCTGCACTAAGCTGTTACTTCAAAGCATTTCCCTTGAATAATCACAATCAGTAAACTGCATAACAGCTTTGTTAAATACACTGCCTCTTCCCTTATAGTATCATTCCTGGGAAGAAAAGACAAGCAGAAGCTGTGCATTTTGTATCCAGATCTGATTTCAGAGATAGCAGGCAGCTGAAGTATGCGCACTCAGGGTTTAGAGAGGTTTGGGACTGCATTTTTTATTTGGGATCACCTTTGTTAGGAAGCAAGTCCTCAATGAATCGGTGCCTTTGGCAGAGCTTACTGCCTCTTGAGTAAACTTGTCTTTGCAATATTGGGCGCTAGGTGATGTGCAGACCAGAGATGTGTACCTGCGATAAATGCTTGGGAAAATCCTTGATCTTTGCCCTGGTTGCCTGGAACAAACCAGAAGCTTCTGGTTCAATCACTTATTCCGCTTCTTTCTGTCTTCATTCATCCTTGCAGCTCATCTTTGTACCTCTCCATGCAGTGGGTCATGGAGAAGTAGCATCATCCACATGCTCCATGGTTGGATCCGTGGCTCAGACAGTGCAAGAATGAACATGCTGGTTGAACCTAAATAGGATCCCCTTTTATATCCTATTTAACAACTTTTCCTTTCCAGTTCATAGACTGATTCTGGATGCTTTAGCAGGGAAGGCATGAAATCTTGGATTTTCTTCTGGCTTTGCTACTGACCCTTTGTGTGGTCCTGGGTACATTTCCATCCTACACTTTGTGTGTTTTGATCTGTCACATTTTAAACTCTCTGTAGTATGGAGTGTCTCCTACATTGTGTTTGTATCACACCCAGCTCAGCAGGTCCTGATCTGATTGGAAATTTAATATGGCATCGATATTTTATCTCCGATCAGTACACTACTCACCAATTCGGTTTACTCTTTTACTACTAACAGCCCAAATATTGTATGAGTCAAAGCCCAGACTGCTCGGGCTGAGATAAACTAATTGTCCTATTGAAACAGGTATCTAGATGATCTTTTCGGTAGAAAATGTTGGGCCTTGGTTGTAAGGGCTGGCAGCGAGGAGCTGAGAGTTAATTTAGGGTGTGCAGAGTAGCAAGAAGAGAGCATCTGTGTGTAGTGTGCACTGGCCAGAAAAAAGACTCAAGGTATCCCATCGCCTACTGCTACGGGTCTGGGGAAAAAAGAAACAGGACTCAGGTGGAGAATGGATGCTTTGAAGAGGTTCCCACCCCACACCTAAGCCATGGTCCCTGCCTACCCACCAGCCTTCTCCATGATACAGACCCTACAGCCTGCTTACGCTTGGGCCAGATGCTCCTTCCTGTGTGCGAGCCTCTTTGGGTTTGCTATCACATTGCCAACACTGACTATCCATGGAAAAGTGTGAATTCAGACACAAGCAGGCAGCTACCAAAACCGTAATACCTAAGTAGGAGAGTGAAAATGATGTGGTTCTTTTTTTTCATGAGCGAAAGTTCTCTTAGCATCTGAAAATTTGCCTCTGTACTGCAAAATGCCGCTTGCAGACTGCTAGAATAGGCTGAGATCAGACTCTATAAGTGCCATCCTGTTAGGGCTGTCAAGGAAGTAAAATATTCATCCCCCGAGGCTCTGCCATGGAGCAAATATATTAACTAACAAAAATAAATCATATTCTTTCTAATAAAATATTCAATTGCTTGTTTGTTCTAACAAATATAAGAAATGGAGGTTTAATCAAGGAAAACAAGATTTCACATCAGACCACAAGGTATTCTTGGCTAGAAGTCTGCTAATATGCTTGAATAATTCTGGTAATAGTAAAACTGAGCCATCCAGAGAGGGTAGCTCTTACACTGATTTAGAGTGACAGGATTTGGGGAGACAAAGAAGTAGCCAAATTAGCTCTGAAAAATTATCATTTATGAAAGTATTGCTAATGTCTCATCTTGAAGCCTGATATGGATATGTTTCAGGTAGCTGCTCTGTTTGTTTGTTTGTTTGTTTGTTTGGAATAGCAGACATGGTAATAAATTGGCAACTAATCAAAGTAGAGAGGGGACTTAACCTGACTGGGAGACCTCCTGGTGATTCCTGTCTAGGAGAATGATTTCCCTCCTTCCATGTATCAGTGCTCCACATTTTCCTCACCACACAGAATTCCTTTTATCCAGACAGATTAACATGGACTCTCAGATTGATAATTGGCACATATAGATATGAACTCCCTCTGTCTTTCCCCCCAAAACCCAATCCTAGACCCTGCATTGTTTCAACCTTTTGCTCAAACAGACTGTAAACCCTCCACCAAAGTTTTCATGAATAACACTGCAATCTTTGGAACAAATCCAGAGCCAGTTTGAAGATAATAGGAACATTGAGTACTAAATAACACACTGACAGAAGACATGACACCATGCTGGCAGAAGACATGTGTGCATGACTTTTATAGTAACCAGGGCACTCACTGCTTGGTAGTCAGAGGAAAGAAATGTAAACTGTTGGAAAAAAGGCAATTTCTAGTATCTCATGATATTAGCTGGAGAAGATCATGTGTATTACAGGAGAGAGAGAGTTGGTGTCCTTTACAAATGGCCCTCTGTATAGGGAAGCTGGAGCTGGGTCTCCTGGATATTTGATGTTGAGGAGTCACGTAGAGATTCTTGGTATACATATTGGGTAGGAATTTCTACTAACAGGATCAGCTCTGAAAGTTAACACTGATGGTATGTAAAGGCAATTGATAGGTTTCAGAGTAATCACATCATAGAAAGAAAACAGGACCATCTCCACGTCTTAAAGTTAATTAAAATATCTTGTTTTCCCCTAATTGCTAGTCTTTAATCTGTAGTCTGTGTGCTTCTGCATGACCCACTTCAGAGCCACAGATGAAGATCTGAGCTATCTTTCAATGTGTTAGCCCAACTGAAATTTCAAGTAAAATTAAGTGCCCTGGAGGAAAAAAAAACTTATCCGTAATGTTTTCTGCGATCTGTGTCTTAACTCAGAACCCCTCAAGAGGAGCACAAGACTTTAGAGCAAGCCCTTCCCAAAGTTGATGCATTTTAGGTACCTTCATCCTGCATTCAGACTAAGGAATTCAGCTGGAGGCAGTGGTAGGTCAGAGCTTGACGTCACGTTATTGAATTACGGCCTGGTCAGAGATTACTTAATGCTGTGCCTTTGTAGGTAGAAGTTACACAAGGGAAAAAAAAGGAAAAAAATCTGAAAGTGGTGAGCTATCTGTCCTTCTCATATAAGAAAAGTCCTAGCTCTGTGACCAGGCTTGAAGCTGGACGTTGCACAAGTACTTGGCTGGGTCTGGGACAGAGTACTTGTCATCTTACTAGACCCAGCCTAAACCAAGTAAAGGGACTTGTTTTTAAACTTCCTCAACTCCAAAACTCTGCATCCTCATTTAGAAGAGGTGCTTTGTGGTGTCAACGAGCTCATGATGCCGATTTGATTGAGATGGAGTGGGCCACACAAAAGGATCATGCACCACTGGGCATCCCTTTGCTGAAGCTGTGGAGGTGAGGAGGCTGAGTAGGGAGCCCACTTCAGCATCTGGTGGAATAGCTTTATCTTTTATTGCTTGTGCAGGATCAAGCACTTTCACTTCAACAGAAGATTACTTCTGTTTGAAGCCTTAACCATACACTGTAACACTTAGATATAAAAAGGTCACGGAAGGCAAAGCATAGAGGAATTAAATTATACATTATATATGCATGCAACAGAATGAACCTAGCACAAGCCCCATGTTAGCTGCGAGTATCTGTTCCACTTCATGAGAGCGCTTTCCTTTATTTATCACTGTTTTCTAGTGATATCAGTGGGTTTTTTGCATACTGTCTGGAAGAGGACTGAATTCTGCTGCCTTTTCTTAGGCAAAACCCCCAGTCAGGAACAAAGGCTCTGATGACAGTCAAGAAATGTCTCTATTCACAAGCACTCTTTACAGGTGATTGCTTATGTATTAGAGATGCAAATGACGGTTTTGTTTCCAATGAGGTAAATCTAAGATTAAACTCCCATCGAAGAGTAAATGTTCCCTTTACCTTTCATGTGCAGTAGCTTGAAAGAGCCTACACAACAATAAATTGCATTACAGAAGCTCCCACTGACACAACCATATGTTAGCAGTCTCTGTTTTGAAGGGTTACAGCTCGGTTGCAAGAATTTGCTGTGGGCTGAAATTTGGCAGTCTCTGCTCGGTAGTTAGATTTTAAAACGGAGTTACAAATGCATATCAGTTCCTCGCAAGTCATCCCGAAAAGCGCAGAGGCAGGAAAAGCCGGAGCTTGCTGAATTTAAGTTTGGCGCTCACACGACTAAGAGCCGCCGCCAAGACGGCGAAATGAAAATGTGTGTGGTGGTAACACCCAGTCCCAGCGCCTCTTCCCTTTAGGAAAATGTTAAAAAATAAGCTGCAAACCAAAAA
>NW_008824668.1:188048-189777 GCF_000699105.1 Pygoscelis adeliae | reverse complement strand
TGGCACTGCGGCCTCAGCAGGTTGCAGCTCCTGAGGCTGTGGGAAGACAATGACCTGTGGTATTTGGGAACATGATCAGCTTGCAATGAGAGCCTCGGGAAAAGGGGGGGGTGAAGAGTGAAAGGCTGAAAGTTGAGGAGCAGACGGTGGGGTTTTTATTGTAAGTCCTGAGTCATGCTGCCTTCACATTCCCACTTCTTGGCTGTGAGGAAAATGGAAAGACTTCCTATCGGGAGCGGGTCCCTCTGCTACCCAACTACGCTGGGTGACCAGGGGGGAAGAAGGGATGGGGCAGAAGGCTGTAACGAGTTAATATAAAGCTGCTTAAAAAGAGAGAGGAGAGAGGACCATCAACATCTGTCTTTACTGCATTTATATTCATTATGGGTTTTAGTGCCTGTTTAGGTGACCAGGCTGTTGCTGATTTGAGATGAGGGGAGTTCAGCCCCTTCCACAGAAGGATTTGGGCTCCGTTGGAGGCGATGGATTTTCACATCTGCACGCTGGGGATCTGCACCTTCCTTTAGTCTAGCTGGATGCTCTTATGAACTCAGGGAAGATGGGGCCTGAAGGGAGGTCAGGGTGTGTCTGGTCCACCCTGCTGCCGGATCAGCTTTGAACCTAATCAGCACTGTGGCAGGTACGGGTGAATGTCTGGCAAGAAGGCTTTTTTCTTGACAACCTTCAGAAGAAATCTGTTCTTGGCATTGAAACGTTCTTTGTGGGCACCAGGACAGACCAGAAATAACTTACCTTTCAGTTGTGTATGAGTCTATTAATACAACGCTGCACAATTGTGGCAGTGTTAGAAAAGAGATGCTATGTATTCATGCCTAATTTGGTTTTCAGTGGCCGCTAGAATGAGTGTCCCTTTTCTCTTCTCTCCCCTAGTCAGGTGTCCTGGCAGTAGAGTACAATGGCCCTTTAATTCCATCATGGGCCAGCAGCTACGGAGGTTCATTTGGAGAGGACTAAGCTTCAAATGAACAATTCAGTACCACTTTTAGCATATGAGCAATTTCTTCCTGGTGATCGTAGGGGATGGCATGGATGAATTGGAGGTCTGTAGCTAATGCACTCTGGGTGAGAGCTGGGAGGACTCTGAAGGGGCCTCACCATGCCACCATGTGATCCCTTCCCCCCACTGTCACCAGGGTTGTCACCATGCTGTCACCAGAGCTGCTGTGTCCATATCGCTGTGATGGTCAGATCTTGAGACAATCTACTGGAAGGATGAGCAACCTACTAGCGATGCCTTTTAAGAGGAATTCTTTTAGCTCAAGGAGCAAAGCTCTGATTTGGGATGCAGCAGGCTATGGTGTGGTCCTTCTGAAGGCAGGGTGGGAGGTGGTTCATCTAGCCTTTGTGGCTGCTGGTGTTGCATGGATTTTCTACAAAACTCCAATTCATCACTGCCAGTCTAATGGTGCTTGACAAAATTCAATGACCATATGTGAAGAAATATAAATAATATAAATCACACTGTTCCCTGGTGGGTAGGCAAATGTAGGCATGTGGTATTTGAAGAGGCTCAGCCAATTTGACAGATTTCTTCTGTAGTTTGTGTGGGTGACTTTTAAAGGTGGGTGAACCTCAGAGGGTTCCAGACGCAGCCTGGGATTAGAAGGGGGATCGCCATTAGGGCTGTTAGCCCAGGACTGTCCTGCCTGCCCCGATCGACTGAGATCACATGTCTGTGCGAACCACTTCTTGTATGAGAACATGGGAC
>NW_008824668.1:174678-187988 GCF_000699105.1 Pygoscelis adeliae | reverse complement strand
AGGTCCTCAAAATCTGACTGCTTGGTGCCATTTGGATCTTCCTGGCTGGAAGAACAAGGTAAAAAAACCCCACGAATCTTGAGCCATGTAACCAAGGCAGCAAATTTCTGCATGTAGGGGGCCAATAGTCCACTTCATATCAGGAATTGGAGAAAGAGGTGTCTCTAAAATGCATTTCAGGCCCCGGATAGGCTGAATTATCCTGCAGACAGGGTCCTTCCTTTCTGCTGACTTCCCAGAGGATGCAGCGGGACACTTGCGTGTCCCCCTTGGACAACTAAAACTGGGTCGGGTGGGTCAAAGCCTGAGCAAATTGTCTGAATCCAGCCGGGAAGGCTGCACACAGACAGGAGCTGAACCTTTTGTGGTTGCCTTTACCTCAAAACCAGCCTTCCTCTGCTGAGCAGTCTCCCGAGTTACTTTACAGGGAGGATCTAATGTGTTGTATGAAAAGTAAAGAAATTAAATAGCAAGCGTTCCACTTGACCAAAAGGTCAAAGTCTCTGTGATTAAAATGCTTTGTTATTTTAAGATCAGGGAATGTCACATAACCATTACATATAAATGGCAAAGTTTCTGTCTGCGCTGACTGCTGAAGAGCATTGCTAACTCTGTCCTTGGGGGTGCCAGACGAATCTGCCTCCCTGAAGCAGTTCCCACGTCCTATGAACACTGCTGCATGGTCGTCAGGCAAGGAAACCCTTGCAGCTGGAGAGATTAAATACACTTCTCCTTTCCAACTCTATGCATGCAATGCTGTACTTCTTGCACCGCTGTTCTTCGAGTGTACTTGTGCTGTTTTTCTCTTATTATTCTCTATAAATTAAAAAGGCAACCCCAAAACTGATATAAAATGTTCATAATGCAAATTTTTGTTCTGGAAATGCCCCGCTGCTTGGCAAGTGGGTGACTAGTGGATGGGGCAATACAGCAAAGCCAACAGGATTGACTTTGCCTTGACCTTGACCGGACTTGGCGGATCTACTGAGCAGAGGCTGAAATGGCTCTGACTCACACGGTGCTGGGGTACAACTGTGAGACATAAATGAATGTCCACAGAAAGCTGGGATGATATACTTGGGTTTTACTTCTGTCTTTCCAGATCAGGGAAATAACAGGATGGGGTGTCAGTGGATTAATTAAATATTTAATTGACTTGACAGTTTGCAAATAACATTGTTACAAGTGGATCACGCTGCTTTGGACTGCAAGTAATGTTAGATTTGGCTTTAAATGATGAAGTCCAGCACACTGATGGAGTGAGAATGAGGGAAGGTCAGGAAGGTCATTTACAGTTAGAATAAATACCTTGAAGTTCAGATAACTCATAATCCCAGTCCCCAAATCCTGCCTGTTATAGAACTGCATTGTAATATTAATACTGACCTGGAATAAACTGTTCGAATTAGCTGCTTTTTTCAAGCATGCCGGACAGAGCTGGAAATTCAGGGAGGATAAGGTGTGAGGTCCCAACAAAACAGCCTCTCTCTGCTGGTATCCCCTAACACACCCTGGGATGTCTTCTTTTAATGTTAAAGTGCTTCTTTTTCAATTCTACATGCATTTCTTCTCCAATGGATTCTTGAAATTGAACTTAATCTTCTGCTGTGAAGAAGATATCAGAAGGGTCAAAGGAAAGGAGAGAAAAATTATATTTTCACATGCATTTTTTTGGATATGAATAAACACGTACAAAGTTTTATAGCCTGGACAGAATAGAGCTGTGGGGAGATGCTGAACTCTCCTCCTTTCTCTCTGCGTTCCCACCCCATGCCTTATTTTCCCTTCTGCTTAGTGGGAAGAGATGCAAAAAGACCAATTTGTCCTTTGCATGCTGTTTTGAGAGTTGAGGGAGTGTCTTGACTCGCTCACGAAACGATGAATTATAGATTCATTGAGCAATAGGGCTGGAAGATACCTCAGAGACCTCCAGTGCTGGAAATTGCACCGTCTCACCAGATAATCTGTTCCAGCGTGTCACCATCCATCTGTTAAGCAGAGGATCACAGCATCAGCTTTTGCCTTGGGCCTTCAGTCCTAGGCGGGCTAGGACTGCTCTCCGCTGAACAGGAGATTGGTGAACCTGCTTTGCTCCTTGCACACAGATTATTTGTATTTTGGCACTTGTGCAGTGCAGAGACCTCTGACCAGACTCCTAGTATTCATAACCTACATAAATAGCGTACAGAAAGTGTATCAAAGAGCTCTCCTCCCCTTGATGGTGCTCAGGAGATGAGGGTGGGCTGCTTCAGTTGTCTTCTTTCTTGACGTCTGAGATGGTGCAGACAGGGAACGCTAGGAAACGTGTCCCATGTGCTGTATCACCCGGTGGGGCAGAAGTTGAGTTGGGTTGAGCTGGGTCACTTGAAAGGCTGTAGCTGTGGTCTGTGCTTCTTGTTCTCTGGCTGTGCCTCTTCATCGGGTCCAAAGGGTGCACAACTTGGGTCATGGATATCCATCTCCTTTTTGTAGTGAGAAAACGTATTTGCACCGACCTGACCGTCATGGTAGTTCCACAATGTGAATTGTTCAGAGCTCCCCAAAAAAGACCTCTCCGGAAAAAAGAATTTATTTTCCCTTATCCTCTCCTATCCCAACACCCTCAACATTATTTCCACAGGTGATCCACAGAACATGCGAGACGTATCACAGATGCCTACTCACTGCACAGATTGTACGCTATTTATACATTATACACACATGCTATTTAACATACTTCTTATTTTTTTAAGAGCAGCTGAAGAATCTTTTGCTAACACAAATCTTATTTTCACATGTGGCTCTGTGTAATGAATTTTTCAAAGATTTCCACACCTACTCTAAGTGAAATTGTATCTTCAGGAAACTATAGCTTGATTGTTAATTCTGAACCATGTTGAAGCTCCTGCCTTTTCTGTTTTAATCTAAATTGCTCTTTTGAATGTATTTTATATTAGAATTTGGAAACAGATACAGTTCTTCTATTTTTATTTGTTTTTAAATTTTTTTTTTTTACACACAGGGTTGAATGCACGTATATTATTATGGCTCCATTTTGCCATTTACAAAGGAAATGTACACTCTGACAATATCGGGTGCACCAAATCAATGAAATATCCTGTGTTTTCTATTCATTAAGCCCCTAAAGCACTATGCGCAAATTCCCTCGCTTTAATTACACACCTCAGGGATGTGCAGGCCAAAAAGGAGGCAGTCAGACAAAAAAGCCTGGTCTCTGCCAAAAGGAAAAAAAAAAATACTGGTAAACATTTATTTTCAGCAGGGAAATCTGCTATTAATTCATATAGTGACTTTCCCCAGCTGAAATAATGAGGAAAGCCAAGTGAACCAAATGTTCACAGTGAGCAAACATGAACAGTAGGAAATCAGCCCATCTTGTATTTACATGTTTATTCCATCAGCCTTTGAAGAACGTATGCACGATTCTTTTTTTCTGTGTGTGTGTCGAGTGTCAACGTTTACTCGCACTCCTCCAGGGGGGTGGCTTGTTAGCAATGAAAGGCTTCGGCTCTCGTACAGACACCCGGATTCAACGTGTCCCATCGGGAAGGGGGGGGGTGTGTGTTTAAAATGCTGAAATACGTAGGGTGACTCCAAGTATCTGCAAAGTCTGAGCGCGCCCACCTGAGCTGTAGGAATCCTTGGTCATGCACCAGGCTGGTGGCTTCTGGAGGTGTAGCGGGTGCAGGACATTTCTCCTGACCTGTTGAAAACGCTTGTGCTTTCAAAAGTATTCTCACCGCTGTGAGGACAGACCAGAAAGCTTATTAGGCTCCTTGGGAAAAGACTGAGCCCAGGCTTCACTAACACAACAAAACGGGCCATATTTGCCAATGTATGAACTATGGATACGAAGTGCTGCACCCCATGAGTGCTCAATACTGCCCAGCAAGTCCCCTGTAGTTTTACAATAGATATGCACAATGTTCACAGCCTGCTATAAAAAAAAGGGAAGAAAATTCTTCACCTTCTTAAGGCAGGGAATGTCTTTTCTTTATTTGAGTCTGCTAATAAAATGGCTTCCTGACTTTGGTCCTGGAAACACCCAAATACACCAGGCTATTTTCAGTAGCATTTTGTAATGTTGTATTCAGGCTATGCAGAAATCCCTCGAATCGGAAAGGAAGCCAGCTGTGTCTTCATTTTAAATTGCACTGATCCTGGCATGTTTTGGTTTCACAGTGGTCTGTGGTCCGGATGGAGCTCTGGGTGCTCTGCGCTGGGGGCAGAAGCGCCGGAGGGTTTGCAGGCTGATGTGGCCATTTATCCAGAGCAGGAAGGACAGCACTGGCACCCATGGGTGTTGTATAGAAAGGGAGAGTCTTCAGAAATTCTCAGGACCTGTAATTAGTCGTTTGAAAGAGAGCACAGCGACTTAGGCAAATTTCTTACTTTTTTTTTTTTTTAATCTGGTGGGTAGGCTTGTACAATGGAGCGGGTGCTCGGAGAAGGTCCGTACAAGTTCTCCCGCAAAAAACATAAACATTATAGAATATTCGGAGAGACGCAAAGCTCAGGTGTCAGGTATCCATAGTTAAAGCAACAGAGTCAAAATCTCATGCAAACACTAAAGCAGAGTAAGTTTAACTATGGCTGATGGTAAACAGATCTGTTTATGGATTAGTGCCTGTGAAGACCCTGAGTATCAATGTCATTCTACTGAAGCAGCACATTTTAAAATTAAATTGTTGGATTTAAATGAAAATCATCGGAAAAGGAAAATATGCATCTGGGCAGAGATGCAGATTGGTAACAGTGTCTCTGGGCCGAAACTTCCTCGTACCGAGGTTTGAGATGATAGCAGGCTTTTTCTGATATTACTGGGAGGTTTTATCCGTTAACCTCAGTAAGTGTAAGCTAGCATCACTCCTTGAGTATTGCTTTTTTGGGATTAACATTAGCATCTACCAAAGCCCTCCCTAAATAATTTTTTAGCAGATACATCATTTTTGTTAGAGATGAATAAATGAATAAAATGTATGCGCAAACTCTCTCTTTTTCCTATTCTATAAGAAGAAGCAATGCCCTATTAATTTTGACAGACAACTTGGCATTAGCCACTTTAAAATCCAACATGGGATAAAGTTATGCATTACTAGTCTTTCTACATTTTTGTCAAGAGATGAGCATTTTGCCAGATTTTTTAATAATACGCCAAGAGCTTTGTCAGTCAGTTTGTTTAGCTCTGCGTGGTTATGCCAGTATTTTTCAGCTATCCTGCTGTGTGTGCCACTGCCCTTCACTGCTTCCCTAGCTCCTCCCCTGCAATTAGACAAAGTCAACATAGCAGTCAGGCTGAGCAGCCCCGAGGTACCTGCAGCTATCAACAGTCCAGATTCACAGTCCCGATGAACAAGCTTTGCTTATTCACCGCATCACTACCTCAATTAGGACTTTTTATTATATCTCGGCTATTTATCACAAACACAACAGATGGAACGGATAACGCTAAACACGTTTTAAGTCCTCACCTAAGAAGAAGGAGGGGGAAAACCATCCAGAAAGAAATAGGAGCAAATGCATAAGGCAGCTTGCAACCAGGAACCAGTTACCATGCCTACTGAAGCCTATTCTAAAGAATGTGTTGGCTGACACACAGAACTCAATGAAAAGATGAAAAAAATGTGCAGGCAATACTAGTTTGGCAGGGATGGTGGGGAATCTGAGACAGAGCTGCTGGTATGGAAGGATCTCACTGCATGCAATTTGCAAACATGCCAATTCAATGGCATGTGATAGACACTAGATGGAATTTAAAGGTCTTAGGGTCTTAGAGAGCTGGAATCACACAAGAAAACTGTGGGTATTAAAAATAGCAATCCTTTTCACCAAACCTTGTGTCTCAGATTTGAATTCAACACTGTTGAGAGAAATCCTTGCCATCTCTTCCAGGCACGTTTGAAAAATTGCCTGGACGTACCTTAATTCTGCTGTATCTTTACATCCCAGTAAACATGCTGCACCAGCGCCGCTGAATTTCCAAAGAAATTCCCATGGCTTCCTTTGTGTGTGTGTGTGTGTGTTGAAAGGGAACTGGCTGCCTAACAGGACTTACACTGCAACTTTGGGCAGTTAACTTTTATGGGATTCCTGAATTTTTCTTGGTGGGTGGGGGGAATGGGGAGGCAGGCTGGGGAAGGGAGGAGAAGAATTACATGAAGGCTGAATTTTTGAGAGAGGTGTAGCAGAAGGTTGGGTCCAAGTGCTTCACTACAAGTCCACCCTTTCCCCCAAATAAAAACCTGTACAAGGTCCAAGTGCTTCACTACAAGTCCATCCTTTCCCCCAAATAAAAACCTGTACAAATTCCTGTGTACAATGTGTAAAAGTCCTTTATGTTCTTATAACACTGCTCTTCCATTCCTTTTTTTTTAATATATGTTATTATTTTATACCAGGTGATAAAGGTTTGAAAAGCTGGGGCACTTGATTGAGACCTTGGAAAAGATTTCTGTAGAAAGGGAGCAGACTACTCATTTCTCAGTGCCCACTTGGTGGCTTTTTTCAGTCCAGCCAAGATGTTGGCTTGGTCTAGGGCCAGGTCCCAGCTTCACAGTTTGGATTTAGCAGCAATCTTTTTGAGAGTCGTGGTGGTTGCAGGGGCTTGGGTCAGTCTGTTGCTGAGTAAAAGCCATACCACTATTTTGGTTTGCGCTGATCTGAACCGGAGAAGTCATGTTTGCTTGGCTGTGACTCAGTCCATGCTCACCTGTATTAAAATTTAAGGGCAGATCTTCGTCTGGTGTGGACTGATGTTCCTGCTTGACACAAAGCACTTACACCATTTCACGTCAGCTCTCCTATCAGCCCTACTTGCATCACATGGTGGGGCGAATTCATGTGTCTCCTAGCAGGAAGCCATTGCATCCTCGCTCAGACCCCTGCCATCTTCATCAGTGCCCAAC
The DNA here is from genome assembly GCF_000699105.1 of Pygoscelis adeliae. Lineage (NCBI taxonomy): Eukaryota > Metazoa > Chordata > Aves > Sphenisciformes > Spheniscidae > Pygoscelis > Pygoscelis adeliae. The sequence continues at coordinate 181,083 of NW_008824668.1, read as the reverse complement.
CACCGGCGGGCACTGCTACGTTCAGAACTGGCAGGGTTCAAAATAAAAAGAAGTGGCATGGCATTTTATGGGTGATGAGAAGATGCACAGGTGTGAGAGCACCAAAAAGGTCATGCACTGGGTTTTTAGAGCTTTCTTCTCGAGCGTCTGTGCTCAGCTGCGATCGGAGGCAGTGGCTTTCCCTCTTACCAGAAGATTTCTGCCGTCCCCTCTGCACTGGTGACCCACTTTCCATAGGAGGATGGTGACTGTCCCCAGCACAGCCTTGCTGTAGTCTGTGACTAGGACACTCTGAGGATCTGGGAGATGTTCAGGCTGAGAAGGAAAGCACAGCCAGGTCCTCATGCTTCATAAACACCAAGATGTCCAGTTTATTTAAGCATCATGCTGCCATCTTTTAAACCCAAATTTATGAACCTTTATCCACTTTTCCTTGGCTAGAAAAAGGATGTGTGGTTCTCTGAGTCCAAGTGGGAGATATGGGGTCTCATGGAGCCCAGAGGAGGGTCTTGAGCCTCTCCTAACTGGCAGATATCACCTCCTGGCCAGTGCTGACAACTTTCCATGCAACAGCATGAATATTTTGGATCCCATTTCACTCTTCTTTTGCTGTAGACAGCCAAAATGCCTAATCTGGGCTGTGGATGCCGTCAGATGGCTGTGTTTTGAAATGGTGGGCACAGATGCATGCATTTTTGGAAGGACTGCATCTTTTTGTGGTTCTAGGCCTAATGGGACCAAATTGTCATATTCCTCTCCTGGATGGGGAGAAACGAGGTTGTCTATGTGCCAGTAATTACTGCAAACCTGGTATGTTGAGAGGTCTTGTGGAAGAGAATTGGTATGCCTGTGTTAGGCTGGTGTTACTCATTGGGAGAGTGAGGCTCTGTGGTGTCCGGGTAGATGGGGGGGTCACAGATTTAAAAGCCAGAGGGACAAATGTGCTTGTCTAATCTGCCTTGATGTTTAATGCAGTCCAGAGGATGTCTGTGGATGAATGGATGTTTGCATGGGAGAATCTCACTTGGAAAAATATCCAGTCTTGAGGTGGAAATCTCCAGCAGTGGAGACTCCACTGCAGCACTTGGCCATTTGTGCTGGTCATTAATTACTTCCCAATTTCCTCTTTTTCTCAGTGGACCATTCCCACCCCAGACCCTAAGCCTGGTGGTGCCTGTTGGCCTGGTGCCTCTGAGGGCCTTGAGCTATTCAGGAAGAAATTTAGACAGGCTAAATAAGGTTTAATGAGTCTAACTTCAGTTTTCAGTTACTGGATCCCATTACTCATCTTCCAGTCAGGGGGCCTGATGGTCACACTTCTTGTCATCTCCAATACCATCTAGCCAAGGAGCTTCTAATGATGGGTGATGTAAAAGCCATTTATGCCAAATTTATGCAGGTGTTTTAGATGGTCTGTGGAAGTAGTTTAGCTGTGTTAATAGGCTGTGTTTCGTAGTCTTCTCCTTCCGCTGCTGGGTTTAAGGCATGAAGCCAGCATGGGTAGCTCTGCACTCACAGTGTAGACATGTTATGACTTCAACATTGGTCTTTCAGTTGATAACAGTTATGAGATGTGACAAACCTTGACATCTCAAGAAGAGGGGTAGCAGGGTGGTCAAGGGTCTGGTCAAATATGTTATCCCAGTGTGCTGAGGGGTCTGTGGGATTGCTACCTCCAGCTGGAGAGCAGTGACCCGGCACAGCCCTTTACAGCGTTTGACTGTTTATTGGAGTGCCTCATCTTCTTTAGCTTATTAATTCTTCCCTCATAGCCCACTGTTAGGTAGAAATTGCTTTCTTTTTTACAGATGGGGAATCCCACCAGGGATGTTGCAGGCTGTATGCACCCTATCTAATTTAGGCAGCTAACTTAAGCCCTCGGTATAGTTATTGGGTAGAAGCAGAGACTTTCAGAGAACCTGAGGGAGGGAGTCCTTTCACCAGTTGCCAAGCAGCATCATACGCTCCTGTCTTAGGGATCCAATGTAAAGGACAAATCTTCCCCAGAAGTAGCTTTTTCCTAGACCACACAGGACAGTACTAGCACTGCCTAGACTGAAATGCATGCCATTTATTTTTGTAGCCTAATAGCTGTGGACCAGGCTTCCTTTGGATTTATTTTCTACTAGTTCCAGGAGTTTCTTCTGTGATTGGGATCAGGCATTTTTTTAGCAGGGATGTCTTCTCTGAAATGCCTAAGTCATGGGGTGGAACTGCTGATAGTACAGAATATAAATAAAATGCAATACAACTCTTGCAGTCAATGACAGTCAATGTGGATTTGCCAACAATAGACATTTTCAAAACAGTGGAATAATCTTTAAAGGAAAATACTGTAATTTGGATATAATATGGCCAGATAACTTCACCAGAAACAAGTTATCTATAACCACTGTCAAAAAGGAAGATTGTCCTGCGTGGAGGCCTTCAGGGATTTGCCCTTGTTCTGCTTAGTGGAAGAGAGAGTGGTTACGGGTGACAACAGGCTGGGGAGGCACCATGGCTACACTGAAGCAGAGGATCAGAATTGAGGAAGTCTTGGTGAGTTTAACTTGGAGCAGCGAGTCACGAACAGAGAGATGACAGCAGCTGTCAAACATGTACAAAGCTCTTGTGAGGGGGGTGAGTCTGTTCTCCGTGTCCAAGGGGTTAGGGCAAGAAGGAAAGGGCATCAGGCGCAGCCCTGAGGTTCAGCTTAGACGTTAAGAAACACTTCCCATGAGCAGAGGCAGTGCAGCGTTGGGACAGACTGCCTGGAGGGGTGGTGAAGGCTTTTAACTGCGTGTTAGACAAACATCAGTCTGAACAATACAGGTGACCCTGCCCTGGGGCAGAGGAATGGACTAGGTGGCTTCTTGATGCTCTTTCCAGCCTTGTTTTTCTGTGATTTTGTTGTGTATTGCAAAATTGTCTGGTTTTTTGGATGCATCTGAACAGAAACCTACTTTATCCATCCCTTACAGTGCATTCACCAGTATTACTAAGAGAAAGTAAACGTATCTCTTCAAGTTCAGCCTATTGTGCTTAAATGCTGCAAAATTTCATGCCATGTGATGTCAGGAATTGCCCTTCAGTATTTGGGTGCAGGGGAGGGAGGGTGTTGCATGGCATACATCTGTGCCTAGGCACACTAGTTGGAGTTTGCAGGGCTTTCCTTTCTAGTCCGCTTCTTGGCTAGCCATAAAACTTCAGACCTAGTCAGGTGAAGTCTGGCTCTATTTTAATCAAGAAATTGTGGCATGAAAAGAAAGACTTTTCAGGTGTATTCAATTAAAAGCTTTCATAAAAAGGTTTTTTTTGATACAAATCCACTTCTACAGCAGCCCTTCACGGCGAAACTTGAATACTAAAGGCAAAATGGTAGTGATTCCCCTTCCTTTTCACGCAGGCCTGATCCTACACCTGGGGATGCTGATGTGGAGAACCAACCTAAGGTGAGAGGTGCGCAGACACACGGCAGTGAACACGCTACCAATGTTGACATCAGATTAGCTCTGGCTAGAAGCACGCCACCACGGGGTAGATATCTCTGAGACGTTTTTATCAGCGTGAAAGATAGCCCTACAGTTTTTTTGGTGCCAGGGAAGTGTAGGAAGCCTCCTTTGTCCCCCAGCCTTGAGGTGCAGCACAGCGATGTGGTCTGTTCCTGCCCAGAGGCCTGCCGGGCCAGACGCAGCAACATCATGTGCAAGGGACCATCAGCAGGAGGATGGCTGCATTGCTGTGCTGAGTAACTGCATGAAATGTGGTCATCGTGGCACATGATGGGAAGGGGAATCAATCTGTGGGAGTTCTGGGGCACGGTTGGAAGAGATAGGGTCTTTGGTGGCCATCTTCTCCTTGCACTCAGCTATTCACTGTGCCCCACACAGGAGTGTGCCTGTGCTGGCACAACCGTTTGCAGGGCAATGATGTGAACTGGGTTAGGGAGCTGATCTGGGAATAAACCTTGCAGGAACATTCAGGGTTTTGAACCCAGATCCTTAAAAAAACCCCAAATGCACTGGACAAGTGAATGGGGCGACACAGGAGAAGGTCACAGGACTTCTTAAATTAGTACCACCAGATGACCATAAATATGTCCCTGTGCTGAAAGTTTGTGGCTTGACTGGCTTGAATGATGAGTGTAGAGCCTGCCTGCGCAGTGGTGTCTGCCACCAGATACCACTATCGGTGTGTCATGGCAAAAAATGTCCCTGCAAATGGAAATCTCCTCCCCTCTGACCACCTGGAGGATGTGCAGCCGCAAACACCAACCAACCAACGCAGGGAGCATCTTCAAACTGCCTTACTCATTGAAGTGAATGTGTATGGTGCCATTGACTTCAGTAAGAGCAGGATTGGACCCAAAGCAAGTGGCATTCAAAGCAGTGGGGGAAAAAAAACAACATATATGCTTTGGGGAGGGGGTGGTGTCAATGGGGCATCTTGAGTTAATTTCAGATTTGTTTTTAAGACTATGGCTGGGTAGAAACACTCCTTTGTCGGGAAACCGTATTTAAATTAACCTGCGATCATACCAGCAGATGTAAAATGGAAGCGAATGTATTATACATCACTGTCTTGGACATTAGTTCTGAAACCGCCAGTGATCACACTCCACTTCAAAGAGACCCTCTACCAAGGGCTTGGCTGGGAAGATAAAGCCCTGGCTATTTACCTTCTGACCTTGGTTCAAGACTAAATTGAGAATCTAAATGAAAGTAGTTTGGTGGTCTCAGCTCAATCCCTGGTAGACAGTTGTCCGTATCACAAAAGCACCATCCCTAGTTTAACAGAATTTGGCACGGCCGGTCTTCTCTGTTCAGGAGAGACCCTGGGCTAAATTAACACAGAGACTAAATTACATCTCATATGCCATCGTAGAGATGGCAGTCTTCGAAATGGTGCCTTAGAATAGCAGCCTGTGTGGACGGTCTCCAAACTGGCTTCTGGATAAAGAAATCTGTTTTCAGAGCTGCCACTTTCAAGCCTATTGCTTAAGCCAAAAATGAAAATAAAAGCAAATCACAACACAGGCTTTTTAGGAACTCATACTTAGAACAGGGATGATGATCTTGGAGAGATTAAAATACATGTTCTAAGCGTTTACTGAAATAGCTGAAATTCTACAGATTATTTTCTCTTACTGAAACATCTCATGAGCCATGACCATAATTGCAGCGATTAAATGTATTTATTATTATTATTATTACTTACTAGAAAATCCAAAAGAAGACATGCTGCCGTACAAATGTTCAAGAAGGCATTTGATAATCATACATATTCATCATTTACTCATATCTGTCTAATCAATCAAATAGATTTAGTGCCTGATACTGTAAACAGCTATAGTCATATTTAAATAGGAGTTATCGCAATGTTTACATTCAAACATACCTGTAAATATTGGCAGGATACGATTATCCAGTGAATGATAATATATGATGGATATTGTGATATAGACAGCATGACATAAATATAAAATTTATAGCCTGTATGTAGGCTATGTGTTATGAAAGATGCAGAAGGTCTAAGTGGAAGCCCCGCAAATCAATAACGAGGTCGTTACAACAAGCGAGAACGAAGCCTGAATACAATGCAGGAAAACAATGTCATACACTCAGTTATACCCTAATTGTGAAATGTCTTTTGAGCAAGCCGAGAGGACAGATGGTGTAGCAGTTTCCATGCTAGCCTCTGACTCCTGCTCACTCTCTGGCTCTTCCTTACTCTTTATGTCTGACTTTGGTCACGTTGCTTAGGCTGGATCTTAGTGTTTTTCAGTGCTTCGGGGCGGTAAAAATTTGTAATCGTGAGTGTTGCTATTAAAAGAGTCCGGATGAATATTGGAAGTAGTCTGACAAACATCATTGTAAATGCCCTTCATGCCTGTCAGCCTCAAAAAGCTTTATAAACGTTTCACTTACTTCTTATGGTACTGCTGGAAAGCCAAAGGTACCACCGCACACATGATATGCCTGGGGAAACTGAGGCATGAGGCCGTATTAGCAATCTCCAGAAAGTCACACACGGAGGCTGTGGCTCGGCCCTCTTTGCTAGCAATTAGTAAAACCTTCTTTTCCCAGAAATACCATGCACCATGGAAATAGGAGGAGAAAATCTTCCATCATACAAGGACTGAGGCAGTTGGTGGACTTACTCTGACGAGGTCAGGATCAGGATGTAATAGGGGATATTGGTAAACTCCTGCAAATGAAAAGATGATACAAGTACATCAGACAGCAATAGAAAAATGTGTTTTCTTAAATCAGGCCCTATATACAACATAAACCTCGTCTGCTCAGGTGCTGTAAACCCTTACACCTGTGAGCAGCTTTTTTGCACCAGGACTTTTCAAAAGCTTTTTGCCTCTCAAAAGCGTAAATGCTTGCAAGTCTGGGACCCCAGCTTGCAGCAAAAGTA
>NW_008824668.1:154466-174632 GCF_000699105.1 Pygoscelis adeliae | reverse complement strand
GGAGGGCTCCCATGCCAGGGCTTTGGAGCAGACCCTGCCTGGTAAAGAAGCATGATATAGTATGTATCTAATTTTCAAAACTGGGCGGCTCAAATATGTCTCCGGGCCAGCCTGTGTGATGGCAGAGGTATTTCACGTTGCATGCCCAGGAAGAATTGAAATGGCCACAAAATGTGATTTCTGTGCATGGGGTTAACTTTCCACCGAAGGACGCTAATGTGCATGTTCAAAATAAACCACCACAGGTTTTGTGTGGTTTATTTTGCTAGAAAATGGTTCCAGTGCACCCCGTGCTGGTCCCCATATGCCGTTCTAGACTGGTCTGTCATAAAAATCCCCCCTCGTGCTCACAGAAACAGTGACCCCACATAAACATATGCTCCCCAGACAGTCCCAGACTTTACGGCATAATAAATGCCTTTTGGGAGATGCTGTGCCCTGCCGCTTCTAAACGCCACGGCTGGCTGGGAGGATGCTCAGCGCCAGGCAGGATTGGGCCTTTTTGTACACATGGCGCTTTCACTGACATCAGTGAGGGTTCGGAGCTTGAATCCAAAGACATACATGGGGCTGGCAGGAGGCCGGGGCAGGGGTCTAATCTCCCCTGACTGTGCATGTGAAACCGCTATTAATCTTAATGGGAGTGCCACACACTCATCAAGGGAAGAATAGATGAAAGGCAGAATCACAATAGATCATTAGATTAAGCAAATAAATATAAATGAATATTCGTTTGGCCTTTAAAAATATTTTCGTTGACGATAATGCAAATATTAGGAACGTTCTTTCAAATATAAAGCCCCCTCGGATCGTCTCCTTCCTTCGGTGAATAAGTGAAGAGTAATAGTGAAACAGCACTCGTACGCGCACCTCTCTTGGGGCGTCCAAGACGACCCAGCTCGTGCTAAGTGCTTCTAACACACCGCGGAAACAGATTTGTTTTATTTCTTCCTGGATTCTGTATTTAAATATATTCCTCTATATGCCCTGCATATTTTTCCCTGCCCCATGGAAAATGGATGATAAGATCCTTCCCTCAGTTTGTGTTACGGGAACAGGCTGAGCCCCGCAGAAGGAGCAGCGCCGGAGGAGGAAGAGGAGGAGGAGGAGGATGAGGAGGAGGAGGAGGAGGCGCGGGGAGGTCTGGAAGCGTGGCGGCCGAGCAGCGCTCCTCCGAGGGGTTTTCATCCCTGCTCCTCACCGCAAAACCAGCCGAAAAAGCTAGCGGGGCTCCTCCGAGCGCCCCCCATCATGGGGCAAACGGGGAATTTCCTCCCAGTTATCACCAGTTCTCTGGAATACAAAATGGGAGGGGGGACATTTGCTTTTGCTTCAGCCTCTCTGAAACGACGTTAAGGACATAAATCAATAAAAGAGGGTTCGCAGCACCAAAGCGTGGCCCGATCCTGCGTCTGACTTTCTGGGATGGAGGCAAAAAGGAGCTGACTGCAGGCCTGGAGGGAATTGGGAGTATTGTCCTGCGGGGACACTGAATCTATTCGCTTCTAAAGCCACCAAAGAAGAGCAGGTCTCATTTCAAACGCTGATATCCAGAAAGCAGCACGCAGGTTTTATTAAATTTCTGTGTCCTTAAAACTCAGCAGAAGGGCAGGAACAGAAGTCCATTTCTAACCTTTCACAAACGCACTGATGTTAAGAAGTTAGCCACCATGGGCTGTATCATACTGCCATTTTTTTAAGCAAAAATCAATGAAGAACCCTGCCTAAAATCAATGGGATAATTTGCCACATTAGTATTGCTTTCAAGCTAACACACAGCAGTCTAACAGCGCTTATTTTTGTTAAAGACAACAACATTTTTGCCCAAGTGATGCTTATAAATCTTCTCCCTTCTTCTCATGCTATGGCACAGGGCAAATACGATCTTTACCGGCTCGGAGGAAAGAAAACTCGTGCAAAAATTTTAATGAATGAAAATGCTTTCCTGTGAGAAATGCTTTCCCATTAGGATCCTGCACGATGAAGTGCAACGACTCTCTGCTGTGAATAATTTTCGCCTGGTCTGTCGTCTCTTCCAAATTATTTACTACGTGCAAAGTCAGCCAGAATTCAGAAGAAATTGGGCTCGTCGTGACGTAACGGGAGATGTGTGGGAACAAAAGGGCATTCCTTTATCCTTGCCTGCAACCCGAGCTCGGCGGCTTTGAAAGCTTCTCAAGTCTTCCACCAAACTCCTACCCCCTCTTTTCTTTTTTTATTTTTTTTTTCTTCTTCTGAAAAGTAATTAATATAATCTCATCAGCGGCCCTTACGCAACTGCTCACCTCAGCTTCTCTCTTAGGGTAAATGCGGTCGTCTTGGGAAGTCGGCAGAGCCGCCCCGAAACACCACCGCTCCCCCTGCCCCCGGTACGGCTTTGGAGGATGTCTTTAAAGGCAGATCAAGTTGTAAATGGCAGGGATTTCTTCCAACGGCCCTTGTTGGGCTGGCAGACCCTGGATTTACGCCCGTCCTCACCGTCCTGCATGGGGCTGGATCTTGGCGGCTGCCCTGAATAGGGCTTTTGCAGGAGACGGGATTACTCACACCAGGAGAGGGAGGGGGAGAGGGAGGAGAGTGAGGAGGAGGAGGAGGAGGCGCGGGGAGGTCTGGAAGCGTGGCGGCCGAGCAGCGCTCCTCCGAGGGGTTTTCATCCCTGCTCCTCACCGCAAAACCAGCCGAAAAAGCTAGCGGGGCTCCTCCGAGCGCCCCCCATCATGGGGCAAACGGGGAATTTCCTCCCAGTTATCACCAGTTCTCTGGAATACAAAATGGGAGGGGGGACATTTGCTTTTGCTTCAGCCTCTCTGAAACGACGTTAAGGACATAAATCAATAAAAGAGGGTTCGCAGCACCAAAGCGTGGCCCGATCCTGCGTCTGACTTTCTGGGATGGAGGCAAAAAGGAGCTGACTGCAGGCCTGGAGGGAATTGGGAGTATTGTCCTGCGGGGACACTGAATCTATTCGCTTCTAAAGCCACCAAAGAAGAGCAGGTCTCATTTCAAACGCTGATATCCAGAAAGCAGCACGCAGGTTTTATTAAATTTCTGTGTCCTTAAAACTCAGCAGAAGGGCAGGAACAGAAGTCCATTTCTAACCTTTCACAAACGCACTGATGTTAAGAAGTTAGCCACCATGGGCTGTATCATACTGCCATTTTTTTAAGCAAAAATCAATGAAGAACCCTGCCTAAAATCAATGGGATAATTTGCCACATTAGTATTGCTTTCAAGCTAACACACAGCAGTCTAACAGCGCTTATTTTTGTTAAAGACAACAACATTTTTGCCCAAGTGATGCTTATAAATCTTCTCCCTTCTTCTCATGCTATGGCACAGGGCAAATACGATCTTTACCGGCTCGGAGGAAAGAAAACTCGTGCAAAAATTTTAATGAATGAAAATGCTTTCCTGTGAGAAATGCTTTCCCATTAGGATCCTGCACGATGAAGTGCAACGACTCTCTGCTGTGAATAATTTTCGCCTGGTCTGTCGTCTCTTCCAAATTATTTACTACGTGCAAAGTCAGCCAGAATTCAGAAGAAATTGGGCTCGTCGTGACGTAACGGGAGATGTGTGGGAACAAAAGGGCATTCCTTTATCCTTGCCTGCAACCCGAGCTCGGCGGCTTTGAAAGCTTCTCAAGTCTTCCACCAAACTCCTACCCCCTCTTTTCTTTTTTTATTTTTTTTTTCTTCTTCTGAAAAGTAATTAATATAATCTCATCAGCGGCCCTTACGCAACTGCTCACCTCAGCTTCTCTCTTAGGGTAAATGCGGTCATCCTGGGAAGTCGGCAGAGCCGCCCCGAAACACCACCGCTCCCCCTGCCCCCGGTACGGCTTTGGAGGATGTCTTTAAAGGCAGATCAAGTTGTAAATGGCAGGGATTTCTTCCAACGGCCCTTGTTGGGCTGGCAGACCCTGGATTTACGCCCGTCCTCACCGTCCTGCATGGGGCTGGATCTTGGCGGCTGCCCTGAATAGGGCTTTTGCAGGAGACGGGATTACTCACACGAGTAACCGCTTGCGGGGATTTGGCCTCCCGTTCCTGCTCGAAATGCATGATTTTTTTGAGCGTAATTAAAGCGGTGCTATAAGCAATGGCGATCTGGATGCAGCCTCTGACATTTTTCACATTGCACGGGTAAAATAATATGTCCCGGTTAATTTGGCGGGAGGGTTTGTGGCTGCTTTTGAGTGTCCCTAACGAGGGCTAAAAGCAAGGAAAAAAAGGGAGAGGTTGTGCAAGAAGAAATTCAGGTTTCCTGTAGGCCTCTTTGGCCAGGGAGGATGACGTGGGGAATTCCCTCACCTTTTGGTACAGCATTAAAGGATGCGATAGGGAGCTGGTGTAATCCTTGTCAATAAATGCAATAGTCAGGGAGCAAAATTGCCACAGTGCACACAGAAATTCAGTCTTCACTCACCATATGGAACAGCTGGGAAGAGTTTCAAAACTTTTCCTCCTCCCCTCCCTTCTCTTGATTATGATTTTTTTTTAAATACGCACAGAAAACAAAAGAAATAAAACAACCTGACAACTTCGTGCGTTGTCTTGTGACTAAAAAAAAAAAAAAGCAAAAAAAAAAAAGCAGCCTGTGAAGTATCACTGCTATGTTTTAGTCTAATGCTACTTCTATCTTTTATCCTTTTTAATTAGAAGGCAAATTCTCAGACCGCCAGGCCTAATCCCTACACAGTGGAACAAAGCCCAGCAAAGTCTTTGAACACTGCCCAGCCAGGCAGCACAAACCCTAGTAACTGTTGGCAGTAGGGCTAGGACTCTGACCCTCATCTTAGCCATTCTCTTCCAGCCCCTGATGCTCCCTGCCCTTCGAAACCTTGTCTGTTGTTCCTCTGTTTGGACTGAAAAGACAAAAGGGGAAACAATGTGGGAAACCTAGAGGATTGGCTAGGTGGGATGCGGGGGAGCTGGTGACGGATAGGAGAAAGTAAATGGAGTTTCACGGGAATGGACACAGTGGGGAGAATTGGATCACCAGATTATGTCTTTAGGTTCAAGAAATTTCTTCATCCCTCACTAAATCTTTTCATGGACAATGCCACTTTTAAACAATTGTTGCATTTCCAATTACTACAGGAGTGTTCAAACAAATGGCAAAACCCTTAATGAAAAGTTTGCTCATATTTTAAACTTTGGAGATCAAAATCCATAAAACAAATAGCTTTTACATGAGTTTCGCTCAGGCACTTATGTCTCCAAATTATTTACACTTGTGATATTTCCAGTTGAGAGCGTAATTTGTGCCTAGTCAAGCAAAACACGCAAATACATATAGATACACGAATTTCCAGAGCTAGCGGGAGCACCGCAGAATAAACATTTTGACTAAGGTAGGCTCATGTCAAGCAAGCCAATATTAAAAAGCTCTGCCTGCTTTCTATTATTTTGGCTAACTACAAATCATTGAGAAAACAACAGATGTGGCTACGAGCACTCAAATATCTTCCAAACGGTGTCTATGCACGTCAACATAAAAGCCTGAACTACTGTAGTGTGCAGGGATGCTGCGAACGGCGATGTGACTATTTGAATATATGAGTATCATATGTAACTACTATACCTAAGGAGGTAAAGAAAAAAACCCCAAACCTAAGAGAAGAAAATAGCGCAAGCCCCCTGAAACCTGGGGTTTCAGGCAGTTTTGCTTTCCCTTTAAAAATTTGAGGCAGGGCTTGGCTTTCCTCCAGCTGATGTAAAATGGGATATGTCCCTAATTTACTCCATGGAAGATCTGACCCTTTTCCTTTTTTTTTTTTTTTTGGCGCTTTGGAGTAGCATTTACAAAGGACAGTTTCTGATTTCGAAAAGACTAAGTCTGTTTGGGGAAAAGGGGCATAAGCTCCTCAGATATTTAGGCACTTTTAAAGACATTTACCCTAAATCCTTACACTCATAGGCACTCACTTTTGAAGGCTAAAGTGGCGGTGTGTTTTTAAAGCAATTTAGTTAAACCAGTGCAAAACTCTTTGTGGACATCATAAATCAATTTAAACCTGGCTTATGCCGATTTAGCTTAGTTTAGCTACTAAGTGTCTTAAGCTAAATTGATAAGCCATTTTTAAACCCATTTAAGAATGTCTACACAGGGCTTTGTGCCAGTGAACTTAAATCAATTGAAAACCAATTTTAGCCGGTACCATTTTGAGTGTAGACAAGATTAGGCATCTTGAATGGGAATGTGTGCTGATCCCGTGTTTTCCTTATAACACCTCTGATTCCCAGCACACGGGGCTGGGACCCTAAGTGGCGCGACCGATTTTGTGCTATGACTGTTGTGTGTGTTGCAGAATTTTTTTGGCCATGCCGTAATTGTGGCATTGAGCTGCTTTAACCGATATTTGCCTGGTGGCAACAACTAGAGGCTTCGGCTGAGCCTGGGCTCTGTTGTGCTTGGCAAAACATTTGTTGCAACCTTTCAGTCGTAGGGTTTTGATTCTACAGGAGGATGCAGAAGACGCAGAGGGGTCAATACTGTGTTGTGAGGTCACCCCAAAGGCCTCCTGCCAAACGAGTTTACTGCTTGCACGGGCCAGGAGCTGCAGGCATGGGCTCTGTGGTGCTCCCCATGGGCAGAAGTGCCTAGACAAGCAGTTTGGTGGGGAGACGAGGGCAGGTATTTCCTTCGGAGTGACAAAAGTTAGGACCTTGCCTTGCAAACACCAGCTTGGTCTGGAGGACCAGGGTAGGAGACACCCCTGGGTGCAGGCCAGCGCAGAGGCAGAAACAAGAGGGTGCTGGGGTCACCCTGACCTGGCTGCTGCAGGTGTCCTCTGGTTTGGGGCATTCAGAATGGGCATGGAGATGAAGAAGGGCCTTTTTGTTCTCCTGTGGCCAGAACTGCTTGGGGGTGCTTTCCCTAAGGTGGTACCAAAAGGTCACCAGTGTGGGCGGGGGACACAATGGCTCTCTCTCAGCTTGGTCCCGTTCACATCTCACATATGTGAGGGACCCAGATGACTGCAGGCACCCAGGGGAAATGTGTGTCAGAAGACTGACACCGTCTTCTCCGTCAGTGTCTCCTGCATGGATCAGGCATGGTGCACCATATGCAGGGCTAGACCCAAATTTAGGCAGGTATGAAAGGATGGGCAGATTTTAAGCTTGTGTGTGACCTGAAGCGCGGTGCCATGACTCCAATATTTAAAATTAAGCATGCCCTTAAATACCTTTCTGAACTGAATCCAGCTGAGCTTCTACTCTTAGAAATGAACGTTGCGTGCTCAGGCAAGGGAGACCTCAATACAAAACACAGTTGCTATCGTGCACGTGCTCAAAACCCTCCGGTTCAGCTCCTCTGGGGATGGGAACTCGGTACGACTGCCCGAGGATGCACGGGGTAAGGTGGTTTTGGGTAGTGCAGCTCTGGCCATCAGCATGTTGGGCGAGAAGGTTGTGCTCCATCAGTGCAGCATGAGCAGCTGTGTCCATGCTGTACATCGCCGAGTTCGTGTTACCATCAGGTGGTAGGAGGGATTTTTTTATTAAAACCTAATCAAAGTCTGGGGTGGTTTTGTGCCTGTCGCCAAACGGATTTTTTTTTTTTTTTAATGAACCGACCAATTTAAGAAAAACCCTGCAAATTCTAACCAAATTCCAATCAGATTTAAACTCATGAGAAGAATTACCGTTTGTCCTACACTGGCATGTTTTGTTCACCGCAGGTGGTGCTTTCTTGTCGTAAACAGGGTCTGTCACGTTGTCATCTCGTGTTCGGTTTCTGCATAGGTATAAACGAACCGTTTACCCAAACGAAGGAGGAGCAGACGAATAGAGGCATTTCCAGTTTCTTTCATTAAAAAAAAATCCTAAACGGTGGATAAAATCGATGTGATATGCCCTAATGTATAACTTTTTGCTTTCCGTCACTGTATCAGAGGCAATTATATTCCTTCCTTCCTCATTTCCTCGGCATGAAACTACGCCTGTGCCACCGTCCATGTGCGCGTGGTGGAGAGGAGCTGCAAGTCTTTCTTGTAATCTAACTGCGCACAAATTTCCAAGTGTTTTTCCGTGCCATTAATCTTAATATTGAATGCTCTAATCTGTTTATAGTGCACAATACACGCTACCCCCCCCCGATAAAAATCTTTTATATGTGTCTGGGCAAACAGCATGAATAAATAATGGCCGATTTCCATATTGCAAAAACAAACAGCTACTGTAAATTTATTTTTATTTCCAGCCTCGCTGCATCCCTCGTCGGGTGGAGCCTCCTTGCCCCGGAGTGAAAGGGATCAAAGATAACATTCTTCTCTGTCTGGGTGTACTTTGTGGACCTGCCTCCCAACCGCGGGATGAAAGGAACTTGCTAAACTGTTGCCATTTTGCAACATCTGCTATAATTCCCCTAAATCCAGATTTGTCTGACACAGAGAGCTCCTGTTCTTACATCATTGCCATGTGACAGTATAACACCAGTCACATCAAGCTTGAGGATTCCAGCTCCGGGCAATGATAATATGAAGAAAACCTTTTTTGCCTAGGGCAAAACACTTGTAGCAAAGTATTATTCATCTGGCCAATTTAAATCTTCTCTCAAAAAGGTACCCAGAAACATATGCAGCGTGCCTTTGTAAAAGGCTTGAGCTGCTCATAGGCAAATGACCTGAACCAAGAGTACAAAACCCAATGTCCTAATTAATTACTGCTAAGCAGCTCTGATACACAGAAAAGAAATGCTGGTACTAATCCTTAACCCTGTCCTACATTCTTAAAATAGCCAAAATATTGCTGACAGCTAGGAAAACAAAATTGCCTCCGATTTAAAGGTTTTGGACCCTGGCTTAAAAACAAGATCAGAATAAAATATTTGAAAAGAGCGATTTTGGAAAAGTCATGTTGGAGCACATACTCTGGCTCCACAGTGGCGTGGTCCCCTGTTTCAGGATGGAAGCAGTGCCAGGAAAGCAAAGCCCAGCTAAAGCCTCTCTGGGTCCGTGTGTCCCCCTTTGCTCTGCGGACCTGCAAGGTTCAGCTCCGCAACGCTGCCTTGTTTCTCCTGACGAGCACGCGTTGTCTGAACACCACCCTTAACTTATAACAGGGCAAAATAACATCAAAATATGCAAAGGCATTGCCATTAGCTCCCCGCTTACTGAAGCAGACACTTGGAGCATTTATTGGGACATAATCCTTCAGTTTGCAGGCAATGATGTTGAAAACTAGATTCAGTGTCGACTGATGACAGCCACGTTTTCTTACCAGTTTTCTGGGTATAGCAGCTCGGTCCGGCAGTGGGGAAATTCACATTTTACTAGATTTGGTAATTACGTGTCTCATGATGGAGCTGGTCAGTGTTGGGTGGAAAAGTGATCTTTTTGTGACTTGGGAGGGCAGGGAGGAATCCATTTTAGAAAAGAAACAGAACATCAGCTAGAGGGAGAGGATTGCCTGCATTTTCCTTTAGAAATGTCACGGTTTTCAGACATGGAGATAACCACATCCAACACAAGCGTCCTTTTGGTAATTTCAGGTTAAATGCCTCAGACATCCATTCAATTCCCATTTCTGTGACCACCTCACTGTTTCCACATTTATTTTCACATCTCAGCAGGGCGGAAAACCCTATTATCTTTATTTTCAAGCGAGGAAGGGATGCTAAAAGGCTCACCTGCGGTCATGCAGGAGGCCTGCGCCACCACGAGGAGTAGGACCCAGGTCCCCAACATCCTTAGTCACATCCCCTAACGACAGCCATAGCTCACACATGTGATATAGTAACCATATCACATAACCATGGCTCTCTTTAGCAAAGGACTTTCCTTGAAGCTCACTTCCCTGGTAAGATTAATGCAAAGCTAGTGTAGGCTTTATATTCAGCTCAAAGGAGACTTTCCACTTGGCAATACTATTCTCTATTTCTTTCTCCATCTCAGTGATGATTTGGGGTGAAGGTGGTTTTTTTTTTTAGCCAAGAAGCACTGGTGTCAGACACTCAGTGCTCCTTGGTGCTGTCCTGAACTGGCTCACAGCAAACAGTTGAATATGGTCACTGTGTTGTTGGTACCCTGGGATGGAAATCCATGAATAAAGGCTGCATCTTCCATTGCATCAAGAAACGAATTTCCCATGAAGAGAAAGGAAAACGTTTTCCTTAGGTGCATGTGGTCTAATCCTGCAAGCTGGGCCATGATCCCATGGGCCGGCATTTGTGAAGGACCTGGTTAGTAGGAATTAGGCTCTGAACTTTTCTCTGACATCCAGACCAGGCCAGGAGTCTCCAGTGGGTTTATTGTCTGGGGGGAACCCCAAATAATTTGCCCGTGAGTGTTTTCCTGCTGCCCATGTCACCTTCCTGCAGGCTGTGACTCTCCCAAAAGCCCGGGCTAAAACTTTGAGTTCCTTGTCAGGAAGGATGCGCAAGGATGTGTCAGCAGTCCTTTGTCACTTCGCTGTTATGAACTTAATGCCTAAGCGATGTCCTCAGCGATGACACAGCCTAGTGATGACACTGAGTGCATAAGCGCTGACTCAGAGAGATGCAACACCTCCACTTCGGGGGTAATTGCCCTGCCTGGTTTTGGTTTTCGTACTGTGCAGAGCACTGACTTCTGTTTGTGCATGTACATTTTAGGGGTCAAGTGCCTGCAGATACTATGAAATCCGGTGTGCCCTGGCTTCTCCTTGCCCAGTGAGACCCCTGGATGAGGGATGGAATCGGAGCTGGCAGTTTCTTGGAGAAAGCCACCGCCACGCTCCAGGACACCCACCCCAGGAGGAAAGGTCCTTTCCATTAAGGGTTGGCAGAGCCTGCAAATTAAGAGAAGGCACAAGCGCAGCTTGGCTGGTCGGGCACCGGGGCGCAGCATCCCCCTGCAAGCCAAGGCAGCACCGGTCCTGGGGCATCTTCGCTCCCTCCTGGGGGTCCCAGATTGCAACAGTGCTCATCCAACTCCACAGGTTATAAATTACAGCAAGTATAATGAAGTATCAAATGTCCTCTATGGACATTCCTTGGGTCCAGGGAACACAGAGCTGTTGGGCCATCACCACCCCTTGTCCTTTCCTAGAGATCACCCTTACTCTGATCATCCACAAGTCACTGGGACTTCCAGCATCCCTGTCCTGGATGACTGGCTGTGGCTAAAGCCCCCACTCAAAATAGCTCATTAAAGAGGATATTTTTATTTTCAAAAGGGTTACATATTGTCAGGGAAAGTGCTTGTTTCTATAACCCAGATATTTACATACAATGGGGATTTCTGTACTCATTATTAGCGTTATTTTAAATTATTTGCAGGAAAATAAAAATGGTGTCTGCCGTCCTGCTCATTTCCTAGACAAACATTCTTGTTAAATCCACATCCCCCGTTTTAACTTCTTTTTTTTTTCTTTCCGTAAAGCGCTCTTGCGATCTTCCTAAATTTGCCTGTGCCACCATTTCACTTTGCTAATACCCCTTGAAACTGTTAACACTTTTTCCTGAATACTTTCCTAGTGGATACGAAGCAAAAAGGAAGAAAGGCTACTGTCAAATTGATTAAGTGAAAGCTCATTAGAGAAAGTAACAAGAGGTAAAATCTGCATATGCATTGCAGAAATGTGTCTGATCTTGCTAAGTTGTGAAAAGACAAAATAAGCTCAAACCTCCTTGTGCTGTAAGTAGTTGGGGGGAGATGGGGGCTGGGGAGGGGAAGGGCTCCCAAACCATGTTACATTAACTATTCCTCCTTAGAAATACGCTGTAGAGCAGCCCCTGCTAACACCACTTCAGTGAAGGGGTTGCCAGTGTTTTAACGACGAACCCTGATTTATAGGGGTTTGTGCCTGTGTGGTAAAAATTCGCTCTTCCTTGAACCTTGGCAAACAAGACCACAATGCAAAACCTCTGAACAAAAATCCAACAAAACTGTTCAAAAGGTGGTTCCTTAAGAAAAAATAAAAATAAAGTCAGTGGTAATTACTGTGTGTGTTGTCAGAGCTGAAAACCACCTTTCTATTTCCTTTTTTTTTCTTTCCAAGTGAAGTTAGGTAATTTGTTGGCCTGCGATAGGGAAGATCTCACTTTGGTTTTAACAAACTAACCGGTCGAGTTATGGATGTCTGAAAACGAGCCTGATGATTAGCTCATCCTGGGGACACGTAGAGGTACGGACGTGAGCTGGACGCGTCCTTCGCTGGGAGCACCTCGGGTTGGATCCAGGCTTGTGAGCGTGTTTCTGGGTATTTCACCGTGACCCTTCATCATACCCGCCCCGAGGCCAGGGCGCTGCGAGGTCTGCAGATGCATTTCATCTTTCCCCCATAGTTTGTCCCCCCATGACCGGGGGTGCCTGGCTGCCCATGGGGATGCTTCACTTCAGTGCATCATTTCCCCGGTTCAGCTGAGCCCCCAGCCCTTGTCAGAGGCTCAAACTGAGCACCCTGCGATGGCGGCAGCTTAAATTGACATTAATTTCTGAAAATATAGATACAAATTTGAATATGACTTTGAATATGGGCTGTACATCTCCTTCCACAGGCGTTTTTGTGAGAGGTGGAGGGGGCCAGCACCTAATCCTTGCTGCCTGTGGTAAAGGTATCTTTGCTCTTAAACATACTCCACTAGCATTTTTTAAAAGTATATATCCCAATTAAAAGAGAAGAAAGAAGAGGAATACCAAAATACTGAGCTAAAGTAACATAATAACTTTGACCTTAATCCATAAAAGACAGATATTTTACGGTTCAGGCTAAAACTCAAGGCTGACATCTAACCCGACACAAATATGCCGTTGCATGTAAGAGTCCTTGTTAAAAAAAAATGCCGGGAATCTGCAGGCATAAGCCTGACAGCGCTAATTTAAATAGGAAAATATATCTGTTTGGGAGGTAGACCACACATCTGAAAGTTATGAAAGGAAACGCCAATAATAACCGTCTATGGCAGAGCATGTTCCTTGGAATGTGGAAATTATTGTATTACAACAAAGCTGTTGTTTCCACCGGGGTGTTTTGTAGCCTGGCTCATAATATTATGTATTTCGGCAGATCCTTGTAATTACAAATTTAAGTCTTAAATCCTCAGCTTTTCTTTATGTTCTTAAAGTACCCCTATAGGTATCCTCACTCCAAGCTTAAATCAGACCCAAAATACAAGGTGAAATGGGGCTGGTTGAATTCCTGCACTTTATAATGATATTTATTAAGCTAGTTTTGAAGAGAAATGTTGAGCCGAGCGTTTCATTTAAATCCAATGGTACCTCCAAAGTACTCTGGAATTGTTTAATTAAAACCAAGGTGCACATTAATCAGAAAGGATATTATTTTGTCATTTATATATAATTTCTTTATTCTGTTAGGGGAATAAAAAATGAAGAAAGCCCCCAAAAATATAAAGAGAAGGAAGGACCGGTAAGCCTGATAATAGCCCTCCATGGAGAAGAAATAAGTATACAACAGAAGAAAAGCACAGTGAGGAACATAATGTTAGTAAAACACTCTTAATGCTACACAAGCTGTAGAAAATGCTACTTTGCATTTGGGCTGCAGCATAGTTAACTGTGAGCAATTGAGTAAAGAGTGCACCTTTTAAACTAATTCCTTGTGCTGGAGACATAGCCACATCCAGAAGCCTACCTCATTAATATGCTATAGTGGTCAAATAGGAGATTAATAGCAAAGTCACCTGCTAAACCTACAAGGAACCTGTTGATTAACAATAAGCTCCAAAAATAAGATACCAGCCTGCAAAGCAAAATCGAGTCCAAGGGCAACAAGTGCTTCTGTAATTTATTCCTTCTTTACACAAGGGCATAAAGCTCCCTTTATAACCGTGTTTTCAAGGCCCTGCTGTGAGCTGTAGGTGTGAGCTTTTCAGCTGATTTATTAATTTTAGTTTCAATCAAAGTGTCACCTGCAGACACAAAAATGTAGGCCTTGCCACAGAACGTACAGTAAAAAAAAAAAAAAAAAAAAGAGGGGGGAAAGAGAGAGCGAGGAGAAAAAGAGAGAGAAAGACCAAAGGTTTTATTCTGAGAAACTCTGCCAGCAATTTTTTTTTAATTTTTTTTTCCACGCGAACACCGGACGGCCTATTCTCCGCGAAGCCCAAATAATAGCCAGCCACATAATTAAAAAAAAAAAAAAAAAATTCTGAAATTAAACATTTTTGTCATACTTCAAAAGTCAGCCTCAGACCCGGGAAATGGCGCTAACCCGGCGGCTGCCAAAACAATCAGCCCCTGTTGTCAGTAGGGGGACATTCTCCCCAACCAACCGCCTGAACAACAAGTCCACTGAGCAAAATGTGCAAAAAATTCTCAATTAGTTGTCTTTATTTAGTGAACACTATGGGGTCCTCAACAGCGCTATAGAATTATGGCAGGAAAGCTGAGCTCTTCAGTGGCTTATTAGCATTCTCCGAGGGTTGGAGTGCTGCTGGTAGCAGACTGGTGCCTCCAAGAGCTGGTGGTGGGACCCCGGCACTCCTTCGGCTTTGTCCTTTTGTCGTTCCCAGCCAGCAGGAAGTACGGCCCCATGTCCGGGGTATTCTGGGATACCTTCATCTCATTCACCGCTCGCAGGACCGGCAGCACCCGTGCCTTTGTCAGTGGCCATGAGCATCCTTCTCACCCGGGAAGCGAAAGCTCTGGGTTTGTCATTTTAAACCCCCCCCCCCACATTAGAAAGTGGGTTTTCTCCCTCCTCCCTCCTCTCCCCACCAGCTTTTCCAAATGAACATCACCATCAATGGGCCGGGGTCGAAGAAGCTAAATGTTATGCTGCCGTCCTATTAAATTACATCAGATGTTATCGACACCCCGCTTCGACGTTAGAGCAAAAGAAGGCAAATAGGGGTAAACAGAAGCATCTCCCCGTCCAATTCTTATCTTAATTTAAATGTAACGTGATTTTTTTTTTTTAATAAAAGGAGGGGAGGAAGCCGGGTAGGAAGTGCTAGAAATGTCTTTTCTGAGAAAGAGGGTATTTGCTGCTTTAGGGAAAACACTATCATTGACTAAATTAACAAGTTGTCTTATCAACTGCCATAAGCCTTGAAGTCTAATTAATTTAGTACTGATCAATAGCCTTGAATGAAGCATTGATTTCTGCAGCTTTCCGGGGCTGCAGCAGAAGCACATTCTCTGCTCCGTGCACACTTCTCTCATAGGAACCATGCATTTGTGCTATTTACGTTTATTTCCCCCTCTTCAACGTCCAGCAAGCATTTTAGGAATTAATTTCTTATTTTCAAGAAGGAAAATGGCATGACAGGGGGTCCCAGGAAATGTACTTCTCTCGTCTTGGAGTTATATTCTGCTATAAAAATCTCTAAGAGGAAAAGGATTCAGCAGTAGATCATCAAATGGTGTAAAGCTTGGCAGAACTGTAGAGAAATCAGTGGGGCTTTCCTCATTCATGCCTGCCAAAGGTTTGACTTCTTGAACACATATGATGGGTTGAGCAGTAGGATCCCTGCTCTGCTTTCAAGATAGAGACCTACGGCTTTCTGGGTAGTGTGGTAAAAAACTTACAGCATCAACCCAAACCAAGGAGACCTCCACAGTTATTAGAATAATAGCAAAGCCTCTAAACACCAACGGATGGGCCTGAAATCAACTGGTGTGGGCATATGCAAGCTGCCATCAACAGACGTGCCATGGCAGCCCAAGAAAAACATGGTCCTCAACACTTCCATGGGGGCAGGCTTAAATTTCTTGAGAAGGAAAAGGAGACACCGAAGGAGTGTACAGTGTTGATGAAGAGGTTCCCAGGAGCCCTGTCCTGGTGGTGATGGCTTCGGACCCAAAGTGGCATGTCCACACTGCGCCAAGATGTGCAAACTCACCGACTCAAGTCCCTGTGGGTGGAGGAGAGACATCATCAGCTGTGACTCTTTTGTGCCATCTTTGCCCCGGGGGGATGCAGGCTGGTTTCCCCTAGGGAAATGGGCTCATTATCTGTGTCTGCAAGCCCGGGGGACAGCATCCCATCTGGCAGGATGAAGCCTTGGGGTCAAATTCTGCCCTGGACTATGTCCCCGCAACAGCCACTGCTGACAGCGCTCTGCCTTCGGCACCGCAGCATGAACCGTAGCGTGGGGTTTGTCAAAATCACTCACGCCCAAATCCACCAGGACAAAACGAAGGAGAAAGCCGAATTCGGAAGGCAGAGTTGCCTATCTTGCATCTGCCAGGAAGCGCTTTGACAGCCCCAGCGGAGCAGCTGGGCTGTAAGAGAGATCAGAATCAGGCCCTAAATGCTTACAAATTAGCTTAAATTCCAAACCTGCGCTAGCAGGAGGAGTCAAGCGTTGTGACAGGTCTCCTCCAAGCCTTTCGCCTCCAGCACCCTTCCCGGCTGAGGCACACCGTTCACTTTATTTCTTTATTGCACATGTTCTCCTAGGAAAATAGCCACACAAAGCCGATTCCCATGAAAAAAAGGAAAGGGGAAAAAAAAGGTCACAATAGTAAAAATTCGAAACCTCGGAATAATTACATTTTACCTTTACAAAATTTGGCCCTTTTAACTTGATGTTTAAAAAAAAAAAAACAACAACCCCCCAAAAACCCTACCACAAAAGTCCCTCTCCTAATCTGTTTGGGGGCCTCCATGAGTTTCCATAGCACTTTACAAAAGATCTTTATTGAAGAAAGGATTGGACAAACTTTCCTTATATGTGTGGCCCTAGTCATTAATTGCCCCTGTCTTCTTTACCAAGGCCTTATTCCTATGTAAATACCCTTGCATAATGTTACAGGCTATTGTCAGGCCAGCGCCAGTCAGTCGCCACTTATATGCATTTTTATTTCAATCCGCTGCGTGGAGAATGAAAAGATGTCTGGACTTAAGCTGTTTACCAACTGGGCCAAAGCTGCAGTGTGGAAGAACTGAAGAAAGCACCAGGCAACTGCAGGAACAGACTTTGACAATGCAAGCAGCCATTTTCAGTTGAGTTATTAACCTACCCTGAAACTCTTCTAATCTATGCCTTTTTTAAAGAACAAATGTACTGAACCAAACATGAATGAGCCAGGACTATTAAGAGAGAAATCCTCTAAAGGACTATTGAGCGCAACATAGGTTTGTAATCATTTTGTCTCAGTTGCCTGCTACCAACATTATCAATGATGAAAATGCTTGCTCAGTTGTGGGGGATTGTCTCGTAATTAAATGACAGCGCCGTACTGTAAAAGAACATGCAGAAACACAGGAGATACCGAGGGCTTTCAAACGAGCCGCTCGGAGAAAGGAGTAGGAATGGGGATGGATTACAAACCAACTTGAAAAACTGAATTAAGGACATCAGGATCTTCCTTTTAAAACACAAGCCCATTTTTAGGCTCATTGGGGGAAAGAAAAGCTGTTAAAATGGGCTCTCGCACGCAGAATCCTTCAGATAAAAAGGAGCAAGAGTACGTAGAGGGAATTCTTCCTCCTTTAGGTTGAAAAACAGCACAAAAATGGAAAATCAAACCCTCACATACACTCGCAGAAAAAGGAAGAAAAACCTTATAAGTTTGCTGCAGGCTACATCTTTGTAGTGACTTAATGGCACTACAATCTACATAGCGTAGTATTAGCCTTAAGAAACTCTTGACTATTTGCATGCATATTAGAATCCAATGAGAGCTTAATAAGTGCATATATATGACAGAGGAAACATCTCATTGCATAGTTAAAGCTACAAAAAAAACATTGAGGGAGGCAAAGTCTCAAGTTAATTACCATTACAATGCAATCAAGTACAGCAGTCATAGCTGAAAACCTTTTCTATTAAGACCGCTAGGCTCAACCTTGTCTCTGCAGGTCAGCTCCGGCACAGATAACCTTTCCAGCAGACAAATACATGTAAAATTGGCTCATCTAATTAAAAGCTCAGGGAGGTGTAGAAAAATACCAGCACACTGAGGCTGAGCAAATCACAGAGTACCCCCTCCAGCTGGATGAAGCTACAATATGTGGCTGCTGTTTGTTCTGGAAGGAAACTGAGTCACTTACCATTTCAATAGGTTAATCAATTGACAATTAAATGGAGAAATTGGTTAACTCTGCAACAATTAACATGACACTCTATTAAGTACACTTTCGAATTGCCACAGCTGCAAGTGAAAATTAACATCTGTGTCAAAGCGGCTGCACGAGGTTGTGCTGTTTCTGGTGGTGGTAAGGTAAGAAAAGTAGCTTTAAAAGCCTGGTGTTCAGTTTAAACCCTTAAGCACGGTGGGGAAAGGGTACGGTGCTGAGCTCTATGGTTAGCTATGGAGGGTCTCATGTGTTTATTGTGTGTATATGTCTACCCATAGGCATGCTAATAAACATTTGTGTATGTCGGTGTGTATGTATACACGTATCCCAAGTATAATGCGTATCCCTTTAAAACATTTAAAATCAGTTATAAGCTTCTTTGAGTATTAAAGGTCTTTAATACACATATATAGTGTGCAAATAGTGTGTGCGTGATTAAAGGTATACATGGAGAGAGACATAATTACCCCCCACTCAAAGGATAAGAAGGAAATGAAACCAAATGGTCCAATATCTTTAGAATTGACGCTTTGATAGCAATTCGGAAAGGTTCTGGTTTTGAAGAAATATTTAGTTGTGGTGAATGCCTGGCCAGGAATCGGAGCAGATACCAGCTGAGCTCGGGCCCTCCTGAAGTCGGTGGAAACATCGTCTTTGCTTTTCTCAGGACAGCAATGTTTGGTTTATAGCAAAAGGTGCTGAGCTGTTGTCCTGCAGGTTCAGTTCCCAGCTCCTCTGTGCAGCTCCTGGATGCTTTGCTAGAAGTACAAGTAGGGTATAAAACACACGCGCCTTCCAGGGTGTCCTGGAAGGCTCCTTGCTTCAAAAATGCTGGTGGTGGATGCCTGCTTCTCCCACACAGTCTTATGGACTGTGTGTTCAGAGCGGACGGTCAGCAAGGCAGGGCTGTCTCTCAGCAGGGCAGGGCTGTCTCTTGAGGCACCGCAGTGGCCGTTGTGCACTGGATTCTTCATTTTGTTACCTTTAATCTCTGTTCATTCACACTGGAAAACCGGTAGTCCCAAGGTCCACCAGAGCTGCTCTTCTGGTCCAAACAGAGAGATCCAGGATCTGGAGGAGATGCTGTTCTGGAGAAGGAGCAGAGAAATCGGGCAACGAGCCCCATCCTCATTTAGGTGACTTTTCTGGTGCTCAGCAATCTGCAGGAATGAGGTTGCACCTTGCGGGGTGTTTAGGGAAATCTGCTTTCTTGTGGATCCGGCGCCATGATGGACCGCCTGTATCACATGTAGGTGGTGGAGGATGCGAGTGCGGCACGTCTTTGCATTATACTGCTGCTTTCTATCTGCTTTCTGCAGGTGTGGTGGGATGGGAGGTGTCGCTCAACATAGGCCCCCGTAGCCAGCCAGCTTATGCTGGCAATAACCTGTTTCTTACAAAGAGCTATATGGGGCGCCTATACGGGACCCCAGTACAAGCAGCCCTACAGAGACTTGCAAGGACACAGTCAGGTTTTCCCAGAGCAAATTCTATTACTTCCGAGCTCTGCTGTGAAAGAAGCAAAGCTGTAAATTCTCGAAGCTAATAGTGCTATAATAGTAATAGGTTTGGGTTGGGGTTTTTTTGACCAAAAAAACCCAGGGAAAGACAAAAGGTTACATCAGTAGCTGTTGTTCAGAAACCAAACCATGAGAATTACAGATTTCTGCGATAAGATAAATTAAGCTAAAAGCCATATTAAGCAGTGTTGCACGTGCTGCATTTTTTAATTCTGTATGTGTCCTTGCTGTATGAAAGTGTTTATTGTTAAACTTGTTGTTTGGCTAATTGATAGAATCAAGCACTAATATTTTAACTCAGCCTGAATTCTCGACAGGCTGCAGAACTCCTTCCAGTTTGGCTTTCCAGAAACCCGTATCTGATGACAGGATTGATTTTGCTAGGACAGCCTATTAGCTGCTTCATTTCCCAGTGATGGAGAATTTAGCTTTGTAACAGACAGAAAAGCCAAAGGGACGGCGTCTGGTTTTTCCTCCATGAACAAAGTCTGTTGCAGCAGCGGGGAGGAGAACAAGGGCTGCCAGGCTTCGCCGTCCAACCTTGGAGTACCTGCAGCCGCAGGAGAGGACTCCGTGGGAAATAGCGTGGATGTCTGATGTGCACTGAGATGTGTCATTTGAAGGGCCTGCTGGACTGGCAGCTAACCAGAGAGCCCAGCAGCACTGGT
>NW_008824668.1:152003-154451 GCF_000699105.1 Pygoscelis adeliae | reverse complement strand
CTAAATAAATAGTGAGAAGCGAGAGATCAGGGTGAAATCCCAGCTCGGAGGAGTCTGCTGTTGGCTTTGCCGGGCCAGCGCTCCTCTGCCGAAAAAAAACCTTCCTCCTCGGAGAAATATGCTGAGCAGAGGGTTCAAATCTTTGATACAACACCTGGCAAAGCAGGAAAACCAAGAGCTTTCCCCTTTTTGCAGTGGCAGAGTTTCTGCTGCCACCCCTGCCCGAGTCAAGGGGAGGTTTGTCCCCAGGTGCCGTGGGTGTCGTTGAACATATACTTCTAATTGCAGCTGCTTTCGTTCTAATTATAGCTCCGTTTGGTTAGGATTTTCCTCCAATCCCTCATTTCCCCTAAAGCAAACACCAGAGCACCAGAGTTGTAACCCCAGTGGGGACATTTATTAATAACCCCCTTGGCAAATAGGGAAAAAAATCATTACGCTGTATTAGGCGCTAAAATATTTTCCCACTGCAAAGGCTAATTGATAAAACCAAGCAGACATTATGGGGCAATTAATGTTAAGATGAAAATAAACACGAGAGCAAAACAAAAACAGGCTGACGGAGAGTATTTCTTTCTGCCTTCGAGGCATTTCTTGTGAGTTGGAAATGAGACGCTGGTAAATAATCTGATATTACCTGCCTTCGCTGGAAAAGGAGAGAATAAATGGGGAATTGAAAGAAAGGATTCTTGCACACCTCTTCCAATGAGAGTGGTTACAACTCTTAAGGGGTTTTGCATGTCTTTCAAAAAAGCCTTCTATTTTGAAATTTTCTATCAACTTTTCCTCTCTCATGGCAGGAATTTGCTTTTTTGCCCTCCTCAGAACAGCTCCAAATTCTGCACTTCACTGAAAATGTTGACCAACATAATCTAAATGAGTTTGCAGCCCCATAAAAAAAAACCCATAATGTTGCCACTGTAAATAATTATGAAAGGGAAAAAGAGAAAAACGATGCTTTATCAACTGAATTATTCCCTGCTTCAGACTTAAAATGTGTATGAAGGCTCTAGCAAGGAAAGATGTTCAGGGAAAAACAAAATCTGGCAAAACTCTGAACTGACTCCGGAGGGATTGTCTTTTTTTATTTGTTATTTGTACAGCGTCGAACACCTTCGATCTTAACCTATGTCCAGGGCTCCCAGCTGGTAGCTGCTAGTACAAACCAAACAGTAATGACCAGTAAAGAAGAACGCACTGGTCCAGACACACAGTCCATGCACTAACTCAGCAGGACGGGGAAGGAGATAATGAAGACGCAGACAAACAAGACACTTCCTACCTGATAT
Source organism: Pygoscelis adeliae (assembly GCF_000699105.1). Classification (NCBI taxonomy): domain Eukaryota; kingdom Metazoa; phylum Chordata; class Aves; order Sphenisciformes; family Spheniscidae; genus Pygoscelis; species Pygoscelis adeliae. Next base: position 153,162 of record NW_008824668.1, on the reverse strand, counting down.
TTTATTCATTCATCAAACGATATTACCTATTCCTGGCCATGCAGGCAGGGGGGATTTTGCGGGGCTGATTAAAAGCAAGCAGAAGTGAAAAAGCAAAATAAATTCTTTGTTAACCAGCAGTTTTCATTTTAGTTAGATTTGTAAATTTTTACTTACTTTAGGTTAGTAAGGCTTTAGCAGCTGAGAGTGCAGCGCAAGTCCTGTCTAAAGAGGTGGTGGATGCAAGAAATCCTTCACTTTATTCTTACCTGTCTGGGATTCAAAAAAAGTCACAATACCATGGTTTTTAAATAATAATGAAAAAGGTTGGATGCATCCTATCCCTATTTGAGGATTGCACATAGGCTGACAGAGAGGACTTGTCTCCTGTATATCACAGCAGAGGTTTTTGGGTGTTTCTTGGGAAAATTCCTCCCATGTCTGCTGGGGCAAGCCATGTCACCTTCTAACGTTAGGAGGACTCCAGTGGGTATTGTGGGTCAGCTCTGTATGTTGTTGCACTGCCAAGCAAGTCCTGAGGGACTTGTCCGTGCTGCATCGAAGGTGGGGCAGGACCTTTTAACCAGGCACTTCTTGACCCTTAATGAGCAGCTGGCCATTCATGGAGTTAGCGGCCTGAAGGTAAACAGCTATTTAAAAGAAGGTCCATTTTTAACACCGCGTGTTCAGAAGGGGATGGCGTATCCTCAAGCTGCCTGAGGGCAAATGCATTTGCCCATTTACCTGTAACCCAGCTGAGATTACGCTTTGCTTCCTATCACATGTCAGGGGGCAACAGTTCATGGTGGGTCATAGTCTGAAGATTTTAAGGCATGTAGTTGCTCACCATCCTTTCATTCACCTTTCACATAGGGGCTGTGGTAGCCTTGTCCCTCTTTGAACATCTGGACTGGTGGGTGCAGCTGCATTCCCTGGGAAGAGAAGCCCACATGGAGAACCAGGGGCAAAGCTGAAGGCGGGTGTCCTGGTTTCGGCAGGGATAGAGTTAATTTCCTTTCTAGTAGCTGGTACAGTGTTGTATTTTGGATTTAGGGTGAGAACAATGTTGATAACTCACGGATGTTTTAGTTGTTGCTAGGTAGTGCTTACACTAGTCAAGGACTTTTCAGCTGCCCCTGCTCTACCGACTGAGAAGGCTGGAGGTGCACAAGAAGCTGGG